>NC_092052.1:99993581-100310387 GCF_003086295.3 Arachis hypogaea | reverse complement strand
ATAGCCCTTAAAACCAAAAGGCAAGGGTAATAAAAAGGATCCAAGGCTTTGAGCATCAGTGGATAGGAGGGCCTAAAGGAATAAAATCCTAGCCTTAGCAGCTAAACCAAGCTGTCCCTAACCATGTGCTTGTGGCGTGAAGGTGTCAAGTGAAAACTTGAGACTGAGCGGTTAAAGTCGATGTCCAAAGCAAAAAAAAAAATAGAGTGTGCTTAAGAACCCTGGACACCTCTAATTAGGGACTTTAGCAAAGCTGAGTCACAATCTGAAAAGGTTCACCCAGTTATGTGTCGGTGGCATGTATGTATCCGGTGGTAATACTGGAAAACAGAGTGCTTAGGGCCACGACCAAGACTCATAAAGTAGCTGTGTTCAAGAATCAACATACTGAACTAGGAGAATCAATAACACTATCTAAATTCTGAGTTCCTATAGATGCCAATCATTCTGAACTTCAAAGGATAAAGTGAGATGCCAAAACTGTTCAGAAGCAAAAAGCTAATAGCCCCGCTCATCTAATTAACACTGATCTTCATAGATGTTTTTGGAATTCATTGTATATTCTCTTCTTTTTATCCTACTTTGTTTTTAGTTGCTTGGGGACAAGCAACAATTTAAGTTTGGTGTTGTGATGAGCGAATAATTTATACGCTTTTTGGCATTGTTTTTACTTAGTTTTTAGTATGATTTAGTTGGTTTTTAGTATATTTTTATTAGTTTTTTAATTAAAAATCACATTTTTGGACTTTACTATGAGTTTGTGTGTTTTTCTGTGATTTCAAGTATTTTCTGGCTGAAATTGAGGGAGCTGACCAAAAATCTAATTCAGGCTGAAAAAGGACTGCTGATGTTGTTGGATTCTGACCTTCCTGCACTCAAAATGGATTTTCTGGAGCTACAGAACTTCAAATAGCGCGCTCTCAATTGTGTTGGAAAGTAGACATCCAGGGCTTTCCAGAAATATATAATAGTTCATACTTTGCTCAAGGATAGATGATGTAAACTGGTGTTCAATGCCAGTTCCATGTTGCAGTCTGGCGTCCAGCGCCAGAAACAAGTTACAAGTTGGAGTTCAACGCCAGAAACAGGTTACAACATGGCGTTGAACGCCCAAAACAGCCCAGGCACGTGAGAAGCTTAAGTCTCAGCCCCAGCACACACCAAGTGGGCCCTAGAAGTGGATTTCTGCACTATCTA
The DNA here is from genome assembly GCF_003086295.3 of Arachis hypogaea. Lineage (NCBI taxonomy): Eukaryota > Viridiplantae > Streptophyta > Magnoliopsida > Fabales > Fabaceae > Arachis > Arachis hypogaea. The sequence continues at coordinate 100,309,190 of NC_092052.1, read as the reverse complement.
TCATAGTTTACTCATTTTCTGTAAACCTAGGTTACTAGTTTAGTATTTAAACAACTTTTAGAGATTTATTTTGCATCTCATGACATTTTAGATCTGAACTTTGTAATCTCTGACGGCATGAGTCTCTAAACTCCATTGTTGGGGGTGAGGAGCTCTACTGTGTTTCGATGAATTAATGCAACTATTTCTGTTTTCTATTCAAACACACTTGTTTCTATCTAAGATGTTCATTCGCACTTCAATATGATGGATGTGATGATCCGTGACAGTCATCACCATTCTCAACCTATGAACGCGTGCCTGACAACCACCTCCGTTATACTTTCGATTGAATGAATATCTCTTGGATCCCTTAATCAGAATCTTCGTGGTATAAGCTAGAATCCATTGGCAGCATTTTTGAGAATCCGGAAAGTCTAAACCTTGTCTCTGGTATTCCGAGTAGGATTCAGGGATTAAATGACTGTGACGAGCTTCAAACTCGCGAGTGTTGGGCGTAGTGACAGACGCAAAAGGATCAATGGATCCTATTCTGACATGATTGAGAACCGACAGATGATTAGCCGTGCGGTGACAGCGCACCTGGACCTTTTTCACTGAGAGGATGGATGGTAACCATTGACAACAGTGATCCACCAACACACAGCTTGCCATAGGAGGAACCTTGCGTGCGTGAAGAAGAAGACAGGGAGAAAGCAGAGATTCAGAAGACAAAGCATCTCCAAAACTCCAACATATTCTCCATTATTGCATACCAAGTATTTATTTTATGTTCCCTTGTTCATTTACAAGTCAACTGATAATTATAATTGACCTCCTAACTGAGATTTATAAGATAACCAGAGATTGCTTCAAACCAACAATCTCCGTGGGATTCGACCCTTACTCACGTAAGGTATTACTTGGACGACCCAGTGCACTTGCTAGTTAGTGGTACGAATTGTGAAAAGTGTGATTCACAATTCGTGCACCATGTACCAGCCACCAAAGCACCCACAGCCACCAGCTGGAGATGGAGATTCTTAGAGCCATCCGTCCCCCAAGTATCATCTATGCACGGAGGACCGTGCAACACTTAAGTGTGGGGATGATTCGCGACTTTTGGGGTGTAAATTTCTCTTCTAAACACTTTGCAATCTTTTCTGCTTTTTGTTATTATGCTTTTACAGATATTTGAGCGTACTTTTGACTTTTGTACTGCATACTCTTATTTTGGTTGGTTGTATATATCTTGGTTTATTTCTCGTTTTATTACCAGTGTTACATTTTCTCTTTACTTGGTATGTATTCTATAGATATTAGTTGTGATTGGATGTTGTGAATAGTATAGCACCTAGTTCAATTTTATCCTAATTGTTCATGATTATTTTTGGATAGTGAAAATTAAGAAAAGAACTAGGAATTTTTTGATATGGCATCCAACGCAACATACATACATACATAGAAAATAATCTTGGCAAAAACAACAAAAATTTTCAAGAAAAATTTTTTTAGGGCCTTCCATTGTTTTAATTCGAAAATTTGCTTTTAGACTTGCTTGAATTATTTTATGGAACATGGAAAAGAGCTAGAATAAGATACCAAGTGAGATTTGAGCTTTTAATTATTCTTGTGTGCTATGCTCCTTCTATGATTGTGATCTTGAATTTTCTTAATTCTTTATTTTTTATGTTTGATGTTTTGAATGAATTTAGCATGATTGAGGCCATTTTTGAATTAAAGTTCACTAACTCATATGGCCATACCCTTATATCTACCATTGTAAACCACTTTTGAACTTTTTAATCCCCTTTTGTTCTAATTGCTACCACATCAAAACTCTCAGTATAAAACCATAAATAACCTTGAATTGCATCTTTGATTAGCTTAGGTTGAGGTGTGGATGTCATTTAAGTGTGGAGAATTTTGGAAAGTATTGGTAGAGAAAAATAGTTTATTTTGGATACTTCATTGAAAATTGTGGAAAATGGTATCTATATATATATATATAACAAAAAAGGGACAAAGGTTGCCCAAAAAAAAGGAATATGAATAAGAAGTGTATATGTGGATTTGAATGTGAAAGCATGCATGAATGTGTGTAAAAAGAAAGTGGTGGGTAGTTAAAATGTATTTTAGTTATTAGGTTGGTATAGGTTAGGTGGGATACTTGAGCAAATCAAAGATTCAATCTATAAGTTCACTTAACCATATCAATCCTACCCTAATTCTAACCCCACTACAACCCCCTAAAGACCTCATGATATTTGTATTCTTGCATCAAATACTTGTTGATTGTTAGATAAAGAAAGCAAATCATAGAAATCATGATTATAGGAGACTTGAGTGATTAAACCCTAAACACTGAGAGATTAGAGTGTATACGCCTCCGTGAGGGGTTTGATTGCTCAATTCTATGTCTCCATGATAAACCACTATTTTATGGTTTATCTTGTGCTTAATTGAGTGGTTTTTATCAACTCTTTATCTACTTATTCATACTATTTGCATGGTTTTACAATTCCTTCCCAGAATTTGTGCTATGATTGAAAACATGCTTCTTTGGCCTTATATTTGCTAATATTAAATCCTCTCTTATTATCATTAGATGCCTTGATATGTGTATTAAGTGTTTTCAGAGATTACAGGGCAGGAATGGCTTAGAGGATGGAAAGGAAGCATGCAAAAGTGGAAGGAATACAAGAAACTGAAGGAACTGCTAAAGCTGTCCAACCTGACCTCTTGGTACTAAATCGACCATAACTTGAGCTACAAAAGTCCAAATGACGCAGTTCCAGTTGCGTTGGAAAGCTAACCTCTGGGGCTTCGTAACGATATATAATTTGTCATATATGCCTTGAAGCCAAGCGATGCGAATGCGTGGATCACACGGACGCGTGACTTGGCAGAAACGCAATCCACGCAAACGCGTGGACGACGCTTCCACGTCACTTTCCCGCGATCTGTACGTACCAGAATACGCTGAGGGCGATTTCTGGGCTGTTTTTGACCCAGTTTTTGGCCCAAAAAATACAGATTAGAGGCTATAAAGTGGGGGAATGCATCCATTCATTAAAACGTCTTCCATTATTCACTTTTCATAATTTAGATGTAGTTTTTAGAGAGAGAGGTTCTCTCCTCTCTCTTAGGTTTTAGGATTAGGATTCCTCTTAAAGGATTTAGGATTTCAACTTCTTCTCAGGTTCAATATTCCTTTTATATTTTTATTTTTTCTAATGCTTTTATTCGTATTTGACTTATGTTACCAATTTGGCTTATGAACTCTTTATGTTTAGATTGATTTTTTATTTAATATAATTTGAGGTATTTCAGAATTATGATTGCTTTCCTTTATTTATATAAATAATTTAGATTTTTTCCTTTTGGCTTTGGTTGATTAATTGGTAACTCTTGAGTTGTCAAACTCATCGTGATTGATAATTGTTGTCTTTGCTGATTGATTTAAATTCCTATAACTCTAGTCTTTCCTTAGGAGTTGACTAGAACTTTAGGTGTTAAATTGATTTATCCACTTGACTTACCTTCATAGTTAGAGGTTGACTTAGTGGGGAGCAAAATATAATTCTCATCACCATTGATAAGGATAACTAGGATAGGACTTCTAATTTTCATACCGTGCCAAGAGTTTTATTAGCTATTGATTTATTAATTCCTGCAATCTATTTTTCTCATTCAAACCTTTTCAAAATCCAAAAATACTATTTTTCATAACCAATAATAAATCATACTTCCCTGCAATTCTTTGAGAAGACGACCCAGGGTTTGAATACTTCGGTTTATAAATTTTATTGGGTTTTTTACTTGTGACAACCAAAACTTTTGCACGAAAGGATTCTCTGTTGGTTTAGAAACTATACTTACAACGCGATAATATATTTGTGAATTTCTTTACCGATGGAAAATCTGATCGTCAAAATGGCACCGTTGCCGGGGAATTGCAAACGTGTGCCTTATTATTGGTTATTGTAAATATTTAAAAAAAAATTATCTTATCTTATCTTAGTTTTAAATTTCAAAAATCATGTCTTTTTCAAAATCTTTTCTTATCCTTTTTCAAAAATCATATCTTTTTTCAAAATATTTTCTTTTTATTAGTTTTTGTTTTTATTTTCTCCTACTACTATGAACTCTCACCCCTTTGGCTATGAGTCTGGTTACAATTATGTTGCAGGTAGAGGAGATTACAATGAGAATATACATCAAGGTTGAGACAATCAAAGATGGGAGGAGCCACAAGAATTTGATCAACCCTCATGGCAACAACCACCTCCAATGGACTATCAACAACCGTTCTATGATGCATATCAAGGCAATGGCTATGGTGAGCACTCTTTTGATTATCAACAACTACCACCATATGCCTATGAACCTTCCCCTCAACATGACTTTGGACCACCATACTCACAAGCCCCTTTCCACCATTCACCTCCATATGACCCTAACCCGTATCCACCATACCAACCACCTTATGAGCCAAATGAACCATACACAGAACCACCCCCATTCCAACACAACTACTCTCATGAACCACCACCTCAATATACACCATCTCCTTATCATTATCAAGATGAACCACCTTCCTACCATGAACCCTTTCTCCCAACAAATGAACCCTCCTATCCACCCCAAACCTCCTTGGAGAAAGCACTTACCAATCTAAACTCTACTATACAAGCTCTCGTCGCCCAAATTGGACCACCAAATACCTTCAACAATCAACCCTCAAGCTCTAGTGCACTTCCTTTTCAACCACAGAATGATCTCTCCATCCCATCACCACCATCCATGGAAGAGCACCCACATCTATCAATCCAAGAGCAACACGATCCCAATGATGCTATTGACATGGAACAAGAGAGAAGGGATCATCTTCGCGAATCCATACTTCATAAGGAGCTAGAGGAGGCCCTAAAGGTGAAGGTAGTAAAGACCCTTGAAGTCGAAGGAGTGGTTGAAGAATCAGTGAAGGAAGACATCAAGAAGGAGTCTGATTTTGTCTTAGAGCAAGAGGAGGCCCAAAATATGGAGATAGAAGAGACCCTTGAAGATGAAAGAATAGTTGAAAGGAGTTGTCATGGAAAGAAAATCATCAAGGATGAGTACGATTTTATATTAAAACTACTGGACAAAGCAGTAATTATTAAATAGGAAGAAGTGGTTGAAGACTTGGGAGATGCTGAACCTCCATGGGAAAGTCAAGACATAGAGCCTCCTTCCAAGACGGTTGCATTTGATGTTGAGGAGGGTGTACAACCTCCAAGGCATGTCATGGTTAAGGACTTGGAAGAGGTCGATCAAGAGATGGAGATTCAAGAAGAAGAAGCACAACCTCCCATGCCCTTGGAAAGCAGTGAAGAGGAGATTGAATTGGAAGAAAGCTACCAAGAGGAAGAGGTTGAAATTGAAGAAGCTTACAAGGAGGTAGAAGTTGTTAGAGAAGAGCACAAGGGAGTGGAGCTTGCAAGTTCATTAGAAACACCTCTCCCAAGGCCATTACCGTCCAACACAACGTTCAAGTGGGTAAAATTCTTATCCTTGACCTTTACCTTCCCACTTGAATATGGGCTACTGGAGACGGATGGTCAACTTAGAGCTCTTTGTGGCATTAAGAGTAAGAGGAAGATGGTCAGTGGTAAGAATTGTCCTACAAGGTTCATTATGGTTGGAAGCTTTAAGTTTAAATGCAAAGATTGGTGTAGAGCTCAATTGAATGGGTCTGGGAAGTTGTTTGGACGCTTCAGTGAGAATTCTAAGGATGATCCACCCGGATGGAATCATGATAATCAACTTGAAGACGGGTGTAGAAACAAGATTTGGGATCCTGGAATACATGAGGATCAAATTTGGGAGCTCAAAGCTTGTGAAAAACCCCATCAAAGCTCAGAAACTTTACTTGGAATAGATAGAGCTTTATGGAAAACCAAGCATTAGTGGAAGTTTCAAGATGAGTTCAAGCACAAGCCACCATGACAAGGAGCTCACCAAATGTCCAACTTAAGGACTTTAACTAAAAGTGCTAGGTGGGAGACAACCCACCATGGTATGATCGCTCCTTTTCCAATTATAATTTTATTTAGTTTTGTTTGTTTTTGAGTTTTATTTCATTCATTGAACCTGGAATAATTCATAACATCTGCATACTGCATTCTGCATTTTGCATAAAAAAAAATACGCACGCGATGCGTCCGCGTCACCAGTGTGTTTTGAAGAAAAGAGAATTGAACAGAGAGTCACACGAGAGCGTGGCTGGAGGCGTGCCTTTGGCACAAACATGCCCACGCGGCTGCGTCATTTGGAAATTACGCCTCCCACGCGTTCGCGTCACCCATGCGAACGCGTGGCTCTGTAAAATCGACGTAAATGGGTGTATGGCAATTTGTTGGGCTGGAATGGGGCTGGACTCGTGCTAGAAGCACAAGCCCTACCACGCAAACGCGTGCTTCACGCGTCCGCATCGTTTTTCAAAAATGGCCATTCACGCGATCGCGTCAACCACGCGAACGCGTCACCCAAAAATTTTGGCAAAATAAGTTTTAGACAGAGAGTTGCGCGAACACGTCGCTGCTCTCGCGCTATTCGCACAAATCAAGTGACGCGACCGCGTGACCCACGCGTCCGCGTCACTTGACAAAAATCACACACCACGCGACCACGTGACCCACGCGTCTGCGTCGCATGCGGCGCACAGAATATCCAGATCAACCAAAATATCTTATCTTTTCTTCCCCAAATCTTAATTTTTTTCTTCTTCTTTCTTCTTTCTTTCTCTTCTTCTCCCCCTCTACTCTTCTATCCCTTTAATTTAATGCATTTACTTGTTCTTTCCTTTTGGTTTCTTTTTCAATTCTTTTTCATGCATTTTTATGTTGGTGTTGGAGTTTTATTTGGATAGTACCTTATTTTATTTGAGCATGTGGCTACTCTGAGGAGAGATTTGACAATTGACATTTACTTATGGCTCTCATATACATTTGGATTACATTATTTTCATCCCTATTTTAACTTGCACACCCAATGTATTTGGGATTATCATTCACAATTGTCATCATTACACATGCTCTTTAATTTGGCACATTTATTACTTGATGCTTGAGCTATGATTCTCATGCCTATTATTTGCATGTTTTTACCCTCTTGCATCTAATTATTTTGAATTGCCCTTTTTGATCTTTATTGTTGTCTTCCCTACATGTTGTAGCTACCATGTAGTTAGGCTATCATCTTTCCTTTGGCATTCCTTATCACTTGGAATTTTCTCCCTTCCGGTCTGAGTTTTCTATATTTCACACTCTTCCTTTTTTCTCTTCCTTAGGCATGGGTACCAAGAAAGGAAAAGAGAAGGCCACTAACAAGACACCGGCACGGAGAGGAACCAAAAGACCTCCAGCTAAGGCACCTCTATCTACAAGCGTCAGTTGTAGCAATCCGTCCACTTGTACATCTCAGTATGCACCGAGGACGGTGCAATCTTTAAGTGTGGGGAGGTCGATATCGATCTCCATGGGTTAGTTACTCTTCTAGCTCAACACCAATGGTTTATTTTCTTTGTTAGTTGTTGCATTTGCATGTTTGATTGCATATTTGTTTGATTTTGTGCATATTTTACCACTTGGTTGAAGTAATATTTTCTTTTTCAAGAAACTTTTTAGAGCATTTCACTAATTTGAATAAAATTTAATGTTAAACTTGTTTGAAGAAATATTATATTTGGAACATGGTTTAGAGCTCGAACACACAAAACCAGTGAGATTTTGAGTCTATTTGATTGGTTGCATTTTATCAACTAATATTTTATTTTGGTGTGTATTTTTCTCTCTAAAAATGTGATCTTTATCTTGCTTAATTCTATATTTCTATGGTTTGATGTATGTATGCACTTATATGATTGAGGCCTTTGTTTCACTAAGCTTACATACCCATATGGCCTTAACCTTTCATTATCCTTTGCAAACCAATTTGAGCCTATTTTATCCCTTTTATTCTTTATTTTAGCTTATCACTAACTCTAAGCGGAAAACAATAATGTCCTTAATTTGAATCCCTGGTTAGCTTAGACTAGTGAGAATGCTTATGATTTAAGTGTGGAAAAAGTGGGTTTGGAAACGTTTGGTTTAAGAATTGGGCATTGTATATCTTTATGAAAATGTGAAAGAAATATTTAGGACATATTCATGCATTCAATAATTTAATCATGTGCATTAAATATATATATATATATATATATATATAATAAAATAAAATAAAAAAAAAAGAGAAAAAGAAAAAGAAAAAAAATAAAGGAGAAAAAAGAAAAGAAAAAAAGAGCAAACAATAAAAAGGGGACAAAATGCCCCAAAGTAATTGGTGAAAGCAATGCATATGTACTGTACTTGAAATTAGAATGCATGAATATGTGGAAAACATGGTTAATGGATAGTTAGATGTGGTATTATGATTACATGGATTGTCTAAAGTTAGGTGGAAAGTTTAAGTTAATTAAGGATTTAGATTTTAGTCCACTTGGCCAAATACAATCCTACATTGACCATAACCCCATTACAACCCTTAAAAGACCTCTTCATATGTGTATTTGTGCATCAAATTTGTGTTGATTGGTAGAAGAAAAGCAAGCCTTAGAAAGCAAGGTTAGTAGAGGATTGAGAGAATCGAAACTTAAACACATGAGTGATTAGAGTGTATACACTTCCAGTGAGGGTTCGATGCTCAATTCCTTGTTTCCGGCTTTCATGAGCTATCTTCTTCTTGCAAATCTATTTGTACTTCATTTTTATGATTTGAATTAGTGAAATCCAGTTCATGTATGTTCTTGGAAGATTTATTTACTTTTAACCAAGTAGGTAGAAACATTCTGCATGTAGTTGCATTCATATAGATAGGTTGCATTTCATACATTCTATCATTGCTCTTCACTCCTTTATAGCTTCTCTTGAGATTAGCATGAGGATATGCTAATGTTTAAGTGTGGGGAGGTTGATAAACCACTATTTTATGGTTTATCTTGTACTTAATTGAGTGGTTTTTATCAACTCTTTACCCACTTATTCATACTATTTGCATGGTTTTACAATTCCTTCCCAGAATTTGTGCTATGATTGAAAACATGCTTCTTTGGCCTTATATTTGCTAATATTAAATCCTCTCTTATTATCATTAGATGTCTTGATATGTGTGTTAAGTGTTTTTAGAGATTACAGGGCAGGAATGGCTTAGAGGATGGAAAGGAAGCATGCAAAAGTAGAAAGAATATAAGAAACTGAAGGAACTGCTAAAGTTGTCCAGCCTGACCTCTTGGTACTAAATCGACCATAACTTGAGCTACAGAGGTCCAAATGACGCGGTTTCAGTTGTGTTGGAAAGCTAATCTCTGGGGCTTCGCAACGATATATAATTTGCCATAGCTTCCTTGAAGCCAGGTGACGCGAACGCGTGGATCACACGGACGCATGACCTGGCAGAAACGCAATCCACGCAAACGCGTGGACGACACTTCCACGTCACTTTCCCGCGACCTGTACGTACCAGAATACGCTGGGGGCAATTTCTAGGCTGCTTTTGACCCAATTTTCGGCCCAGAAAACATATATTAGAGGCTATAAAGTGGGGGAATGCATCCATTCATTAAGACGTCTTCCATTATTCACTTTTCATAATTTAGATGTAGTTTTTAGAGAGAGAGGTTCTCTCCTCTCTCTTAGGTTTTAGGATTAGGATTCCTCTTAAAGGATTTAGGATTTCAACTTCTTCTCAGGTTCAATATTCCTTTTATATTTTTATTTATTCTAATGCTTTTATTCGTATTTGACTTATGTTACCAATTTGGCTTATGAACTCTTTATGTTTAGATTGATTTTCTATTTAATATAATTTGAGGTATTTCAGAATTATGATTGCTTTCCTTTATTTATATAAATAATTTATATTTTTCCCTTTTGGCTTTGGTTGATTAATTGGTAACTCTTGAGTTGTCAAACTCATTGTGATTGATAATTGTTATCTTTGCTGATTGATTTAAATTCCTATAACTCTAGTCTTTCCTTAGGAGTTGACTAGGACTTAGGTGTTAAATTGATTTATCCACTTGACTTACCTTCATAGTTAGAGGTTGACTTAATGGGGAGCAAAATATAATTCTCATCACCATTGATAAGGTTAACTAGGATAGGACTTCTAATTTTCATACCGTGCCAAGAGTTTTATTAGCTATTGATTTATTAATTCCTGCAATCTATTTTTCTCATTCAAACCTTTTCAAAACCCAAAAATACTGTTTTCCATAACCAATAATAAATCATACTTCCCTGTAATTCCTTGAGAAGACGACCCGAGGTTTGAATACTTCGGTTTATAAATTTTATTGTGTTTGTTACTTGTGACAACCAAAACTTTTGCACGAAAGGATTCTCTGTTGGTTTAGAAACTATACTTACAACGCGATAATATATTTGTGAATTTCTTTACCGATGAAAAATCCGATCGTCACTCCACCTCTTATTTTGTGTTTTTTTTCAAGTTGCTTCATTTTGTTTTGAAACTCGAATCAATTCTTTGGATCGTGATTGCATTGAAATATTTCTTTGTTTGGCCCTATATGTCCATATGTTTTCTTGAAAATTTGGTTGTTTGTTTTGCCAATTCAACAGGAAACTATAGTATAAATAGAAATAGATAGCATCCATTAGTATAGTTGCATGCATATAGATAGTTTCATTGAATAAGTTATTTACCCTTTGATCCTTCTCCTTGTTTGTGATTAGCATGAGGACATACTATTGTTTAAGTGTGGGAGAATTGATGAGTCCATATTTGATGGTAAATTTTGGCTTGAATTGAGTGAATTTCATCACATAAACTCACATTTATTTATTTAAAAAACATACTTTTGTGATTTCTCTCTAACTTGTGCCTAAATGTGAAAACATACTTTTTTACGCTTAAATTAATCAATTTTGTTCCACTTTTATTCCATTCGATGTCGTGATATGTTTTGTTGAGTGATTTTAGGTCCAATAGGCAAGAATGGCTAGGTAGAAGTGGAAGGAAGCATACAAAATGGGAGATTTCAAGAAGAAAACAAAGGAGAAGCACACACTCCAGTGTGCGTACGCACACCTTCCTGTGCGTACACACAAGATGGAAATCAGCTAGTGTACGTATGCACAAGTCCTGACGCGTGACTCACTTAAAAAGCAATGGCTCGCGATTTGGGAGGCTATTGGCCCAATTTTGAAAGATCTAAAGCTGAAATGAAAGTTATATCAAAGGGGCAACATTCCATATTAAAAGGAGACCATAGAGCACCATTACACACCATATTGGATAGTTTTAGTTAGGTTTTATGTTAGTTTTAGGAAATTCTCTCTTAGGTTTTATTAGGGTTTATAGTAGAAATTGCCACTTTACAATTTTGATCATGGATATTTGCTTGTCTCATTGTAAGTAATCTTTAACATTCTCTTTAATTACACTACTTTTGTTACATCTTCTCATAATTTAAGTTACTTTGTTGATATATCCAATTTTGATTTCTTGAATCTATTGTTGATTTTATTGATAGATTGGTTATAGTTTTCATTATCTTTTGTAATTTGCCATGTTTTGCTTTTATGCCCATCAAATATTTGTAAAAATGCCAATTTTTGGATTTTGAGTAGATTTTCACTCCTTGACTTGAAAAATGAGTAATTAGGATACTAGAGTCATAATGTCCAATATTTAGTGGTAATTTTTGGATTGTTAGTTGCTCTTGTTTTCACTAACACTAGCTTTTTACTAAGTTAATCAGTAAGTTAGCTAGGATTTGTGGATTAAGGTCAATTATGCTTGCTTGACTTACTCCTCGATGCTAGAGGTTAACGAAGTGAGATTAACTCATCATAATTACCATAGTTGTGGTTATGACAAGGATATGATTCCTTACCTCTCATTCCAATCAAGGCTCTTTTATGCATTTATCACATTATCACTAGTTTTGATCTTGTTTTCTTTTAATTGGCACTAATTGTCTTTTGATCCATTGTTAGTTCATTTATTCTTTAATTCTTTTTAATTTCAATTCCATCCATAAAAAACCCACCTATTTCACAACAAAAAATGTGCTCATCTAATTGCTAGTCCGAGGAAAGACGACCCGGGATTTAAAACTCCCGGTTATTTGTTTTGATTGTGAAAATATTTTATTTTAAACTTTAATTGTGAGAGTTATCTATCGATTTGGACTATACTTACAAAGAAATTTATTTTGTGAAAAATCCGAATCGACGTTTGGGTCCTGACAAACCCCAATTTGAGGGTTTATCTTGTGATGATTTCAGGGGTTTTATCAATGATTCCACACACTTTCTATATGAAAATACAAGATTTTGCATTCCTTTCCTAGTTTCGCCTCATGAATGAAAACATGCTTACTTCGCACTAAAAAAGATACATTTCTAACCTTCTCTTGATGCCATTAGATGCCGTGACTTGTGTGTTAAGTGGTTTCAGGATATAGAGTAGGAATGGACCGAAAAAGAGAAGGAAGACGGGTACAAAGGAAGGAAGCATGAGGATTAAGCTTTGGAGATTTCCACATGGGCGCGTGCGCGCACCTTGCGCGCCCGCGCGGATAAGGCAACGTGGAGCCAAAGCCAAGAGCCGGCTTGAGAAGCGGCTAAGCCAGGATCTTCATGGGCGCGCACGCGTGCATCACGCCTCCGCGTACATCTCAAGACGTCTCAACGGCGCGTGCGCGTACCTTGCGCGTGCGCGCCGATCTGCGAATATGATTTTTAAGAAGTCACGTGACTTAGGCGTGGAGGCAGTTAAGGATCCCACTCTTGGAGAAACACCTTGGCGGGAAAAGCTTAAGAAGACCAAAGGAACAAGGATTAAGGACACTTAGTTAGTTCATTTTTTTCTAGATCTAGATATTTTTGGAGGAGAGGAGAGTTAGTTACACTTTTGGGGAGAAGAAGAGGGAGATTCCAAGCTTCACTAGGGTTCATCCTCATCTAATTTCTGAATTTTCAATGGCTTTTTGGTGAGATCCATTACAATTCTCACTCCACTTTGTTCATGTCATAGATTTTCTTCTCCAATTTCAAGTAGTAGATACAATTGATCAATTCTCATAGATCTAGAATTCAACTTTGTAATTTTGGATTTCATCTCTATTTTGGATTTTCATTGCTACTCTTTGAGACTTGTTGTTAGATCTTTGTGTTGCAATACTTTCAATTTGACTTTTCTTCTCATTTTACTATGACTTTCCTTCTTGCTCATCACATGTTTGATAAAATGACAACACTAGCTATGGAGTAGAATTCTCACACTTGGCATAGGGTTTGGTCCTTGGAAGAAATTGAATAGTTGTATCAATAGTTGATTTGGAATTAGGGATTGCTAGTTGGCTTGGAGTGCACTAAAGCTAGATTCCCATAAGGTGATGCTAGGACTTGTGACTCAAGTTGATTGCTTTCATTTGACCTCCCTCTATACCTAGGGGATAACTAAATGAAGCAAGGCCTAATTGTTATCAACATTGAATGGACTATAAGGATAGAATTTCTAATGCCAACCCTAAGCCAAGTCTTTTGATAATTGATTGTTTGTTTCTCATTATTTTGCTAAAACCTTCAAAGAATCCCAACAAGGCTTACTAAATCAATAAGATGCACACTTTGGCAATTCCAAGGGAGAACGACTCGGGAGACTAGTACTCTCGGATATAGATTGTAGAATTGTTTGATAAAGGATTTTGCGTCGGTTTAGACTATACTACGATTGATCATTTGATAATTTCTATACCGGCAAAAATTCATTTGTCAAAATGGCGCCGTTGCCGGGGAATTTTGCTTAGTGTGCCATGTTATTGTTTTGGATTAAGCATGTATATATGTACATAGTTGCACTTCATTGTAAATTGCTCAATTGACTAACTCCTCATCGTTACAATGAATTCCATTTCTCCTTCATTGCATGACGCGTTCACAACAGAATCCGAGCTTAGCCCCTTTTGATCCGGAAATAGAACGAACTTTGTTTCATATTAGACAAGCTCGGAGGCGGCTAAGATTTGGAAAAGGTGAAGAGGTTTTCACCACCTTGACAAACCCCAATTTGACGGTTTGTTTTGCATTGAATTTAGAACATTTTGATAACCTTTTGTCACATTTAGCCTAAGAATTAGCATGGTTTTGTTATCTCTTCCATAATTGTGCTTAAGTGTAAAAACATGCTTTTTAAGCCTTATTTTGGTGAATTCTAGTTTCTGTTTGATTCCATAAGATGCCTTGATGTGTTTGCTAGTAACCTCAGGTTGAAATAGGCTAGGCAGGGATCAGAGGAAGCAAGGAAGGAAGCATACAAGTGGAGAGAAGCATAAAAAGTCAAAGAAGCAAAGTCAGCCATGCACGCGCACGCGCACAAGGCGCTCGCGCGCACATTGCAGAATCAACCAGGGACGCGCACGCGTACCATGCGCGCACGCGCCGATGCTGGCACATGACCTCATTAATGCAACACGTGCCTGGCGATTTGAGAGGGTTTCTGAACCCATTTTTGGCGCCAAATTGCTAGGGGAAAGGGATAAAAGGATGAAGGATTAAGGGGAAATCATCATTCATTAATATAACATCACTTCCAACTAACTAATCACTTTAGTTTAGAGAGAGAAGCTCTCACTTCTCTCTAGAATTAGGATTAGGATTAGGTTTAGTTCTTAGGTCTAGATTTAGATTCATGTTCTTCTACTTCTACATCTTAATTCCTTGTAATGACATTGATTCTTCTTCCATTCTTTTATTGCAATTTCCTTCATGTTGTTCTTATACTTTGTTGTAGATCTACTATTGTTCATTCCATTTTCTTTCAATCCAATAAGAGGTAATTCATAATAAATGTGCTTTCTTTGCTTTTCTATTGTTGATCTCTTGCTTTTGTAGTTGTAGATTCCTTCAATACTTGCAATTAATAATGTTTACTTCTATTGCACTCTATGTGTTTGTTGAAATGCTTCTTTTAGTTTTAGTGTGGATTTTGTTCCTCTTGGCCTAGGTAGAGTAATTAGTGACTCTTGAGTTATCTAATTCCTTTGATTGATTGATAATTAGAAGTTGCTAATTGATTTGAATGCCTCTAAAACTAGCCATTCCTTAGGAGTTGATTAGGACTTGACTTTCCTTTAATTAGTAAGGGTTAACTAAGTGGTAGCAATGAACAATTCTCATCACAATTGAGAAGGATAACTAGGATAGGACTTCTAGCTCTCATATCTTGCCAAGAGATTTTATAGTAGTTAGTTTATTTCCATTGCCATTTACTTTTCATGCCTCTCATCCAAAACCCCAAAATAACTCATAACCAATAACAAGACACTTCATTGTAATTCCTAGGAAGAACGACCCGAGGTTTAAATACTTCGGTTTATAGATTTTAGGGGTTTGTGCTTGTGACAAACAAATTTTTGCATGAAAGGATTATTGTTGGTTTAGAGACTATACTTCAACGAGATTTCATTTGTGAAATTCTAAACCGTCAAAAATCCATTCGTCAAAATGGCGCCGTTGCCGGGGATGAGCAATGGTGTTATGTTATTGGTTATTGTACATATGTGAATAGTGTAAATAGCTTGTCTTTTGCTTGTTTACTAGATTTTGTTAGCTTTATTTTTGTTTTTTCATAATGAATTCTCACTTTGGCTATGAGTTTGGCTCTAATTGTGTTGTAGGGAATGTGAACTTCAATGCTAACATGCACCAAGGTTGGAACACTCCAAGATGGAAGGAGCCTCAAGAAATTGATCACTCCTATTAGCATCAACCTCCGGACACTTATAGGTATAATTTCCATCCTAATGCATGCCAATTTAATGGCTATGGTGGCTCCTTTTATGACAACCAACTACCACCATATGCCTATGATGCGTACCCTCAACATGAACCTCAACCATTCTCACAAGCCTTTCATCACCAAACACCACCCTATGATCCATATCCATCATATAACCAATCATCCACACCATATCCTTATGGCCATTATGAGCAAGAACCCTTAGAACCACCACCCTATCAAGATCACTACCAAGAACCACCTCAAATCTCACCATCTCCATACCTTTACCAAGAAGAACCACCTTCCTACTATGAATCCTCTCTTCAAAATAATGAACCTCCATATTCACCCCAAGCCCCAATAGACGATCCTCTCACTTTGTTACTCCAAGGACAAGAAGCCATGAAGCGGGATACACTTGAGTTTGTGACCAATTTGACCAAGGTGGTGCACACTTTAGCCCACCAATGCTTGAATACTCAAGGTACTCCCGTGACCACATGGGAAAAGTCAAAAGAAGAGCAAAGTATGAAGGAGAAATTGGAAAATTCGGTGGAGAAGGAGGAGTCAAATTTTGTGTTGGAACAATTGGAGGAGCCTATGATCATTGAAGAAAAGGAAGAGGTGGTTGAAGATTTAGGAGATGTTGAAAGTCCAAGGGAATGTAGCATCATGGAGAACTCTTCCAAGAAGCTTGATATTGATGTTGAGGAGGGTGCGCAATCTCCAAGGCATATCATCGTTGGAGACTTGGAAGAAGTTTATCAAGAAATGGATTCAATCATAGATGAATTTCTCTCTACAATGGAATCCTCACCCGTTGGACATGGAGTTGAAATTATAGAAGAGCGTGCACAACCTCCCAAGGAAGATGAGAAGGGCATGGTGTATATTGAAATTGAAGGATATGAAGAGGTTGATCAAGAGATGACCTCATTCATCAATGAATTTCTATCCAAAATTGAATCGCCTCTCATTAAACAAGATGAAGTTCTTGAAGATAACACCAAGCCAAGTAAAAAGGAAAAGGTTGAAATTGAAGAAATTTGTCAAGAGGTGGAAATACACAAAGAAGAGCACAAGGAAGTAGACCTTGCATTGTCTAAGTGTGGGGAAGCCCTTCTTCCCAAGTCACCATTCAATACAACATTCAAGTGGGTAAAACTCTTATCCCTTAGCTTTAATTTCTCACTTGAATATGGTTTAATTGAAAATGATGGTCAACTTAGAGCTCTTTGTGGAGTTAAAAGTATAAGAGAGTTGTGCAGTGGATGGAAACATCATTCTAAGCTCATGATGGTTGTAAGCTCCACATTCAAGAACAATGGTTGGTGTAGAACCAAATTGCATGGGTCTAGGAAGTTGTTTGGAAGCTTCTTTGAGAATTCTACATGTCGACCACACTTTTGTCAACCACCCGGAAAGAAAATGTATGAAGATCGAATCGAAGATGGGTGTGAAGATAAGATATGGGATCCCGGTTCGCTATGTAAAGACCAACTATGGGGACTCATATCTTGGGCAGAACTTTGCCCAAGTTTGATGAATATGGTTGGAAATTCTGTCAACCAATTGAGGAGCAAAGATCCTTGGAGATTCAAGGATGAGTACAAACATAAGCCACCATGACAATAAGCATCTCAAAATGTCCAACTTAAGGACTTAAACTAAAAGTGCTAGGTGGGAGACACCCCACCATGGTAAACTCTTTCCATTCCCTTTTAAATTTGCCTAATAAGTGATTTAAGTTACCATTGTAGGTAGATGTTTCATACAAATTTGTTTGTACAATTTAATTGTTAGCTTAGTCACATGCATGTTGTGTTTAGTAGTAGATGAATAATATCAAAAATTGCATTTTTTGTGAATTCTATGATGGTTGAGTGAATAAGAGTTGTGAACACTAAAGGGAGCACCCAGCAAAAAAAAAAAGAAGAGGGGGAGCGCAGACGCGCACTACGTGCGGGCGCGCCGACTGTTAGATCCTGGAAGTTCGCGCGGACGCGCACCTGCTGCGTCCGCGCCGATTTGCTGCTGCAAATGATTGGGCCAAACCCCAGAGAGTTAAGCCATTTCTGGGCTAGCTCTAGGCCCCAGGCCCAACCCCATCTGCGCGAGCGCACGCATCGCGCCAGCGCGCCATTTCACAAATTCGTCAATGTACGCGGACGCGCACTTGGCGCGTGCGCGTCCTTGCGCGGTGCCACCAAACTAGGCCATGGACCAGAGAGTTGGGCGTGCCTCAAGCCCATTCTAAGCCTAAGGCCCAATCTCATGTACGCGTGCGCGCATGGTACGCGCACGCGCCCCTGCCTCATATGCCACCCCACGTTAGCGCGCACTGTACGCTCACGCGTGGATCTCCATCCCCCTCAGTTCACGCGGACGCGTATATGCCGCGTGCGCGCAAACCTCGTGGCGCGACTCCCAGGCCATTCTCCAGAGAGTTAGGCCTGAGTTGGGCCAACTCTAAGTCCCTGGCCCAACTCCATGCACACGTGCGCGCACGGTACGCGCACGCGTCCTTTCCTCTTTCTGCTCATCCCCGCTTAAGCGCATTGTACGCGCACGCGTAGGGTCCACATTCTCTCAATGGGCGCGGACGCCCAAGGTGCGCGCGCGCGCCAATTCAAAAATCGGGATAACCCTAGCTCGCGAAGCACACTGCGCAGTCGCGCACCCCATCCCCCCCAACCTCCATCTTCTTCTTCTCCTCGCCCCAACTGTCATCGCAGCAGCAACACCGGCCGCCGCCGCGCCATCTTCACCGCCGGCGACTCGCCCTCCCTCATCATCACCTTCTCTTCCCCCTCTCACCACCACCCATTCTCTCTCTCTCTCACTCCTCTCTTCCTCCTCCCGGCCGAACTCCCACCGCGCCACCGTCTCCACCTCCGCGCCACCATCACCGCCTTCCTCTCTCTCTCTTTCCTTCTCTCTTACTCCTCTGACCGACTCACCCTCTCACCATTGCCGTCCCTCCGCCCTTCAGTTTCTCGAACCACCGCGCCACCGTTCACGGCGGTGCCAATTTGTCTCTGCTGCCCTATCGTCGTTCCCCCCTTTTTCCATTTTCAGTTTTCCCGGCTCCCAGGTTCCTGCTCCATTTCTGCTATCTCTGTTTCTATTTTCCCTTTTTATTTGTTCAATTATGTTAATTCCTAGAATTGCATGTTAGTTAGCTAAATTCAAATGTTGAATGTTAGGATTAGTTAGAAATACTTGCGGTTAGGTAGCTAGGACTGGATAGAGGATTCTAGGCCTGATAAGTGCTCCGTATGTGCTTACTTGCTGTTTGTCTGTTTGAATGTTGTATGCTGATTTTGGACTGCTTTTTATGCACTTCTTGTTGCCTGAATGCTGTACCACTGCTGCTGTGCTTAATTGATGCTGTTTTTTTTTTACTGTTTGTGCTATTCTGCTATCCGGGAACGTCCAATTTTAAGCCGGAATGCTGCCCGATTTTCAAGGAAATTAGTTTCATTTTGACCTTTATTTCAGTTTTGGGCAAATTTCCGTTTCCTTTTTGACTTCCCGGATTTGCACAATCATCGCAAACATGAACCGCAATTTCTCGTTCAATTGAGCCTATATATCATCATATCACTAATCCACTTTTCTAACTCACTAATTTCTCTCACCATTTTACTTGCACTCACTTTTAACCCTCTTTAACAATTCTTTCATGAATATGATGATATTAGTGCCTTTTGCATATGAGGTGTTACCTTTAATGAGGATTACGGTTTTGGTTCATTCACTTATGCTTACTTGTTCACTTTTACATATTCAGTGCAACATCATGATTGCTCTTTGATAATTGTATCCTGAACATGCTTTCTCGTTACATGCTACATGTTTTATATATTCTATCACATTTCTTTCAGGATGTCGGATAAAGGCAAAGCCATAGCCACCGCCTCTAAAAAGAGAAAACACTCTACCCCCTCCATTCCTTCCATCTACAAGAACTATGCTAGGAATCCATTGCAGGACGAGGATAAAGAGAATCAGCAGTTGCCTTCTACCAATCCTGGCAAATTCCCCAATCTCTACTGTGAGCTTCGGTTCTCTAGATATCGAACCACGAAGCTAAATATTGAGAAGAAGTTGCTCCTACCTAATGATGTGAGACGGCGCATTAATGGTCGGATCCTTGAGTTAGGTATTGACTTTGTTGACCGGGATTTGGGTGACATTAATATATCTTGGGTGAAGGAATTCTACTGCAACTTTTTCCGTCCGACCTTGGATTCAGTTCAGCTGAGGGGTAGAGAGATTATGCTCACCGAGGCCGCCATTGGGGAGGCATTACATTGCCGACACATTCCGCATGACCAGTGTGCCCATCATCAGGCTGAGATAGCCATCCATACCATGACTTTTGATTATGAGGCGCTTCGGCGCATGATTGGGATACCGGAGGCTTCATGGGTTATGGATGCGGGCAACCCCAAGCCAAAGGGGATGTTATTCACTCATTTGACTAGGGAGGCCAGGACTTGGCAGATGATCTTCGCCCACTACGTCCTGCCTACCACCCACTTTTCTGAGGTCCCCATGGAGATGCTTCTGCTGATCGGGTGTGTTATGGAAGGGAAGGATGTCTCCTTCCCTAGACTTATCCGACAGTGCATGTGGCGGGCGCATATTCGTGGCCTACTTCCGTTTCCTACATTGGTCACGAGTATGGCAGCCCTGGCTGATGTCCCGTGGTTAGATGATGATGTGCGACCACCACCAGCTGATGCAGATGACAGGGAGATTACTATTCCCTGGGGTGTTTGGGTGCACGAGAAGCCACCTGCTAGCCGCCGCTCTCGGGCTAGGGCTGTCATAGGGACACCTTCACCACCAGCCCCTGCAGCTGGCCCATCATCTTCTACAGCCGCAGCTCCTCCACCATCTACAGACCCTCCAGCAGCACCTGAGCCTACCTATCTCCTGGTCCAGCGTCTCTTCCGGTTCTTAAAGCGAGAGCGACACCATGTCAGACGCCGTTTGGATCGGATGGACCAGGCACTTATCTCTCTAGGCGCTGAGCTACCTCCGCTTCCCGATTCTCCGGCCTCCGATGAGCAGGATCATCAGGAGGAGGACGCGGAGGCACCAGCTCAGCAGGATGCCCCTGACACTACAGAGCCAGCACACATGGAGGCACCACCTCAGACACAGGAGACTCAGCCGGTCCCACAGCCACAGTCAGAGCCAGAGCCTATCGTTGTACCTCCCACTGATCCTCCGGTTTAGCATCGAGGACGCTGCTTGGTTTTAAGTGTGGGGAGGGCACCGGTAGCATTATTTGGGAACCGGTGAACTTTTTTTTCGGCCTAGTTATCTCATTTTGCACATCCTTGTATATATTTTGATGCATTTGCATTTCTAGTTTGCTTTGGATACTTTTATTGCTTATTTTGGATTTTAGACATTTTGATGCTTCTAGATATTATTGGATGCTTTTGGATATTTTTAGATCTTTTGGATGATAGATTCCGTACTTTTAGTGGATTCTTCTTTATACATTTTGTTTATCTTTGTTTTTAGTTCGTAGTTGTGATTAGAAATCATACTTTGGATTGCAAATATTTAGTCACCCTTTTTGCATATTATATTGATTCTAAGTGAAAAAGAAAAGGGTGAACTAAGAAAATTTTTGAACTTTTCAATCACAACAATGCTTAGTCAAACATTGAGGTTTTTCAAGGAGTTAAATATAGGGCATTAACTCAATTGATTGAAAAAAGAATTTTTGAACTTGCTTGAATTTCATACCTTGTGAAGCATGTATTGAATTGAGAACACAAGCTTGTGAGACTTGAGCCTATTGATGTGGTTACATTTTATAACCACCTATTTTCCATTCTTGTGTGAAATTGTTCTCTTTCCATGATTGTGACCCTTAATTTGCTTGATTCTATATATCCGTTTAATTCTTGTGTATGTGCATTTATATGATTGAGGCCATTATTTCATTTGCCACTTACCCAAATAGCCAACCTTTTACTCTCCATTGTTAGCCAATTTCGAGCCTATGCTTAACCAACTCATCCTTATTTTAGCTCATTACAAGCCCAAGGCGGAAAACCAATGAAAAGTCCTTGTTTGGATCCTTGATTGGCTTAGGCTAGTGAGAGTGTTTTATTATTCAAAGTTGGTGAGGCTTGGGAACATTGGATGGGATAAAAAGGGGCAATACACTTTTATGTTTAGGAATTGGGCACATATTCATGTATTAATCAAATGAAGAGACCTTATGCATTGATGTTCTTGTATTTAGTTTGAAAGAAGAAAAAGAAAAAAAATATATATATATATAAAGGAAAGAAAAAAAATGATGAAAAGAAAAAAATAAAATGAAAGAAAAAGAGAAGAAAAAAAAAGAGAAAAAAAAAATAAAAGGGGACAAAATGCCCCAAAGTGAAGTCAATAAAAAGGAATCAATGGATAGGTGTTGTGAATCAAATAAAAAAAAATGCATGAGTATGTAAGAAAAAAAAGTGAAGAATGGGTAGTTAGAATAGCTCGCATTTGTATAGGTCATTAATTAGGTTAGGTGGGAAAGTCTATGCTAATCAAAGATTCAAATCCTAGCCCACTTGACCATAAATGATCCTACCTTGACCCTAACCCCATTACAACCTAAATGAAAGACCTCATGATGAATGTATGCATGCATTGAATAAATGTTGATTGTTAGAAGAAAATCAAATTTTGGAAAACATGATTAGAAGAGAATTGAGCGAATTAACCCTTAAACACTTGAGCGAATAGAGCGGATACACATCCGGTGAGGGTTCAAAAGTTCAATCACATGTGTTCACCCACATTATCTATATTCTTGCAAGTTTGAACTCTTTTTTTAACAATTCAATACAATTGTGGTTTGGACTTGGTCCTTATTACTTAGCTCTTGTACTTACACATGCTCTCTTGGGAATTGATTTGTTTGAACTAAGCATTTCCAATTGCTTTAGATAGTTACATTTAGATAGGACTCATATAGTTTAGTTGCATTCAATAAATGCCATACCCCTTAGTTCCTTCTTATTTTAGCATGAGGACATGCTAAGGCTTAAGTGTGGGGAGGTTGACAAACCCCAATTTGACGGTTTGTTTTGCATTGAATTTAGAACATTTTGATAACCTTTTGTCACATTTAGCCTAAGAATTAGCATGGTTTTGTTATCTCTTCCATAATTGTGCTTAAGTGTAAAAACATGCTTTTTAAGCCTTATTTTGGTGAATTCTAGTTTCTGTTTGATTCCATAAGATGCCTTGATGTGTTTGCTAGTAACCTCAGGTTGAAATAGGCTAGGCATGGATCAGAGGAAGCAAGGAAGGAAGCATACAAGTGGAGAGAAGCATAAAAAGTCAAAGAAGCAAAGTCAGCCATGCACGCGCACGCGCACAAGGCGCTCGCGCGCACATTGCAGAATCAACCAGGGACGCGCACGCGTACCATGCGCGCACGCGCCGATGCTGGCACATGACCTCATTAATGCAACACGTGCCTGGCGATTTGAGAGGGTTTCTGAACCCATTTTTGGCGCCAAATTGCTAGGGGAAAGGGATAAAAGGATGAAGGATTAAGGGAAAATCATCATTCATTAATATAACATCACTTCCAACTAACTAATCACTTTAGTTTAGAGAGAGAAGCTCTCACTTCTCTCTAGAATTAGGATTAGGATTAGGTTTAGTTCTTAGGTCTAGATTTAGATTCATGTTCTTCTACTTCTACATCTCAATTCCTTGTAATGACATTGATTCTTCTTCCATTCTTTTATTGCAATTTCCTTCATGTTGTTCTTATACTTTGTTGTAGATCTACTATTGTTCATTCCATTTTCTTTCAATCCAATAAGAGGTAATTCATAATAAATGTGCTTTCTTTGCTTTTCTATTGTTGATCTCTTGCTTTTGTAGTTGTAGATTCCTTCAATACTTGCAATTAATAATGTTTACTTCTATTGCACTCTATGTGTTTGTTGAAATGCTTCTTTTAGTTTTAGTGTGGATTTTGTTCCTCTTGGCCTAGGTAGAGTAATTAGTGACTCTTGAGTTATCTAATTCCTTTGATTGATTGATAATTAGAAGTTACTAATTGATTTGAATGCCTCTAAAACTAGCCATTCCTTAGGAGTTGATTAGGACTTGAGGAATCAAATTGATTCATCCACTTGACTTTCCTTTAATTAGTAAGGGTTAACTAAGTGGTAGCAATGAACAATTCTCATCACAATTGAGAAGGATAACTAGGATAGGACTTCTAGCTCTCATATCTTGCCAAGAGCTTTTATAGTAGTTAGTTTATTTCCATTGCCATTTACTTTTCATGCCTCTCATCCAAAACCCCAAAATAACTCATAACCAATAACAAGACACTTCATTGTAATTCCTAGGGAGAACGACCCGAGGTTTAAATACTTCGGTTTATAGATTTTAGGGGTTTGTGCTTGTGACAAACAAATTTTTGCATGAAAGAATTATTGTTGGTTTAGAGACTATACTTCAACGAGATTTCATTTGTGAAATTCTAAACCGTCAAAAATCCATTCGTCACACCTCAACCACCTTACTACAAGCGAACATTGAACCGTCACTCAAAGAAGGCATTAATCATACTCCCATCAATCTCACTAACAATTCTTCTTTTGTTTTAGGTACTAATACCATGGACGCTCCAGGGAGAGTTACCATCAAGGAAGCGGGTGCACCGGATTATGTCCTTCAACCCCTTCATGTAACTCACCCCAATTTGAATGCGAATTTTGAATTGAAGACCGCTTTGATCAATCTCCTACCCAAGTTTCACGGGCTTCCCGCACAAGACCCTATTCGACATCTCAAGGACTTCCATCGCATATGCTCAACTACTAGACGGGAAGGGTCCGATGAAGTTGCTATATGGTTGTTTGCTTTCCCTTTCTCTCTTGAGGACAAGGCCAAAGAATGGTTTTACACTCTCTCTAGTGAAGTTACCTCCGATTGGGACCTACTTAGAAGGGGGTTCTTGGATAAATTCTTACCCCCGGAAAAGATGGATAGGCTAAGGAAAGAAATGTCTTGTATTGTGCAAGGTGAGACGGAACCACTCTATGAGTATTGGAAACGGTTTCGCAAATTACTAGATGCGTGCCCTAATCACATGCTCGACACTCAAGTATTGCTTGGATACATATGTCAAGGGATGCGAGAGCAAGATAGAACCCTCTTGGACACTTCTAGCAATGGCTCTTTGTCCAAATATAAAACCGCGGAGGAGGCATGGCAACTTATTATTGACTTAGCCGAATCCAATCAACATATGAGGCGAAGAGTCAACCGTCCAAGGACCGTGAACGAGGTATCAACTAGTAGTGAAGCTATCGCTCTAACTCAATCCTTGAATGAGATGACATCCGTCTTGAGGCAACTCCAATTGAACCAACAACAACCACAACAACCTCAATCATATCAACAACACCCTCCACCATCTCAACAACACAACCAACAACAATTGGTCCCTCAAAGAGTATGTGGCATTTGCTCTTGCTACTCTCACTACACGGATGAGTGCCCAAACCTTCAAGAAGACAACACTTTGGCGGCCACCCATAATTTCTATGACCGCCCTAATCAAGGGTACTACCAAGGAGGTAATCCTAACCAAGGGCACCCTTATCAAGGAGGAGGCTACAACCAAGGAAGTGGACACAATAATCAAAATTGGAAAGACAATCATCAACAAGGGAATAGGGATAACAACAACAATGGAGGAGGTCAAAAATGGAATAACAACTCACAAAATTTCTCACAAAACCGACCATACAACTTACAAAATCAACCATACAATCAACAAAACCCACAAAGAAACTATCAAACATATCAACCACCACATCAAAGACCACCACCCAACCAATCACAAGCTCCTCAACTCACATATGCAACCACCCCCTCCAACCAAGATGAAACACTCCGGACCATCATCCAAGGCCAAAAGGAATTACAAAACACACTTGCTTCCGGCCTCACCGGCCTCACCTCTACATTACAAGCTCTTCTTGCACGCATGGACACACCATCAACCCCAACTCCTCAACCCCCAATCCAAAGTGTCATTCCCTCTCAACCTCAACCAAACCCAAAAGGGGGCATCAATGCCATCACCCTTAGATCCGGTACACAACTAAAAGAAAAGGAAGCAAAGGATCCAAGTCCTATCACAACCACCCAAGAGGAAGAGAGAATATATATAGAAGAGGTAGTAGAAGAGGAGACACCACAAGCCATAGTTGAGGATGAAGCCCAACCAACAAGGGAGACAACCAAGGCCAAAAGAACCTTGGAAGAAGAAATCGCTCAACCAATTCCATTTCCAACACTTGCAAAGAAAGCTAAAAAGCGCATAGAACTCGACCCCAAAATGGTAGAAATGTTCAAGAAAGTTGAGGTAACCATCCCCCTCTTTGATGCCATCCATCAAGTTCCTAGATATGCCAAATTCCTCAAAGATGTATGCATAAACAAGGATAGAATTCTTGAATTGGAAACCATCCCATTGGGGAGTTCTATTTCCGCTTTGATGGGAACATTACCGGAGAAGTGTGATGACCCGGGCCCTTGTATGGTCACTTGCACCGTCAATGGAGTTCAATTTAGAGATTGTATGTGTGACCTCGGAGCATGTGTTAGCATCATGCCGCTCTCCGTTTACCGGGTATTGAAGTTGCCACCACTAAGAAGGTCGACGGCAAGATTTGTCCTAGCGGATAAAAGCATAATAACCGTAGCAGGTGTTGCGGAAGATGTATTGGTGGATATAAAGGGATTGGTGTTTCCGATTGACTTCTATGTCCTTGAAATGCCGTCAAGCGAAACCGAGAGAGCATCATCTATCCTACTTGGAAGGCCCTTCTTGAGAACTTCTAGATTTAAGCTTGATGCTTACTCGGGGAACTACTCATTTGAAATAGATGGAAGAATTGTAAGCTTTAGCCTAGAGGAAGCAATGAAGCATCCACCGGAGAACCACTCTCTATTTCGGTGTGACCCAATCGATAACATAGTAGCCGAAGTGCATCTTGCAAGATTAGATGAGAAGTGCATGGTCAAAGAAGCAAATGAAGAGTCGAGCGAACTAAATACCACACACCATACAAACCATCCGGAAACTCAAACTTCAAGGAATGACAAGAAGATGGAATTGAAGCCACTACCACCTCACTTAAGGTATTCATACCTTGATGAAGCCCAAAAGCTACCCGTGATAATTGCACAAGAGTTAACTCCTCAACAAGAAGAAAAATTGCTGAATGTATTGAGGAAAAACAAAAGGGCAATTGGGTGGAGTTTGGCGGATCTAGTGGGAATAAGCCCCCAAGTATGCGAGCACCGCATATTTCTTGAAGAAGGAGCAAGACCGGTCCGACAACCTCAAAGGAGACTTAACCCAACCATTCTTGAGGTGGTGAAGAAAGAAGTCACTAAGCTACTTGAAGCGGACATCATCTATCCTATCTCGGATAGCGAATGGGTAAGCCCGGTCCAAGTAGTGCCAAAGAAGTCCGGAGTGACAACAATAAAAAACGAAAGTGGTGAACTAATAGCAACAAGAGTGCAGAATTCTTGGAGAGTATGCATAGACTACCGAAGATTGAATGCGGCCACAAGAAAAGATCACTTCCCACTACCATTTATTGATCAAATGCTTGATCGGTTAGCCGGTAAATCATATTATTATTTTCTTGATGGCTACTCCGGATACTTCCAAATTCATATTGCTCTAGAAGACCAAGAAAAAACTACATTTACTTGCCCCTTTGGAACGTATGCTTACAAGCGTATGCCATTTGGCCTATGCAATGCACCGGCAACGTTTCAAAGATGCATGATGAGCCTATTTGCGGACTTTCTAGAGCAATCGATGGAAGTTTTCATGGATGATTTTAGTGTGTATGGTGAGTCATTTGAGCATTGCTTAGGTAACCTTGAAAAAGTCTTAGAAAGATGCACCAAAACAAACCTTGTCTTAAATTTTGAAAAATGTCATTTCATGGTCAAACAAGGCATTGTTTTGGGACACATAGTATCAAAGGAAGGCATCTCCGTAGATCCGGCAAAGATAAATGTCATATCTAGTTTACCTTACCCTTCCTCCGAGAGGGAAGTCCGTTCTTTTCTTGGACATGCAGGATTCTACCGGAGATTCATCAAGTACTTTAGCAAGGTGGCCTTACCTCTCTCTCGATTACTACAAAAAGACACCGAATTTGAGATGAGCAAGGAATGAATGGAAGCATATGACAAACTCAAGGTAGCATTGACACAAGCCCCTATTGTACGAGGACCCAATTGGACTCAACCCTTTGAAATCATGTGTGATGCTTCGAATTATGCCATAGGAGCCGCGTTAGCACAACGTGAGGGTAAGATTCCCTATGTCATAGCTTATGCTTCCAAAACATTAGACGGAGCCCAATCCAACTACACTACTACCGAAAAGGAACTTCTAGCTATTGTTTTTGCTTTAGACAAGTTCCGAGCCTATCTTCTTGGTTCCAAGGTAGTAGTGTACTCGGATCACGCGGCACTAAAGTACTTGTTGGCAAAAAAGGAATCAAAACCGAGATTAATTCGTTGGGTGCTCTTATTACAAGAATTTGACTTGGAAATCAAAGATAGGAGCGGTTCCCAAAACCTAGTGGCGGACCATTTAAGTCGCCTCGAGCACACAAAAGGCGACACCACTCCTATCAATGATTCCTTTCCTTTAGATGCTTTGCATGCAATCTCGGAAGTGGTTCCTTGGTATGCCCCAATAGCAAACTATTTGGTTTCACGCACTTTCCCTCCCAATCTCAACAAACACAAAAAGGATAAGCTGAAAAGCGAATCCAAATACTATATTTGAGATGATCCCTATTTGTGGAGGTGTAGAGCGGACCAAATAGTGCGACGGTGCATACCTCAAACCGATTTCCAAGCAATCTTGGACGCTTGCCATGCTTCCGAAGGAGGTGGTCACTACGGGCCCCAAAGAACGGCAAGAAAAATCCTTGATTGCGGATTTTGGTGGCCAACTCTTCTCAAAGATGCTTCTCTCTATTGCAAATCTTGTCCCCAATGTATTAGGTTTGGAGATATTTCCAAGAAGGACGAAATTCCCCAACAAAATATGCTTTTTTGCGAAATCTTTGACGTATGGGGAATCGACTTCATGGGACCATTTCCAAATTCCAATGGCTTTCTCTACATCTTGCTAGCCGTCGATTATGTGTCAAAATGGGTGGAGGCAATCCCCACCCGAACGGATGACGCTAATGTTGTGTATTCTTTTGTGAGGAACAATATCATTTGTCGCTTTGGCGCCCCAAGAGCAATCATAAGTGACCAAGGATCCCAATTTTGCAACAAAAGAATAGACGGCCTCATGAGAAAATATGGCATCATCCACAAAGTTGCCACGGCTTACCACCCTCAGACAAACGGCCAAGCCGAAGTCTCTAACCGGGAAATCAAGCACGTGTTGGAAAGGATTGTAAAGCTGAATAGGAAAGATTGGAGCATTAAACTCTCCGATGCACTGTGGGCCTATCGAACGGCTTACAAGACACCCATTGGCATGAGCCCCTTCCGGCTTGTATATGGTAAAGCATGTCATTTACCGGTGGAGATTGAACACAAAGCTTATTGGGCCGTAAAGGAGTGTAATATGAGCTTGGGTGGGGCCGGAGTAGAGAGAAAGCTTCAATTGGCAGAATTAGAATGTTTGAGATTGGAAGCTTACGACAACTCTAGACTTTATAAGGAAAAGTTGAAAGCCATCCATGACAAGAACATTAGGAGAAGAGAATTCCGACCCGGTGACCTAGTCCTTCTCTACAATTCAAGGTTGAGATTACTACCCGGAAAGCTTAGATCAAGGTGGGATGGGCCCTACCAAGTGGAGAAAGTAGAACCTTATGGAGTCTACCACTTGCGCCACCCATCAAGCCCGGACATCTTCAAGGTAAACGGGCACCGTCTTAAATTGTATCATGGTGAGCAAAGAAAGAACGCCAAGGAATTTGAAGTGTTCCTCTTGAGGGATGCAACTCTTGAATAAACACTATAAGCTACTGAAAGTCCAACTTAAGGACGTTAAACAAAAGTGCTAGGTGGGAGACACCACACCATGGTAAGATCTTCCTTTGAGACTTGTACATAGACACTTGACTTCATGTTTGTTAGCTAGATTTTAATGACAACTCCCCTTCATTTGTTGACTTCATTTGCTATAGTGCTTAAGTGGCTGTATGGAGGGGGGGTTTGAAATGTCGAAAATGGTGTAACCACTTGCAAATTTAGAAAAACCCACCCCTCTGCGCGTGCGCGCACATGGCGCGTCCGCGCACATGAGCGAAATCCGCCAATCGACGCGCAAGCGCATGGTGCGCGTCCGCGCCGATTGCCTTGTTTCCCCCTAGTATATTTTACAGAGAGTTAAGCCATTCTCAAGCCTACACTAAGCCACCAGCCCAGCACCTTTGCCGCGTGCGCGCACCTGGCGCGCACGCGTCCATACAAAGCGAGCACGGAATGCGCGCGCGCGCCACAGCCGCACACGCGCCCTTTCATTCTGCACTCCTCTCTGGGCCATTTTACAGAGAGTTGAGCCCCCTCCAGGCCCCTCTCATGCCTGGGGCACAACCACCTGGACGCGTCCGCGCACTGTGCGCGCGCGCGCCAACACACGCTAAAGCAATCTCTGGTACTTCGTCCAGAGAGTTATGCCACCCCTGTGCCTCTCCTGTGCCCCCAGCCCAAGCGCATGGACGCGCACGCGACATGTGCGCGCGCGCGCGCCCCTAGTCACCTTACCCCCTGCGCGAGCGCGCACGCGCCGGTGATCGACGCCACCTTTAAGAAGGGCACACTTACCCCTTCATTCTCATTCCACTTCTCTTCTTCTTCCACATCCTTCTCCATCTCACAAGGTATTATACTAGGC
Organism: Arachis hypogaea; assembly: GCF_003086295.3. Classification (NCBI taxonomy): domain Eukaryota; kingdom Viridiplantae; phylum Streptophyta; class Magnoliopsida; order Fabales; family Fabaceae; genus Arachis; species Arachis hypogaea. The sequence continues at coordinate 100,278,409 of NC_092052.1, read as the reverse complement.
CCCCTCTTAGTCCAATAATCTCTTGTGGTTCTTATTCATTTAGTTGCACCATCTTTTAGGTAGTTTCTTTCTTCCTTTTTCTCTCTTCCTTCTTTCTCTAGTTACTTCCTTGGGATGTCTTTGCTCTCTTCTCTCTTTCAATCCAATTCTTCATGAGCATTTGGGTCTCAAACTAACTTACATGCATAGATGAATGGTGTTGCTTTATTTTCTTGCAATTAATATGCACTATAATCATTAATAATGGATTGTGGAATGTTACATTGCTCCCACTTTCACATAATCAAATACTACTTCATGGATGCACGCCAAGTGTTCGATGAAAGGCACACTTGAATTTTGGACTTATTGTGACTACCTTGCCTCTCAACCAATCACTTTTGAGTGCATCCCCACTTTCCACAAACCATTCATCCCCATTTTCTTAGCTTGCCTTCCATTTATGGTCCCTAAGGGTGTGTGCTTCTCATGCCTCTTCCTTGCATGCTTAAACTACCCTTGCACCACATGAAAATTATTTGCCTTGCTCTTCACACATTATCCTAGTTACATGTTGCAGCTGTCATGTAACGAAGATACCCATATTCTATGGCATAACTTTCATTACATAGAGCTCATGTATCTCCACTTCTTTGGGTTTGATATTTTTCCTTTCTTGCTTCCACAGGATGGTCATCAAAAAGGACAAAGGGAAAGGCCCCAAGAAGCCAGTTTCCAATAAAGTGCGCCAATAACTAACGGCCAGGCCCCTCCTGAAGAAGACTAAGGGCCCCGTTGACGTTCTAGAGACGGACAACCCTCCTAAGGATTCAAACAAGTTTCCCAACCGTTACTGCGAACTTGTCTACTCCAGAATGATTGAAAGGAATTACCATCCGGAACCCCTCCTAGTCTTACCGGCTCACCTCAGTCCGATTGTGATGCCACACATTGACCAGAGGCATTGGAGGTTCCTTTTGAGGCAACCAACGGAGGCCAATCTCTCTTGGGTGGTAGAATTCTACTCCAACTTCCACTCACCTCATCTCACATCAATATTTGTGCACCGAAAACAAGTGTCGGTCACAGTGGAAACCATCCGAGAAGTCCTTGGGATTGCACCGTCAACGGATGCATATGACGCCTACCAAGAAGTCTTGGCTGCATGCGTTGACCGCGCATTCGATTGGAGCGCGATCCTCCGCGTCATTGCTTTACCCGACGCATTTTGGATTCGGGGGACCATAAAGCGAAGACCCAAGGGTTTAGATGTCCGCCACCTTACTCAAGAAGCCACGGCATGGGCCCAAATCCTAGCTCACTACGTGCTCCCAAGCACACATGGGTCATCCATCACTGCCGAGCTTGCCTTGTTGATATGGTGCATCTTGACCGAGAAACCGGTCGACGTTCCGCGTGCCATCCGCCAATCCATGGGGCGCATTCATGCCAAGGGAAATCTACCATTCCCCGCTTTAGTGACGGCATTAGTTGCGAAAGCCGGCGTCAACCGGGAGACTAAAGATAGGCGAACCTCAATACCGGTTGATGGTGATATCATTCCAACCAAGAGATGCCTCAAGCCTCCGGAAGTCACCATGGACATTGAACTGCCCACACCAACTGGCCACGCTACCACTTCATCTACATCACAAAAATCGGCCACCCAACGCCTTGAGGACCTTCACAACAAATTAGACCGTTATGAGAGGCGTAACCAACGCCGCTATGCTCATGTGAAGAGGCTTCTAAGCATAATCACCCCACCTATGGAGGAACCCGATATCTCCACCTCCACCGCAACTTCAAGCGGTGATAGCAATGGCATTGGAGATGTGGCACACTCGGAGCTCAATCAACCAGTGCGCCTAACCTCTAGCACGGAGGACCGTGCTAAGTTTTAAGTGTGGGGAGGTCGGCCGACCGATCTCCGCAGGTAACATCTGAATAAATCTGAATAAATTAGGATAGGTTGCATGATTAGGTTTTAGTAGGATAGGTTGCATGATTAGGTCTTAGTCGGCACCATTCGCATGATAAGCCTGCTTGGTTGGAACAATGAAATTCTCTCTTAGGAAACCAACACTTTGGGGCAACCATGGCATTGCAAATTTTAAATGCTTTGATGCCAAAGTTGTATGAAGAATTATATTTTGGAACATGGGTTTGAAGTTAAGAACACAAGCTTGTGAGATTTGAGCCTAATGGTGTGGTTACATCTTATAACCACTTATTTTTCCTTCTTGTGTGCATTATTCTCTTTCTATGATTGTGATCCTTGATTTGTTTGATTCTTTATGTCCATTATTTGGTGTATTCATGCATTTATATGATTGAGGCCATCATTTCATTAGCTCACTCACCCAAATGGCCTTACCTTCTATCTTCCTTTGTTAGCCAAATTTGAGCCTACGATTAACCCACTCTGTTCTTAATTTAACACATTACAAGCCTTAAAGCGGAAAACAATAAAAGTCCTTATTTGGATCTTTGATTAGTGGTGCACGAAATTGTGATGTCCAGGCTCGAACAATCCCTGGTAATGGCTCCAAAGCTTGGTGCTCTGATCTCAATACATAATTGTCACAACTTCGATACAACTAACCAGCAAGTGCACTGGGTCGTCCAAGTAATACCTTACGTGAGTAAGGGTCGAATCCCACGGAGATTGTTGGTATGAAGCAAGCTATGGTCACCTTGTAAATCTCAGTCAGGCGGATTTAAACATGATACTTTATTAGATTAAAATAAACAATAAAAGGGATAGAGATACTTAAGTAGATTCATTGGCAGGGATTTTAGATAAGCGAATGGAGATGCTTTTCGTTCCTCTGAACCTCTGCTTTCCTGCTATCTTCATCCAATCAGTCTTACTCCTTTCCATGGCTGGCTTTATGTGATACATCACCACTGTCAATGGCTACTTTCGGTCATCTCTCGGGAAAATGATCCAATGCCCTGTCACGGCACGGCTAATCGTCTGGAGGCATCACCCTTGCCAATGGCTTCATCTTATCCTCTCAGTGAATAATATGCTCACGCACCCTGTCACGGCACGGCTATTCATCTGTCGGTTCTCGATCATGCTGGAATAGGATTTACTATCCTTTTGCGTCTGTCACTAACGCCCTGCAATCGCGAGTTCGGAGCTCGTCACAGTCATTCAATCATTGAATCCTACTCGGAATACCACAGACAAGGTTTAGACCTTCCGGATTCTCTTGAATGCCGCCATCATTCTAGATTACGCCACGAAGATTCTGGTTAGGAGATCTAAGAGATACTCATTCTAGCTTAATTCATGTAGAACGGAAGTGTTTGTCAGGCACGCGTTCATAGGGGAGATGGTGATGAGCGTCACACATAATCATCACCTTCATCACGTTCTTGGGTGCGAATGGAGATCTTAGAAGCGAAATAAGATGAATTGAGTAGAAAATAGTAGTACTTTGCATTAATCTTTGAGGAACAGCAGAGCTCCACACCTTAATCTATGGAGTGTAGAAACTCTACCGTTGAAAATACATAAGTGAAGGGCCAGGCATGGCCGAGATGGCCAGCCCCCTAAAACGTGATCAATAGTCTCCTAAGATGAATAATGGAATAAAACTGAGACCAAAGATGCCTAATACAATAGTAAGAGGTCCTATTTATAATAAACTAGCTACTAGGGTTTACATAAGTAAGTATTTGATGTATAAATCCACTTCTGGGGCCCACTTGGTGTGTGTTTGGGCTGAGCTTGAGTGTTTCACGTGCAGAGGCCATTTGTGGAGTTGAACGCCAGTTTCTGTGCCAGTTTGGCGTTCAACTCTGGTTTTGGATCCTTTTCTGGCGCTGGACGCCAGATTTGGGCAGAAGGCTGGCGTTGAACGCCAGTTTACGTCGTCAATTCTTAGCCAAAGTATGGACTATTATATATTGCTGGAAAGCCCTGGATGTCTACTTTCCAACGCAATTTGAAGCGCGCCATTTCGAGTTCTGTAGCTCCAGAAAATCCACTTTGAGTGCAGGGAGGTCAGAATCCAACAGCATCAGCAGTCCTTTTTCAACCTCTGAATCTGATTTCTGCTCAAGTCCCTCAATTTCAGCCAGAAAATACCTGAAATCACAGAAAAACACACAAACTCATAGTAAAGTCCAGAAATGTGAATTTAACATAAAAACTAATGAAAACATCCCTAAAAGTAACTAGATCCTACTAAAAACATACTAAAAACAATGCCAAAAAGCGTATAAATTATCCGCTCATCACAACACCAAACTTAAATTGTTGCTTGTCCCCAAGCAACTGAAAATAAAATAGGATAAAAAGAAGAGAATATACTATAAATTCCAAACTATCAATGAAACATAGCTTCAATCAAATGAGCGGGACTTATAGCTTTTTGCCTCTTGAATAGTTTTGGCATCTCACTTTATCCATTGAGGTTTAGAATGATTGGCATCTATAGGAACTCAGAGTTCAGATAGTGTTATTGATTCTCCTAGTTCAGTATGATGATTCTTGAACACAGCTTCCTTATGAGTCTTGGCCGTGACCCTAAGCACTTTGTTTTCTAGTATTACCACCGGATACATAAATGCCACAGACACATAATTGGGTGAACCTTTTCAGATTGTGACTTAGCTTTGCTAAAGTCCCCAATTAGAGGTGTCCAGGGTTCTTAAGCACACTCTTCTTTTGCTTTGGACCTTGACTTTAACCGCTCAGTCCCAAGTTTTCACTTGACACCTACACGCCACAAGCACATGGTTAGGGACAGCTTGGTTTAGCCGCTTAGACCAGGATTTTATTCCTTTAGGCCCTCCTATCCACTGATGCTCAAAGCCTTGGGATCCTTTTTATTTGCCCTTGCCTTTTGGTTTTAAGGGTTATTGGCTCTTTCTGCTTGCTTTTTCTTTTTCTTTCTATTTTTTTCTATTCTTTTTTTCGCCTTTTTTTTCTTTTTTTTTTTCTGCAAGCTTTGTTCTTTGCTGCTTTTTCTTGCTTCAAGAATCATTTTTATGATTTTTCAGATTATCAAATAACATGTCTCCTAGTCATTATTCTTTCAAGAGCCAACATATTTAACATTCTTAAACAACAACTTCAAAAGACATATGCACTGTTCAAGCATACATTCAGAAAACAAGAAGCATTGTCACCACATCAATATAATTAAGCTAAGTTTAAGGATAAATTCGAAACTCATGTACTTCTTGTTCTTTTGAATTAAAACATTTTTCATTTAAGAGAGGTGATGGATTCATAGGACATTCATAACTTTAAGACAAAGTTACTAACTACTAATGATCATGTAATGAAGGCACAAACATAGATAAGCACATAACATAGAAAACGAAAAACAGAAGAAGAAGAACAAGGAATGAATCCACCTTAGTGATGGTGGCGTTTTCTTCTTGAGGAACCAATGATGTCCTTGAGCTCTTCTATGTCTCTTCTTTGTCTTTGTTGCTCCTCCCTCATTGCTTTCTGATCTTCTCTTATTTCATGAAGCATGATGGAGTGCTCTTGATGTTCCACCCTTAGTTGTCCCATATTGGAACTCAATTCTTCTAGGGAGGTGTTGATGTGCTCCCAATAGTTTTGTGGAGGAAAGTGCATTTGAGGCATTTCTGGAATCTCATGGTGATGAGCTTCTTGCGCCTCTTGAGCTCCATGACTGGGCTCTCTTGCGTGCTCCATCTTTTTCTTAGTGATGGGCTTGTCCTCTTTAATGAGGATATCTCCCTTTATGTCAATCCCAGCTGAATTGCATAGGTGGCAAATGAGGTGAGGAAAGGCTAACCTTGCCATGGTGGAGGACTTGTCAGCCACCTTGTAGAGTTCTTGAGGTATAATCTCATGAACTTCCACCTCTTCTCCAATCATGATGCTATGGATCATGATGGCCCGGTCTATAGTAACTTCAGACCGGTTGCTAGTGGGAATGATTGAGCATTGAATGAACTCCAACCATCCTCTAGCTACAGGCTTGAGGTCCAATCTTCTTAGTTGAACCGGCTTGCCTTTAGAGTCAATCTTCCATTGAGCTCCTTCTACACATATGTCCATAAGGACTTAGTCCAACCTTTGATCAAAGTTGACTCTCCTTGTGTAGGGGCGTGCGTTCTCTTCCATGTATGGCAAGTTGAACGCCAACCTCACATTTTCCGGACTAAAATCTAAGTATTTCCCCCGAACCATTGTAACATAGTTCTTTGGATCCGGGTTCTTACTTTGATCATGGTTCTTGGTGATCCATGCATTGGCATAGAACTCTTGAACCATTAAGATGCCGACTTGTTGGATGGGATTTGTTAGAACTTCCCAACCTCTTCTTTGAATTTCATGTCGGATCTCCGGATACTCATTTCTTTTGAGTTCAAAAGGGACCTCAGGGATCACCTTTTTCTTGGCCACAACATCATAGAAGTGGTCTTGATGGGCTTTGGAGATGAACCTTTCCATCTCCCATGACTCGGATGTGGAAGCTTTTGTCTTCCCTTTCCCTCTTCTAGAGGATTCTCCAGTCTTAGATGCCATCAATGGTAATGGAAAAACAAAAAAGCTATGCTTTTACCACACCAAACTTAGAATATTGCTCGCCCTCGAGCAATAAACAAAAGAATAGATGAAGAAGAAGAAGAAATGGAGGAGAGGGAGAGGGTGATGTGGTTCGGCCAAGAAGGGTATAGAGGGGTTGTGTTGTGTGAATTTGATGAAGAATGTGGGGCTTTATATAGGGAAGGGAAGGGGGGAGGTTTCGGCCATATGGGTGGGTTTGGGTGGGAAATTGGTTTTGAATTTTGAAGGTAGGTGGAGTTTATGAGGTAGGTTTATTGGGAAGAGTGGGTGGATGTGAGTGGTGAAGGTTTAGTGGGGAAGAGAGATTGATGTGATTGGTGAGGGGTTTTTAGGGAAGAGTGTTTATGGGGTTGTGTGAAAGAGAGTGGTGAGAAGAAGTGAGTGGAGGTAGGTGGGGATCCTGTGGGGTCCACAGATCCTGAGGTGTTCAAGGATTTACATCCCTACACCCATTAGGCATGTAAAAATGCCTTTGTACCCAACTCTGGGCGTTCAGCGCCAGGTTGGTGGCCATTTTGGGCGTTCAACGCCCATATGTGTGCCATTTCTGGCGTTGAACGCCAGAACCATGCTTGTTCTGGGCGTTCAGCGCCAGGATGCTCCCATTCTGGGCGTTCAGCGCCAGAACTATGCTCTATTCTGGCGTTTGAACGCCAGACAGATGCTCCTCCAGGGTGTGATTTTTCTTCTGCTGTTTTTGATTCCGTTTTTGAATTTTTTGTTTATTTTGTGACTCCACATGATCATGAACCTAAGAAAACATGAAAAATAAGAATTAGATAAACATTGGGTTGCCTCCCAACAAGCGTTTCTTTAATGTCAATAGCTTGACAGTGGGCTCTCATGGAGCCTCACAGACGTGCAGAGCTTTGTTGAGACTCTCCAACACCAAACTTAGAGTTTGGATATGGGAGTTCAACACCAAACTTAGAGTTTGGTTGTGGCCTCCCAACACCAAACTTAGAGTTTGACTGTGGGGGCTCTGGTTGATTCTGCTTGGAGAGAAGCTTTTCCTGCTTCCTCCCCATGGTTGCAGAGGGAGATCCTTGAGTTTTGATTACAAGGGAGTTCTCATTCCATTGAAGGAATATTTCACCTCTGTCAACATCAATCACAGCTCTTGCTGTGGCCAGGAAAGGTCTTCCTAGGATGATAGATTCATCCTCTTCCTTTCCAGTATCCAGGACTATGAAATCAGTAGGTATGTAAAGGCCTCAACCTTTACTAATATATCTTCTACTTGTCCATAAGCCTGTCTTCTTGAGCTGTCTGCCATCTCTAGTGAGATTTTAGCAGCTTGCACCCCATAGATTCCCAGTTTCTCTATTACAGAGAGGGGCATGAGGTTTATTCCTGAACCAAGGTCACACAGAGCCTTAAAGATCATGGTGCCTATGGTACAGGGTATTATGAACTTTCCAGGATCCTGTCTCTTCTGAGGCAATGTCAGTTGATCCAGATCACTTAGTTCATTGATGAACAAGGGAGGTTTAACTTCCCAAGCATCAATGCCAAACAATTTGGCATTCAGCTTCATGATTGCACCAAGAAACTTGGCAGTTTACTCTTCAGTGACATCCTCATTCTCTTCAGAAGAGGAATACTCATCAGAGCTCATGAAGGGCATAAGGAGGTTCAATGGAAGCTCTATGGTCTCTAGATGAGCCTCAGAGTCCTTTGGTTCCCCAGAGGGAAGCTCCTTATTGAGCACTGGACGTCCCAGGAGGTCTTCCTCCTTGGGATTCACGTCCTCTCCTCTCCTCACAGGTTCGGCCATGGCGCTTATGTCAATGGCCTTGCACTCTCCTTTTGGGTTCTCTTCTGTATTGCTTGGGAGAGTACTAGGAGGGATTTCAGTGATCCTTTTACTCAGCTGGCCCACTTGTGCTTCCAAATTTCTAATGGAAGACCTTGTTTCATTCATGAAACTTACAGTGGCCTTAGATAGATCAGAGACAAGATTTGTTAAATTAGAAGCATTTTGTTCAGAGTTCTCTGTCTGTTGCTGAGTTGATGATGGAAAAGGTTTGCTATTGCTAAACCTGTTTCTTCCACCATTATTAAAGCCTTGTTGGGACTTTTGATCCTTCCATGAGAAATTTGGATGATTTCTCCATGTTGAGTTATAGGTGTTTCCATAAGGTTCACCTAAGTAATTTACCTCTGCTATTGCAGGGTTCTCAGGATCATAGGCTTCTTCTTCAGAAGATGCCTCTTGAGTACTGTTGGATGCAGCTTGCATTCCATTCAGACTCTGAGAGATCATATTGACTTGCTGAGTCAATATTTTATTCTGAGCCAATATGGCATTCAGAGTATCAACTTCAAGAACTCCCTTCTTCGTAGGCGTCCCATTATTCACAAGATTCCTTTCAGAAGTGTACATGAACTGGTTATTAGCAACCATGTCAATGAGTTCTTGAGCTTCTGCAGGCATTTTCTTTAGGTGAATGGATCCACCTGCAGAAGTGTTAGTGACATCTTTGATAGCTCAGATAAACCATCATAGAATATATCCAGGATGGTCCATTCTGAAAGCATGTCAGAGGGACACTTTTTGGTCAACTGTTTGTATCTTTCCCAAGCTTCATAGAGAGATTCACCTTCTTTCTGTCTGAAGGTTTGAACATCAGCTCTAAGCTTGCTCAGCTTTTGAGGAGGAAAGTACTTGGCTAAGAAAGCCGTGACCAGCTTATCCCAAGAGTTCAGGCTGTCTTTAGGTTGAGAATCCAACCATAATCTAGCTCTGTCTCTTACAGCAAAAGGGAAAAGCATGAGCCTGTAGACTTCAGGATCTACTCCATTAGTCTTAACAGTATCACATATCTGCAAGAATTCAGTTAAGAACTGAAAAGGATCTTCAGATGGAAGTCCATGAAACTTGCAGTTCTGCTGCATCAGAGAAACTAATTGAGGTTTCAGCTCAAAGTTGTTTGCTCCAATGGCAGGAATGGAGATGCTTCTTCCATGTAAATTGGAATTAGGTGCAGTAAAGTCACCAAGCATCCTCCTTGCATTATTATTATTTTCGGCTGCCATCTCCTCTGCCTGTTCGAAAATTTCTGAAAGGTTATCTCTGGATTGTTGTATTTTAGCTTCTCTTAATTTTCTCTTCAGAGTCCTTTCAGGTTCTGGATCTGCTTCCACAAGAATGTTCTTATCCTTGCTCCTGCTCATATGACAAGGAAGAATGGCCAGAAAAATGATAATAATAATAGAGATCCTCTATACCACAGTATAGGGATCCCTTTGTGAGTGGAAGAGAAGGGGGAGACAAAGAATGTGATGTAAAGGAAGAAATGCAACTGTACGAATGGAAGAGATGTGAGATGAGATGTTAGGATATGAATGAATAAATAGAATAGGATGGGGGAGGTATAATTTTCGAAAATTATTTTGAAAAGGAGTTAATGATTTTTGAAAATAGTTTTTTTGAAAAATGTTTAGTAATTTTTTTTTTTTTCGAAATTTTTTTTTTGAAATCAAAAATAAAAATTAAAAATAATTAGTTAATTAAAAAGAAATTTTGAAAAAGGGGGAAGATATTTTCGAAAATAGAGAGAGAGAGTTAGTTAGGTAGTTTTGAAAAAGTTAAGAAACAAACAAAAAGTTAGTTAGTTAGTTGAAACAAATTTTGAAAAAGATAAGAAGTTAGGAGGTTAGAAAAGATATTTTGAAAAGATATTTTTGAAAAAGATAAGATGAGAAGATATTTTTGAAAAGATATGATAGAAATTAGTTTTGAAAAAGATTTGATTTTTAAAATCACAATTAATGACTTGATTCATAAGAAATCACAAGATATGATTCTAGAACTTAAAGTTTGAATCTTTCTTAACAAGCAAGTAACAAACTTCAAATTTTTGAATCAAAACATTAATTGATTAAGTTATTTTCGAAAATTTGGTATAAAAATAAGAAAAAATTTTGAAAAATATTTTTGAAATTTTCGAAAATAACTAAGAATTTTGAAAAAGATTTGATTTTTGAAAAAGATTTTGAAAAAGATAAGATTTTCAAATTGAAAATTTGATTTGACTCATGAGAAACAACTTGATTTTAAAAATTTTTTGAAAAAGTCAACTCCAAATTTTCGAATTTGATGAGAGAAAATAGGAAAGATATTTTTTTTTTATTTTTGAATTTTTATGATGCAAGAGAAAAACACTAAAAAGATGCAATGCATGAAATTTTTAGATCAAAACATGTGATGCATGCAAGAATGCTATGAATGTCAAGATGAACACCAAGAACACTATGAAGATCATGATGAACATCAAGAACACATTTTTGAAAAATTTTTTATGCAAAGAAAACATGTAAGACACCAAACTTAGAATTCTTTAATGCTTAGACACTAAGAATTCAAGAATGCATATGATAAACATGAAAAGACACAAAACAAAAAATCATCAAGATCAAACAAGAAGACTTACCAAGAACAACTTGAAGATCATGAAGAACACATGAATGCATGAATTTTCGAAAAAATGCAAGATGCATATGCAATGACACCAAACTTATAATGTGACTCAAGACTCAAACAAGAAACAGAAAATATTTTTGATTTTTATGATTTTCTAATTTTTTTATTTTTATTTTATATTTTTCAAAATTATATAAAAAGAAAAATAAGGATTCCAAAATTTTTAATATGAATTCCAGGAATCTTGCATTTAGTCTAAAGCTTCAGTCCAGGAATTAGACATGGCTCAAAGCCAGCCAAGCTTCAAAGAAAGCTCCGGTAAAACATAGCATGGATGCCCAACAGCTTGCAGTTGATACTTTCATGTAAAGAATAACTATGGTTTAGAATCTATTCATGGTGGAGTAAGTTGAAACCATCCAAAATTGACACGGCTTTACAGCCAGAGATTCAACAATCATCATGAAACACTAGAATTCATTCTTAAAAATTTTGAATAAATTTTTGAAAACATTTTTTTTTTCAAAACAAGAGAAAATTTTGAAATTTTTTGAAAAATTTTTGAAAATAAAACAAAAAGAAAATTACCTAATCTGAGCAACAAGATGAGCCGTCAGTTGTCCAAACTCAAACAATCCCCGGCAACGGCGCCAAAAACTTGGTGCACGAAATTGTGATCTCCAGGCTCAAACAATCCCGGCAACGGCGCCAAAGCTTGGTGCTCTGATCTTAATTCATAATTGTCACAACTTCGATACAACTAACCAGCAAGTGCACTGGGTCGTCCAAGTAATACCTTATGTGAGTAAGGGTCGAATCCCACGGAGATTGTTGGTATGAAGCAAGCTATGGTCACCTTGTAAATCTCAGTCAGGCGGATTTAAACATGATACTTTATTAGATTAAAATAAACAATAAAAGGATAGAGATACTTATGTAGATTCATTGGCAGGGATTTCAGATAAGTGAATGGAGATGCTTTTCGTTCCTCTGAACCTCTGCTTTCCTGCTATCTTCATCCAATCAGTCTTACTCCTTTCCATGGCTGGCTTTATGTGATACATCACCACTGTCAATGGCTACTTTCGGTCATCTCTCGGGAAAATGATCCAATGCCCTGTCACGGCACGGCTAATCGTCTGGAGGCATCACCCTTGCCAATGGCTTCATCTTATCCTCTCAGTGAATAATATGCTCACGCACCCTGTCACGGCACGGCTATTCATCTGTCGGTTCTCGATCATGCTGGAATAGGATTCACCCTCCTTTTGCATCTGTCACTAACGCCCAACAATCGCGAGTTTGAAGCTCGTCACAGTCATTCAATCATTGAATCTTACTCAGAATACCACAGACAAGGTTTAGACCTTCCGGATTCTCTTGAATGCCGCCATCATTCTAGCTTACGCCACGAAGATTCTGGTTAGGAGATCTAAGAGATACTCATTCTAGCTTAATTCATGTAGAACAGAAGTATTTGTCAAGCACGCGTTCATAGGGGAGAATGGTGATGAGTGTCACACATAATCATCACCTTCATCTCGTTCTTGGGTGCGAATGGATATCTTAGAAGAGGAATAAGAAGAATTGAATAGAAAACAGTAGTACTTTGCATTAATCTTTGAGGAACAGCAGAGCTCCACACCTTAATCTATGGAGTGTAGAAACTCTACCGTTGAAAATACATAAGTGAAAGGTCCAGGCATGGCCGAGATGGCCAGCCCCCTAAAGCGTGATCAATAGTCTTCTAAGATGAATAATAGATTAAAACTGAGACCAAAGATGCCTAATACAATAGTAAGAGGTCCTATTTATAATAAACTAGCTACTAGGGTTTACATAAGTAAGTATTTGATGTATAAATCCACTTCCGGGGCCCACTTGGTGTGTGTTTGGGCTGAGCTTAAGTGTTGCACGTGAAGAGGCCATTTGTGGAGTTGAACGCCAGTTTCTGTGCCAGTTTGGGCGTTCAACTCTGGTTTTGGATCCTTTTCTGGCGCTGGACGCCAGATTTGGGCAGAAGGCTGGCGTTGAACGCCAGTTTACGTCGTCAATTCTTGGCCAAAGTATGGCCTATTATATATTTCTGGAAAGCCCTGGATGTCTACTTTCCAACGCAATTGGAAGCGTGCCATTTCGAGTTCTGTAGCTCCATAAAATCCACTTTGAGTGCAGGGAGGTCAGAATCCAACAGCATCAGCAGTCCTTCTTCAACCTCTGAATCTGATTTTTCCTCAAGTCCCTCAATTTCAGCCAGAAAATACCTGAAATCACAGAAAAACACAAAAACTCATAGTAAAGTCCAGAAATGTGAATTTAACATAAAAACTAATGAAAACATCCCTAAAAGTAACTAGATCCTACTAAAAACAATGCCAAAAAGCGTATAAATTATCCGCTCATCAAAGATATTGCTGAAGAGCAAGCTGCTAAGTACCTTGGAGAAATCATGAAGTTGAATACCAAGTTATTTGGTAATGAGACTTGGGAGGATGAATCTCCATTGCTCATCAATGAACTGAATACCTTGGTTAGGCAGAAATTTCCACAGAAGAAACCGGACCCCGGAAAATTCTTAATACCTTGTACCATAGGCACCATGACCTTTGAGAAGGCTCTGTGTGACCTAGGGTCAAGTATAAACCTCATGCCCCTCTCTGTAATGGAGAAACTAGGGATCCTTGAGGTGCAAGCTGCAAGAATCTCACTAGAGATGGCAGACAATTCAAGGAAACAGGCTTATGGACTTGTAGAGGATGTCTTGGTGAAGGTTGAAGGCCTTTACATCCCTGCTGACTTCATAATCCTGGAAACTGGGAAGAATATGGATGAATCCATCATCCTTGGTAGACCCTTCCTAGCCACAGCAAACGCTGTGATTGATGTTGACAGAGGAGAATTAGTCCTTCAAATGAATGAAGACCACCTTATGTTTAAGGCTCAAGGACCTCCCTCTATAACCATGGAGAGGAAGCATGAAAAGCTTCTCTCAATGCAGAGTCAAACAGAGCCCCCACATTCAAACTCTAAGCTTGGTGTTGGGAGGCCATCATCATGCTCTGAGTATCTGTGAGGCTCCATGAGAGCCCACTATCAAGCTATTGACATTAAAGAAGCGCTTGTTGGGAGGAAACCCAATTTTTATCTATCTATGTTAAATTTCTATTTTCTTTTGTTATTTTATATTTTCTTTAGGATGATGATCATGTGAAGTCACAAAAACAATGGAAAAAGCAAAAACAGAATGAAAAACAGCATTGAAAATAGCACACCCTGGAAGACGATCTTACTGGCATTTAAACGCCAGTAAGGGTAGCAGAATGGGTGTTAAACGCCCAGTCTGGCACCATTCTGGGCATTTAACGCTAGAAAAGGGCACAAAGTTTGCATTTAACGCCAGGATTAGCAGTCCAAGGGGCGTTTACACGTCAACATGGTGCAGGGATGAGAAATCCTTGACACCTCAGGATCCGTGGACCCCATAAGATCCCCACTACCTCAATTCTCTCTCTTCTTCTCTCCTCTTCACACCTTTCCATAACCCTCTTCCCCATATTCTCTTCACCACTCACATCCATCCATCATTAAACCCCACCTACCTCACCATTCAAATTCAAAAACTTTCCCTCCCAAACCCAACCCCTAATACATGAATACTCCCTCTCTCTTACCCTATAAATACCCCCCTCACCACCTTCATTTTCACACATCATACACACTTTTCTCCAACTTGGCCGAACCTACACCAACCCTCCATCTCCTCTATTACTTCTTCTTCTACTCTTTTCTTTCTTCTTTTTCTCGAGGACGAGCAACCATTCTAAGTTTGGTATGGGAAAAGCATTGCTTTTTGTTTTTCCATAACTATTTATGGCACCTAAGGCCAGAGAAACCTCTAGAAAGAGGAAAGGGAAGGCAAAAGCTTCCTCCTCTACTTTGGCAAGGTTAGCCTTCCCTCATCTCATCTGTCACCTCTGCAATTTAGCTGGAATTGACATAGAGGAAGACATCCTCATTGACGAGGACAAGACCATCACTAAGAAAAGGATGGAGCAAGCAAGAGAGCCCACTCATGGACCTCAACAAGAGCATGAGGAAATTCTTCATCATGAAGTCCCTGAGATGCCTCAAGGGATGCACTTCCCTCCACAATATTATTGGGAGCAAATTAACACCTCCCTAGGAGAAGTAAGTTCCAACATGGGACAACTAAGGGTGGAGCACCAAGAGCATTCCATCCTCTTTCATGAAATTAGAGAAGACCAAAGAGCCATGAGGGAGGAGCAATAAAGGCAAGGAAGAGACATAGAGGAGCTCAAGCATTCCATTGGATCTTCAAGAGGAAGAACTAGCCACCATCACTAAGGTGGACCCGTTCTTTAATTTTCTTGTTCTTATTTTTCTATTTTTCGAACATTATGCTTTATGTTCTATCTATGTTTGTGTCTTTACTACATGATCATTAGTGTCTTAGTGTCTATGCCTTAAAGCTATGAATGTCCTATGAATCCATCACCTTTCTTAAATGAAAATTGTTTTTAATTGCAAAAGAACAAGAAGTACATGAATTTCAAATTTTAAAGTAGTTTAATTATTTTGATGTGGTGGCAATACTTTTTATTTTCTGAATGAATGCCTGAACAGTGCATATTTTTGAATTTGTTGTTTATGAATGTTAAAATTGTTGGCTCTTGAAAGAATGATGAAAAAGGAGAAATGTTATTTGATAATCTGAAAAATCATATAATTGATTCTTGAATCAAGAAAAAGCAGTGAAAAGCTTGTAGAAAAAAAATGGCAAAAAAATAAAAGAAAAAGAAAGAAAAAGAAAAAGCAAGAAGAAAAATCCAATAGCCCTTTAAACAAAAAGGCAAGGGTAAAATAAAAAGGATCCAAGGCTTTGAGCATCAGTGGATAGGAGGGCTCACAAGAATAAAATCCTGGCCTAAGCGGCTAAACCAAGCTGTCCCTAACCATGTGCTTGTGGCGTGAAGGTGTCAAGTTAAAACTTGAGACTGAGCGGTTAAAGTCGTGGTCCAAAGTAAAAAGAGTGTGCTTAAGAGCTCTAGACACCTCTAACTGGGGACTCTAGCAAATCTGAGTCACAATCTGAAAAGGTTCACCCAATTATGTGTCTGTGGCATTTATGTATCCGGTGGTAATACTGGAAAACAAAATGCTTAGGGTCACGGCCAAGACTCATAAAGTAAGTGTGTTCAAGAATCAACATACTAAACTAGGAGAATCAATAACACTATCTGAATTCTGAGTTCCTATAGATGCCAATCATTCTGAACTTCAAAGGATAAAGTGAGATGCCAAAACTGTTCAGAAGCAAAAGGCTAAGAGCCCCGCTCATCTAATTAAGACTGATCTTCATAGATGTTTTTGGAATTTATTGTATATTCTCTTCTTTTTATCCTACTTTGTTTTTAGTTGCTTGAGGACAAGCAACAATTTAACTTTGGTGTTTAGATGAGTGGATAATTTATACGCTTTTTGGCACTGTTTTTACATAGTTTTTAGTATGATTTAGTTAATTTTTATTATATTTTTATTAGTTTTTAAATAAAAATCACATTTCTGGACTTTACTATGAGTTTGTGTGTTTTTCTGTGATTTCAGGTATTTTCTGGCTGAAATTGAGGGACCTGAGCAAAAATCTGATTCAGAGGCTGAAAAAGGACTGCAGATGCTGTTGAATTCTGACCTCCCTGCACTCGAAGTGGATTTTCTGGATCTACAGAAGCCCAATTGGCGCGCTCTCAATTGCGTTGGAATGTAGACATCCTGGGATTTTTCCAGCAATATATAATAGTCCATACTTTGCCAGAGTTTTGATAACGCAAACTGGCATTTGAACGCCAACTTTCTACCCTATTCTGGCATTAAACGCCAGAACTGGCATAAAAGCTGGAGTTAAATGCCCAACCTGGCACCAAAGCTGGTGTTTAACTCCAAGAAAAGTCTCTACATGTGAAAGCTTCAATGCTCAGCCCAAGCACACACCAAGTGGGCCCGAAAGTGGATTTCTGCATCATTTACTCATTTCTGTAAACCATAGGTTACTAGTTCATTCTAAATAGGACCTTTTACTATTGTATTTTCATCTTGGTTATTCTGGTTCCCCCTCTGGGGCCGAAGCCAATGACCACCATTATCACTTATGTATTTTCAACGGTGGAGTTTCTACACCCCATAGATTAAGGTGTAAGCTCTGCTGTTCTTCATGAATCAATGCAAAGTACTACTATTTTTCTATTCAATTTATGCTTATTCTTATTCTAAGATATTCATTCTCACACAAGATCATGATGAATGTGATGATTATATGACACTCATCACCATTCTCACTTATGAATGCGTGCCTGACAACCACTTCCATTCTACATGAAAATAAGCTTGAATTTGTATCTCTTGGGTTTCTAATCTAAGATTAAAACCTTCGTGGTATAGGCTAGAATTATTGGCAGCCATTTCTGAGATCCGGAAAGTCTAAACCTTGTCTGTGGTATTCCAAGTAGGATCTGGGAACGGATGACTGTGACGAGCTTCAAACTCGCAAGTGTTGGGTGTAGTGACAGATGCAAAAAGATCAATGGATCCTATTCCAACAGCGCATTTGGACCATTTTCACTGAGAGGACGGACGGTAGCCATTGACAACGGTGATCCCCCAACATACAGCTTGCCATGTAAAGGAGTATGAATGATTGGATGAAGGCAATAGGAAAGCAGAGGTTCAGAAGGAACAAAGCATCTTCATACGCTTATCTGAAATCACACTAATGAATTACATAAGTACTTCTATCCTATTTTATATTTTATTTATATTTTAATTATCAAAACTTCATAACTATTTGAATCCGCCTGACTGAGATTTACAAGATGACCATAGCTTGCTTCAAGCCGACAATCTCCGTGGGATCGACCCTTACTCACGTAAGGTATTACTTGGACGACCCAGTACACTTGCTGGTCAGCTGCACGGAGTTGTGAAGAAGTGTGTGATCACGATTTCGTGTACCAGTGTGCATATTGTAATTGTTTACCTATGTGAATAATTATGTTTAACTGCTAGTTGCCATACTTGATGTAACTGTTTTGATTGTGTTTGAACTTCTTTACTTGTGTTTGTGATTGAAATTGTTTAGACTGTGGTGATTTGGATGTTGATTGAGTTGTTTGGGCCTGAGGTCGTGGCTGGTATGTTTGAGGTCTAGTTTTGTATAAAGTATCTGACTGGTTTAGCATAGACTTAATGAACCTATGCTTGCAATAGGATGATCATTTATACAGCTTAGGTAACTTCTTTTATGTTTATGGTCTAGTAAAGTATGAAAAATCAAACTCCTACAACATAGACCTAATGAACCTATGCTTGGGATAAGTTGGTCATTCATATTGTCTAGGAAAACTTTTAAGATTTTACAAGAAAGAAAAAAAGTTTTTGATTTTGAGGAATTAACCAAGTTCTCTTTAAAATGGGTTTTTGGATTTTGAATGTGAACCCTTGGTTTTTGCAAAGACACATAAGACGAGCAATAATCACTGTACTATAAAGATAGTTTTATTTTACGTATCTTATTATAGCAATTCTATAATCTTTTAGTGAGAACCAGCGAGGATGATGTTCTCACTCCCCTACAGGTTTTTCCTTTTCAGGATATGGGCAACAAAGTTTCAGAAAAGTTTATTTCATTTTCTGTTTATTCGATATTTTTGTATTATCTTAGTTATTATTTTTTCTCCACCTTTATTTTTATCAATTTTGTAAGAGGGATAGGAATTTGTGATATGTATGTTTGTAAGTTATTGTTATGTATATATATAATTTTTAAGTATTGTATCTGGTTTGTATGTATTTATATGTATGTGTTTTCAACGAAAAAGTGTTTTTAAAAGGTTATGCAATTTTACGTTTTAAACAGCCTCCTATTTTAGTACTACATCTGTTTAGAGTCGTTGTAATATCTATCAGAGTGGCGCAGCCAGAAGCGTGACATTCTGATAGTGAAGGTGTTACAATCGGCACTGAGTAAAGCAAAGCAAATCACCATTAACCAAGAAGAAACACCTACACAAGGACCAGTATGAGCGTATTTGAAAATTTTCATTTTCTTGGATAAAAATTTTCATTTTCCTTGATAAAAATACCTACACAACAGAGACACATATAATATAACTATTGAAGCTAAATATATGGATTCCATAACAACTTAAAAGTGGAAGAAAATTCACATCTCAAATTCAATAAGAAATAATCCTTTTATTGAAAAAGAAGAATTTGAACATGTTTTTTTTCATTTAGTTTAGTGATATATTAGTTCATCTAGTAGATAAGGAAAATAGACTTACTAGTTTATCATGTATTCCCAATTTGGACGAAGCTATAACCTCTAGCAACTCCTCCATTGTTCCATGGCCTCCTGACTAGTATACATCTTTGGTTGAATTTTTGAAAATTCCTAAAACAGAAAAGATGAGTGCAATTTATGTTAATAAAGAATGTACCAGGAAGAGCTATAAATGCATCAACATGTTTAGCCATTATTGACTTCCTTTCATGCATCTTTACAATTGTTTTCACTTCTCCAAAGGTTTCTCCAGATATCTAAATGAGGGATTTGATCAGCATAAGTTTGTCATAAGCAAAAATTCGGATCAAAGGATTCACATGCATGATCATATATAAACTAAAGATGGAATTGTACCTCATGATGTAACAAAATTTTAGGAATCATTCTATGTTAGGAAATTATTTTAATTTTCTAATTTGTTTGTGGGCAACATATATTAATTATAATCACAAATTATGCTATTTCAAATTAAATGACTTATATAATGGTGATCTCATTTATTGTTATAAATGCTAAATTGAATAAGTCATGATTACTTTTGATTTGGAATTAAATGAGAATAAAACCAAATATTATCTTTTGTTCCTTATATAATTATCTTTTGGATTTTAGATATATTATCTTTTGGACTTTAGATAATATTTTATTTGGGCTTTAGGGTTTAGTGGGTGACATGCTCAAATATAAATAGTGCCTTCAGAGTTTCGGTCCCTGATATACCAAAGTCGCCTCAACAACTCTTTCCCCATCAGAGAAGTTGCAATTCAGCCGCCTAGGAATACAGAAGACTTTGGTTGAGGAAGATCGAAAGAACCACAAGATCCAAACTCTTCCGATCGTGATTCATGTTTTTGAATTCATGTACGCTTCCACATTCAAGTATTTTATTTCTTAATGATTTAACATAGATAATCTTTGGGTTAAGAAATTCTGAGAAAATTCTAACAAGTAGTATCAGAGCCGTCTATGATTAAATCATTAAGAAATTATAAATTTATTTTATTTCAATTTCAAATATGTGCTGCTTTTGAATTGTGTAGCACATGTTAATAAAATTAAAAGAATTTAATTAATTTCTTGATCATGGACACAGCACTAGATTTAACATATTTACCATAAAGTTTTTTTTGTATACACTATGATTTAATCTGTGAATCTGAATCCAGTTTTTTTAAAGAAAAGAAAGGTTATTCGTTTGTTTATCTTTTTTTATACCATTTTATATGGATTCATTCTTTTGGAAAATTCATTATTTTTTTGTTTTGCGTGGATTGAATCATAATGATTGATTCTAATATTAATGGGTCAAAAAAATTTTTTTTGGCATATGAATTTGTTCAACAGTTATAATCATGTCTTTTTTAAGGTCTAAAAAGACACCATTAAGATTTAATTTCTTTTGCAATTTAAATATGTTTTTTAATTGTTACATAAGGAAACTAGTAACAATTTGGATTATTATACCCCCTATTTTATAAAAATTTAATTTTGGAATAAATTGATTGAACATTATGCTGCCAAAGTAGCCTCTTTTGTGAAAATTGATTTATTTAAAACATTAGGAATATGGTGATATGTAATTCATGCGAATATTGGTCAGCCCAAAGGAATGTCTATATTTGGCCGAATTACATACACATATTGATGATAAATACATGTTTGGGTAGCTAATTAAGAATAAAGTAATGCTTATTATTTATGCGGACAATAATCGGCCCAAAGGAAGTTTACTGTTTGGCCAAATAATAAGCATTGCATACTTTTGTTTATTTTTATTAATTATGCAGTCAATAATCGGCCCAAAGGAAGGTTATTGTTTGGCCAATTAATAGAAAATATATGCGGTAATAATAGGTTACGAAGTTTAAGTTTCCATGTGCGCATTCAGTCGGTCCAAAGAAAGGCTTAATGTGTGACAGAAATTTTGATAATATTTGATTACTGCAATGAGAGTATCACTTACAGTTAATTTTTCTATCCAAAGATGGAAAATTAATGTTTTTCTAGATATCTCAATATGGATTTTTTCCAATATTTAACTAATATTTATTACATGTTCCTTTTTTGTTCTAATAAAGAAACTATGACTTCAGCTACCAATGTTTCTTTACAAATTAGCAGTATTCCTATGCTTAATGAATCAAACTTTAAGGTTTGGAAAGATAATGTGGAAATTGTTTTAGTTGTATGGATCTAGATATAGCTCTTCAAGAGGAGAAACCCACTTCCACTCCAGAAAATCTCAATGAGGTTAAAATAGAAAAGTGGGAGAGATTCAATCGAATGAGTATTATGATCATGAAACGCTCAATTTTTGAGGCGTTTCGAGGCCCAATTACTAAGGATAAAGATGCCAAACAGTTCCTGAAAGATATTGAAAAATTCTTTGCTAAGAATGAAAAGGCAGAGGCAAGTAGCCTTTTGAGCAAACATGTCTCCATGAGGTATAAAGGTAAAAGGAACATAGAGGAGTACATTATGGAAATGTCTCATCTTGCTTCAAAATTCAAACCACTAAAGTTAGAGTTGTTTGAAGACTTACTCATGCATTTCATTTTGATCTCCCTTCCTGCACACTTTGGGCAATTCAAAGTGAGTTATAACACTCTGAAGGACACTTGGTCCTTAAATGAGCTTATATCTCACTGTGTGCAAGAAGAAGAGAGGCTACAGCAAGATAAGACTAAAAGTGCTCACATGGCTTCATCTTCTCAGTATAAAAGAAAGCGTGATACTACTGCAGATGTGCCTTCTCAGCAGACAAAAGGCTAAGAAATAGGATCAAGTTTCAACCTATTTCTTCTGTAAGAAGGTAGGACACATGAAGAAGGATTGTACCAAATATGCCACTTGACATGTAAAGAAGGGTATAATTCTTACTTTTGTTTGTTCTTAGGCTAGTTTAAGTTATGCACCTATTGATACATTGGTGTGTAGATTCTGCTGCTACTACTCATGTAAGTGGTACTATACAGGATTGCCTGTGGAGCCGACCGGCAAGTGATGCTGAAAGATACATCTATGTGGCAGACGACAATATAGTTGCATTCGAAGCTATAGGAACCTTTAGATTATATTCCACGAGCGGATTTTACTTGGATTTATTAGAGACATTTTATGTACCGTCATTTAGATGGAATTTAGTTTCTGTTTCTCGTTTGGACAAATCAGGTTATTTTTGTTCGTTCGGAGACAATAAAGGTAGTCTCTTTTATAATTCGAATAATATTTACTCTAGTCGTTTGGAGGATAATCTATATAGGCTTGATTTGAATTTCTATAATAATGAAATACTGTAAATAGGTACAAAACAAAAACTAAATGAGAATTCGGCATCATTATGGCACAAACGCCTAGGTCATATCTCTAAACAGAGAATTCAGAAGTTCGTGTTGGATAGAATTCTTAGACCCCTAAATTTGGTGGACTTTGAAGTCTTCATTAAGTGCATAAAGGGAAAAAGGAAAAATGAAAGGAAATTAGGTCCCGAGAGAGCTAAAGATGTCTTAGAACTGATACATACTGATATATGTGGCCCATTCCCTACTGTCTCTTTGAATGGACAACAGTAATTTATTACGTTCATAGATGATTACTCTCGTTACTGGTATCTATATTTAATTCATGAAAAGTCCCAAGCCTTGGATGTTTTCAAGTCTTTCAAAGCTGAAGTTGAACGTCAACTTGGGAAGAAAATTAAAGCTGTCAAATCTGATCGTGGTGGTGAATACTACGGAAGATATGACGGATCAGGTGAGTAACATCCCGGGCCTTTTTCTCTTTTCCTAGAGGAGTGTGGTATTGTTCCGCAATACACCATGCCAGGCAAACCTAGCATGAATGGTGTTGCAGAGTGAAGTAACCGAACTCTTAAGGACATGGTGAGAAGTATGATTAGTCATTCTTCCTTACCTGAATCATTCTGCAGAAAAGCATTAAAGACCACAGTGTACATCCTTAATAGGGTGCCAAGCAAAGCAGTTAACAAAACCCTTTATAAAATTTGGACTGGGAAAAGGCCCAGTATAAAGCATATGCATATTTGGGGATGTCCAGCTGAGGCTTGACCTTATAGGCCGCATGAAAGAAAATTGGACTCAAGGACAATTAGTTGCTACTTTGTTGGTTACGCTGAGCATTCACGGGGGTACAAGTTTTACAATCCTACATCAAGATCTATTTTTTAAAACGAGAAATGCGAGATTTCTTGAGGATGTTGAGTTTGGGGGAAAGAAAATATTATGAATGTTGCTTTTGATGAGGATTCTATAACTGATAATGATCATGTCTATGTACCTATTATTGTTCAAGATACAGTTATCGTAGAAGAGCACAATGAGAATCCTACTGTAGATTCAATTACAATACAGGAGAACAATGAGAATATTGTTGTTACTCAAAATACTGCTACAGTCAAGGAAATCCTCCTCAATCCTAACCCATACAGCAAACTCAACAACCTCAAAAAGTGTCATTAAGGAGATCCAACAGAGAAAGGAGAAAATCCATCTATGGTCTCTAACAAGCTTCCCGTCAATGGTATCACAAGTTCATCAAGTCATTACCTCATGATTTTGAGGCAAACATTATAGATGAATGTGCATACCGCAAGTTCGGTGGGAGTGTTGGGTAGATGATTGAGCAATTCGGGCATGGATCATTGGATAGTTGTTAAATGTGTAATGGGTTATCTAAAGAGAACAAAGGATTACATGCTTATTTATCAGAGATCAGAAAATTTGGAGATCATTGGGTACTCTGATTCCGATTTCATGGCATATAGCTGCGAAACTTTGTCACTGAGCTTCGTATAGTAGATGACATTGAAAGGCCATTAAAGATATTTTGTGACAATAAGTAAGCAGTACCATATGATAGAGGAAAAATGTCTGTAAAGATTTTCATAAAAATATCGCATTGCAAGTATAGTCTTAAGCCAACAATTACACCTCAGTCAATGTTTAAATTGTTTGTCACAAACACAAACCCAATAAAATTAACCGAAGTATTTAAACCTCGGGTCGTCTCTCAAGGAATTACATGGAAGTGTACTTATAATTGGTTATGGAAAAGTATTTTTGGGGTTTTTGTGATAAGGGACAAGTAAAGTAAATAACAAGGAAATAAAATAACAACTAAGAAAAGTCCTAGCAAGGATTGAGAATTGGAATTCCTATCCTCATTATCATCATCAATTGTGATGGTAATTGCCTTTTGCTTTCACTTAGTTAACCTCTAACAATGAAGGAAAGTCAAGTGAGTAAAATCAACTTAAGTTCACAAGTCCTAATCAAAGACTAGATTTATTGAAGCCTAAGCCAACCAGCAAGCCTCAATTACCATTCAACAAAAGAATTTTGATAACTCAAGAGTCTCTAATTGATCAATCCAAGTTAAGAACATAAAAATCTAATTTAAAATCCAACCAAGCATTTTATCAAATACTTGGAAGGCATAAAATAAAAGCATAGAAAAGTAATAAGACATAGCAAAATCTAAGACCAACAATTGCAATAGGAAACAATAATAACAAATGGAGATAGAAGCAATCATAAACATGAAAACATAACTTGCATTAATAAGGATTAAAGGAAACAAGAAGAATTCATAAACTAAATTGGAAACATAAAGGAATCAATGATAGAAGTAGACAAACTAAAGTACTAGAATAAATAAAAGTAGAAGAAAACTAAATAAAAGTAAGGTAGAAATCTGAATTTGAGAAAAACTAAGCCTAAAAACCATAAAACCTAGAGAAAGGAGAGAACCTCTCTAGAAAACTACATCTAAACCTAACTAACGTGTAAATGAAAGTGTGAATGAATGATTCCCCTCTTCCAGCTCCACTCTGCAACCTCTAATCTTCACTTTCGAGCCTGAAACTGGATCCAAAGCGGCCCAAAAATCACCCCCAACATTTTCTGTAAATTGCAGCACGTGACGTTCGTCACGCGTACGCGTCCCCCACGCGTACGCATTGATGGTCTTTTTACTGGCCACGCGTAGGCGTCATCCACGCGTACGCATCATCTATGCGTGCGCGTCGCTACCAGAATTTGAAATCCTTAATTTCTTGTGTTCCTTCCACTTTTTGCATGCTTCTTTTCCATCCTCTAAGCCATTCATGCCCTATAAACCCTGAAAAAACTTAACACACATATCACGGCATTAAATGGTAATAAGAAAGGATTAAAATTAGCAAATTTAAGGCCAAAGAAGTATGTTTTCAATCATAGCACAAAATCAAGAAGGAAAATGTAAAACATGCGAATTATATGAATAAGCGTGAGAATAATGGGTAAAATTCACTCGATTTGATACAAAATAAATCGTAAAATAGCGATTTATCAATCTTCCCACACTTAGACATTAGCATGTCCTCATGCTAAGCTCAAGAGAACCAATAGAGTGAAGAGGGATGGTAAAATTTACGAAATGCAACCTATGTATATGAATGCAACTAAATGCAAAATGCTTCTACATACTTGGTTAAAAATAAATAAACCTTCCAAATACAAATATGAACTGGATCTCACTAATTCAAATCATAAAATGAATTACAAATAGACTTTCAAGAAGAAAGCTCATGAAAGCCGGGAATAAAGAATCGAGCCTCAAACCCTCATCGGAAGTGTATACACTCTAATCACTCAAGCGTTTAAGGTTCGATTTTCTCAATTCTCTACTAACCTTGCTTTCTAAGGCTTGCTCTTCTTCTACTAATCAACAAAAATTTAATGCACAAATACACATATCAAGAGGTCTTTTAAGGGTTGTAATGGGGTTAGGGTCAAGGTAGGATTCTATTTGGTTAAGTGGACTAAAATCTGAATCCTTAATTAACCTAAACTTCTCACCTAACTTAAGACAATCCATGTAATCAACATACAAAATCTAACTACCCATTAACTATGTTTACCACATATTCATGCATCCGAATTTTGAGTACAGTACATATGCATTGCTATCACCATTTACTTTGGGGCATTTTGTCCCCTTTGTATTTTTTTTTCTTTTTCTCTTTTTTTTTTGTTTTTCTCAATGCATATGATTAAGGTATTGAATGCATGAACATGTCCTCAACATTTTTTTCACATTTTCACAAAAGAGTCAAACATACTCAATTCCCAAACTAAATATCTCGAAACCCAATTTCTCCACACTTAATTCATGAGCACTCTCACTAGTCTAAGCTAACCAATGATTCAAATTAAGGACATTATTGTTTTCTGCTTGGAGTTAATGATATGCTAAAGTAAAGAATAAATGGGGTTAAAATGCTCAACATTGGTTTGCAAAGGATAATGAAAAGGATAAGGCCATATGGGTATGTGAGCTATAGTGAAACAAAGGCCTCAATCACGTAAGTGCATGCATACATCAAACAATGGAAATATAGAATCAAGCAAGACAAAGATGACAATTTTAGAGAGAACAACACACACCAAAATAAAACACTAGTTGATAATATGCAACCAATCAAATAGGCTCGAAATCTCACTGGTTTTGTGTGTTCGAGCTCTAAACCATGTTCCAAAATAAATTCTTCAAGCAAGTTCAACAAAAATTTTAAGTCAAATTAGTGAAATGCTCTAAACAGTTTTTTGGAAAAGAATTCATCACTTCAACCGAGTAGTGGTAGAATATGTACAAAATCTAAAAAACATGCAATCAATCATGAAAATGTAACAATGAACTAACAAAGAAAATTAAACATTGGTATTGAGAAGAAAATAGCTAACCCACGGAAGTCGGTATCGACCTCCCCACACTTAAAGATTGCACCGTCCTCGGTGCATGAAAAGATATGCAAGTGGACGGGTTGCTACAACTGATGAGTTTCTTGAACGGATTGTGCAGATGGACTTGTCTGTTGTCCCATGTAGAAACTTTTCCTATCTCCTCCTGGTGGCCATCCTGAAAGAAGAGAAAAAGGAAGAAAAATAACCCACAAACAAAAATATGAAAAGAAATAAGATATATGCGGGCAATTGCCAAATAATAAGGTTCTCAACTACATGGTAGCTACAACATGCAAGTGAGAAAATAATATAAGCAAAGGGCAAGTGGCATTAATACCAAACAAGTCAAGAAGCACCCAAAATAATGCAAGAAATATGCAACAGTTGAGTACAAAAATTTTAACACCAATGTGAAAACAACAAATATAGAAAAGAAAAGGAAAAGAAACAACAAAGTTAAAATGCAATGAATACGAGTATGCAAATGTAATAAGAAAAAGAGAATGAAAGAAAATAAGGATGAGAAGGGAGGAGAAGAAAGTGAGAAAGGAAGAGGAAAGAATAAGAAAGGATAGAAGAAAGAAGAAAAAGAGAAGAAACAGAGTAAAACAGGGCGCGACCGCGACGCGTGCGCATAGGTCACGCGTACGCGCGAAAACAGAAACAGGCATGCGATGTGTGAGCGTCGTCCACGCGTACGCATGGATGGCCCAAAATGAAAAGTGACGCGTGAGCATCGGTCACGCGTATGCGTGACTACTCGTCGTGCTACACGCACGACTCCAGCATTATACTAGCACAACTCTCTGTTCAATGATTCAAAGTGCACCGAATTTGCATACCACGCGTGGAGCTACAAAATGGCTAGTGACGCGTACGCGTGGATCACGTGTACGCATGGGGTGGGTTGTGCGCCAGGCACCCCTCCTGCACAGTTCCAGTGTAACTCTCTGTTCACAATGCTAGAGAGCGAACCTACATATGACGCGTGCGCGTCATTGACGCTTACGCGTCAGCCACAAATTTTTTTTTCTTTATAAACTAACAAGCTACTAGAGTAAATCCAAACTTTATTAAATAAGTAAAACCACAGCTTAAACTCAATAATCCTAACTAAAAATAAAAATTCAAATTATTACCAATATAAATAAAAGATAGGAAGAGTTTACCATGGTGGGGTATCTCCCACCTAACACTTTTAGTTAAAGTCCTTAAGTTGGACATTTGATGATCTCCTTGTCAAGATTTCTTGTGCTTGAACTCTTCTTGAAACTTCCACCAACACTTGGACTTCCAATAAGCTCTAATATTTTCAAGTGAATTCACCAAGCCTTGATGAAGTTCTTCACGCACTTTGAGCTCCCAAAATTGATCTTCTTGTATGCCAGATCCCAAATCTTGTTTCTACACCCGTCTGGAGGTTGATCATCTTTGTTCCAACTGGGTGGCAAGCAATCTGAATTCTCAATGAAGTACTAAACTTTTCTCTTAGATCCAACCAATCGATCTCCAGTTCAACCCTTACATCTAGCTCTTGAAGTCTCAACCTTGATGAGTCTCGATTTGCAACTCCAACCACTAAACATCCTTCTCTTACGCTTAATTCCACAAAGCCTCCTAAGTTGGCCATCTGTTTCAAGAATACCATACTCAAGCAGGACAGTAAATCTAATAGAGATAAGTTTTACCCACTCAAATGAAGGAGTAGACGGCAACCTAGGTAGAGAAGTCTCCAACGATCTTGACAAAGCATATTCAACTCCCGTCCAACCTTGCTGATGGACTTCCACCTTTTGAAAAGATTCTTCACTTTCAAGCTCTTCCTCACCAAGTTCACCCAACTCTTCTCCGTCACTCAAATCAGAAATATGAGGTTGAGAGGAATCTACCTCAACGTTGCTTTCAATGTCATCGAGAGAAGGCTCTTCTAACCCAAGGAGTTCACTTGCGGATGCAAATTCATTACTAGAATGGCTTGATTCATGATCATCATCACCAAGGGAACTTGCCTCTTGATCTATTTTGTCCAATTCTTCATAGAGAATATGCCTCGGAGGTTGTGCACTAGCCTCCTCAACATCGATTTCAAGCTTCTTGGAGGAATACTCTACAACTCTAGAGTCCCATGGTGGTTCAGCATCTCCTAAGTCTTCAACCACTTCTTCCTCTTCAACTATTACGGCTTCCTCTAATTGTTCCAATACAAAGTCACATTCCTCACTTTCCACTGGTGTTCCTAGTCTCTCCTTCATGCTACGTTCTTCATTAGATTCTCCACATGTAGATGGGAGTTCCTTGAGTGTTGACGTGCAATGAAGCTAAATTATCTACTACCTCAGTCAAGGTAGCTATGAACTCTAGTGTCATCCGCTGCATCTCTCTTTGCTCTTGAAGAAGAACACCAAGAGTGTCATCTATTGGAGATTGGAGTGGATATGAGGGTTCATTGCTTCAGAGGAAGGGTTCATGATATGAGGGTGGTTCATCATGATATGGATGTGGCGGTTCAACACTCTCCATCTTTTCTACTTGTTGTACAACACACTCCAGTTCCTTGCTCTGAAGTTGAGATTTGTTAACCATGAGAGTTTCATGTGCTTTTTGGCTTTCCTCTCGCTCCATTTGATGGATGGTTCTTGAAGTCAATCCATTGCTTCCTTAAACTGATCCTGTGGCACTTGTTCTGCTTGGCTAACATAATTGAGATCATATTGTGGTTGAAAGCTCGCATACATTGGAGGTGGTGGTTCTTGGGGATAATTGTATTGGAATTGGGGTGGTTCTGTGTATGGTTCATAGGGCTCATAAGGTGGTTGGTATGTGATGAGCGGATATTTTATACGCTTTTTGGGGTTAATTTCATATAGTTTTTAGTATGTTTTAGTGAGTTTTTAGTTTGTTTCCTTTAGTTTTTAGGAAAAATTCATATTTCTGGACTTTACTATGAGTTGTGTGTTTTTCTGTAATTTCAGGTATTTTTCTGGCTGAAATTGAGGGAATTGAGCAAAAATCTGATTCAGGCTGAAAAAGGACTGCTAATGCTGTTGGATTCTGACCTCCCTGCACTCAAAGTGGATTTTCTGGAGCTAAATAACTCGAAATGGCGCCCTTCCAATTGCGTTGGAAAGTAGACATCCAGAGCTTTCCAGCAATATATAATAGTCCATACTTTGCTCAAGGATAGACGATGTAAACTGGCGTTCAACGCCAGTTCTCTGCCCAATTCTGGCGTCCAGCGCCAGAAAAGGATTAAAAGTTGGAGTTCAACGCCAGAAATGGATCCAAACCTGGCGTTGAATGCCCAAAACAGCCTTATGCACGTGAATTGTTTAAGTCTCAGCCCTAACACACACCAAGTGGTCCCCATAAGTGGATCTCTGCACCATCTGTCATAGTCTACTCACTTTTTGTAAACCTAGGCTACTAGTTTAGTATTTAAACAACTTTTAGAAACTTATTTTAGAGCTCATGACATTTTAGATCTGAACTTTGTACTCTTTGATGGCATGAGTCTCTAAACTCCATTGTTGGGGGTGAGGAGCTCTGCTGTGTCTCGATGAATTAATGCAAGTATTTCTGTTTTCCATTCAAACATGCGTGTTCCTATCTAAGATATCCATTCGTGCCTAACTATGGAGAAGGTGATGATCAGTGACACTCATCACCTTCCTCAATCCATGAACGTGTGTCTGACAATCACCTCCGTTCTACATCAGATTGAATGAATATCTCTTAGATTCCTTAATCAGAATCTCCGTGGTATAAGCCAGATTGATGGCGGCATTCATGAGAATCCAGAAAGTCTAAACCTTGTCTGTGGTATTCCGAGTAGGATTCAGGGATTGAATGACTGTGACGAGCTTCAAACTCGCGAGTGCTGGGCGTAGTGACAGACGCAAAAGGAGGGTGAATCCTATTCCAGCATAATCGGGAACCTCAGATGATTAGCCGTGCTGTGACAGAGCATTTGGACCATTTTCACAAGAGGAGGGATGTAACCATTGACAACGGTGATGCCCCAACACACAGCTTGCCATAGAAGGACGTGCGTGCGTGAATCAGAGGACAAAGGAAAGCAGAGATTCAGAAGACAAAGCATCTCCAAAACTCCAACATATTCTCCATTACTGCATAACAAGTAACCTTAACCCATGCTCTCTTGTTTATTCGCAATTCAACTGATAAATACAATTGACTTCCTGACTAAGAATTGCAAGATAACCATAAATTGCTTCAAACCAACAATCTCCGTGGGATTCGACCCTTACTCACGTAAGGTATTACTTGGACGACTCAGTGCACTTGCTGGTTAGTGGTACGAGTTGTGAAAAGTGTGATTCACAATTCATGCACCAGTATGGTGGATATGGGTTAGAGTCATAAGGAAGTGTTTGATTGTAGGTGGCTTGCGAGTATGGTGGTTCAAAGCTATATTGAGGAGGGGGTTCATAGGCATATGACAGGGCTTGTTGGTAACTACAAGGGGTCCACCATATCTATTGGACTGATATGCATCCTGGAATGGCTCTTTCTCATAGCACGTTGGTGGAGGTTGTTGCCAAAAAGGTTGATCATATGCTCGAGGCTCCTCCCACCTTTGATAGTTCCATCCTTGATGCATATCCTCATTGTAGCTTTCATTCCCATTCCCTACAACATAGTTATTAACCACTCTCATAGCCAGAGGGATGAGAATTCATAGTAGCAAATAAAAATAAAAACTAATAAAAATAAGCTACAAAGTCCTAAAACTAACAAAACCTAACAAACAAGCAAAAGGTAAATATATACAATAACCAAGAATAAGGCACACGTTTGTAATTCCCCGGCAACGGCGCTAAAACATGACGGAGGAAAAATGTCGGTAAAGATTTTCACAAAAATATCACGTTGCAAGTATAGTTCTAGACCAACAATTAAACCTCAGTCAATGTTTAAATTGTTTGTCACAAACACAAACCCAATAAAATTAACCAAAGTATTTAAACCTCGGGTCATATCTCAAGGAATTGCAGGGAAGTGTACTTATAATTTGTTATGGAAAAGTATTTTTGGGGTTTTTGTGATAAGAGACAAGTAATGTAAATAACAAGGAAATAAAATAACAACTAAGAAAAGTCCTATCAAGGACTGAGAATTGGAATTCCTATCCTCATTATCATCATCAATTGTGATGGTAATTGCTTTTTTCTTTCACTTAGTTAACCTCTAACAATGAAGGAAAGTCAAGTGAGTAAAATCAACTTAAGTTCACAAGTCCTAATCAAAGACTAGATTTATTGAAGCCTAAGCCAACCAGCAAGCCTCAATTACCATTCAACAAAAGAATTTTGATAACTCAAGAGTCTCTAATTGATCAATCCAAGTTAAGAACATAAAAATCTAATTTAAAATCCAACCAAGCATTTTATCAAACACTTGGAAGGCATAAAATAAAAGCATAGAAAAGTAATAGGACATAGCAAAATCTAAGACCAACAATTGCAATAGGAAACAATAATAACAAATAGAGATAGAAGAAATCATAAACATGAAAACATAACTTGCATTAATAAGGATTAAAGGAAACAAGAAGAATTCATAAACTAAATTGGAAACATAAAGGAATCAATGATAGAAGTAGACAAACTAAAGTACTAAAATAAATAAAAGTAGAAGAAAACTAAATAAAAGCAAGGTAGAAATCTGAATTTGAGAAAAGCTAAACCTAAAAACCCTAAAACCTAGAGAGAGGAGAGAACCTCTCTCTCTAGAAAACTACATCTAAACCTAACTAATGTGTGAATGAATGATTCCCCTCTTCCAGCTCCACTCTGCAGCCTCTAATCTTCAATTTCGAGCCTGAAACTAGGTCCAAAGCAGCTCAAAAATCGCCCCAGTGTTTTCTGTAAATTGCAACACGTGACGCTCATCACGCGTACGCGTCATCCATGCGTACGCGTCGATGGTCTTTTTCACTGGCCATGGCGTAGGCATCAACCACGCGTAGGCGTCAGCCACGCGTGCGCGTCAGCCACGCATGCGCGTCCTATGTCTGCTACGCAAGTCACGCGTACGCGTCATCCATGCGTGCGCGTCGCTACTAGAATCTGAAATCCTTAATTTCTTG
Organism: Arachis hypogaea; assembly: GCF_003086295.3. Lineage (NCBI taxonomy): Eukaryota > Viridiplantae > Streptophyta > Magnoliopsida > Fabales > Fabaceae > Arachis > Arachis hypogaea. The sequence goes on along the minus strand of NC_092052.1, from coordinate 100,245,223 downwards.
TGTTCCTTCTACTTTTGCATGCTTCTTTTCCATCCTCTAAGCCATCTCACTCCGTATACAGGAGCAGCTCTGGCTGAATTTTTTATGTACCACGAACGCCACACTTTAATTATTTATGACGATCCCTCCAAACAAGCGCCCTATAAACCCTGAAAACACTTAACACACATATCGCGGCATCGAATGGTAATAAGGAAGGATTAAAATTTGCAAATTTAAGGCCAAAGAAGTATGTTTTCAATCATAGCACAAAATCCGGAAGGAAAATGTAAAACATGCGAATTATATGAATAAGTGTGAGAATAATGGATAAAATCGACTCAATTCGGTACAAAATAAACCGTAAAATAGCGGTTTATCACCATACTCCAACAATAATAAGAGCTTGACAAAATCGAAGCATATAGACATCAAGTTTTTAGTTGTCAAGGAGAAAGTTTAAGAAAAACTGTGTTTCATGGGACATATAGGAACAGAGTATATGCTAGCAGACCCATTAACCAATGGATTGATCCCTAAAGTCTTTCATAAACACACTGCTCGGAAGGATGTCAATATTTGTGATACCTTGGTTTAGTTGGAGTTTATTTTATGTTATATGTCCTATGACAGACATTGAATTATTTTCTGCAGAATTAAGTTGATGGTTTATTTCATGTTATTTGAAATGTTCATTTTGCAATATTTGTTTTGTGTTTGATCTCAATAAAGTTTTAAAGTTGGACCAGCTGGAAATAGACATGCATGAGATCACTTGGCATGTAATTTCCATATTACTCATCCAAATTTGATCTATGTCATGAAGTATATTAGGATGGTGATTGTCGTGGTTTAGTCACGACATTAATGTGATAAAAGCTGTGATGATTCCATATCTAATATATGAGACAGACCAGATTGTTAAAGTAATAAGGGAAATAGCATTCAGATGCACGTATAAAGATGTGATTATGTCAAGGAAAAATATATGTATAGCCCAAGTGGAAAATTGTTAGGAAATTATTTTAATTTTCTAATTTGTTTGTGTGCAATACATATATTATTTATAATCACAAATTATGCCATTTCAAACTGAATGACTTATATAATGGTGATCTCATTTATTGTTATAAATGCTAAATTGAATAAGTCATGATTACTTTTGATTTGGAATTAAATGAGAATAAAACTAGATATTATCTTTTGTTTCTTAGATAATTATCTTTTGGATTTTAGATATATTATCTTTTGGACTTTAGATACTATTTTATTTAGGCTTTAGGGTTTAATGGGTGCCATGCTCAAATATAAATAGTGCCTTTAGGGTTTCGATCCCCGATATACTAAAGACGCCTCAGCAACTCTTTCCCCATAAGAGAAGTTGCAATTAAGCCGCCTAGGAATACAGAAGGCTTTGGTTGAGGAAGATCGAAAGAACCACAAGATCCAAACTCTTCCGATCGTGATTCATATTTATGAATTCAAGTACGCTTCCGCATTCAAGTATTTTATCTCTTAATGATTTAACATGGATAATCTTTGGGTTAAAGAATTTTGAAAAAATTCTAACATTCTAACCCATGAAAGATAAACAAATAAAGTTCAAGAAAGTTTAGAAAAAATTTACAATAAAAATAATATATAATAGTATATAACTCATTAGTCCTAATCTTCTTCCACCATAAACTAAATCAATCTTCTTTTCAACCTTTCAATACAACAACTATAAATAAAACATATGCAAGAGTTCTTCAAAGGAGAAGATAAAACAAGTAGAATACACAAGTATATTCATAATAATGAATTGGTAAACAATATAGTATGATAAAAATTACCAGTAATTTACCAAGCTCAAGAGTAGCATCACCAAATACAAATTTGTATCCAGGTCTACTACCACAGAAGACACATATTCTTTAGAACCTTCCTTTGTGCTTTGTTTCTTATTCTAGCACCTTTCCTTCTCTTTCTCCTTCTCACAGAAAATAAATGCTTTAGCAGTGGTTATAGAGTGATAGAACTTTCTACCTTTGAGCTGTAAGAAAAATAGTTCTTGAACATGAATTTCAAAAGAGAGACTTTTTAAAATCTATTAAAACAAAAGTTTATACACTATTTAAGATCTGTTGTAACTAGCTTTAATCAAAAGACAAATATAAAGAAGTAAATAGAGGAATCAAATATTTAAGTTCATTTTACATTCAATATCTCAGATATCTGATCCAAAATTAATTGGTGCTACTTGGAATAATGCTTCTTCTGCATTGAAGCATTATCAATTTCATTGGTCACTGATAATTTGCATGATCCTGTCTAGAAAAATGTTTGAATATTAGTTCATGTATAAATATTTTTGAAATAAATTAATCTGAAAAATTTGAGCTTGTTGAGAAGCTCTTCTCAACAAACCTTTTCCGTTCTCTATCTCTACTCTTCTTAGTAAAGCACCTCCTAGCAGCAGGCTCTTTCTCATTGCATAAACAAAGAGAGAAAATAGATTAACAACAACAACAACAATAATGTAAGAGTGTAACCATAGAGCATTAGAGTATGTTACAAGCGGAAGAAGAAATGTTTTAACTCAGTATATATACATAAGCATAAACAGAAGGTACCTAGTTATATATATAGCTACCTTATAGATTTACAACTAATACACGTACTTAAGTTCTACTATGATTGCTATTTCAGAATTCAAATGATGTTTCTCACTTTTTTCAAAGAATTTCTTCTTTTGTGAAGTTACTCATATGCAACAGAACAAAAAGAATCAAAGATGATATGACTACAACTTCCATCAAAACTTTTTTTATATAAAGAAAAACACTTAAACCTACACACAACTACAATCAAATCAAACAATTAAAGTGTATTTTAACTTGTCGACTCTTCTTCACCTGCTGTGCCCTCTAAGGAACTATTTTGCTCTACTACCGTCGTACTACCACCACCGCGATCTCTCTTCGTATCAAGTTCTAACCACGCTATGTAGAGAAAAATAAAAGAATATCTTAATTGAGTTAAATAAATAACAACGAAAAAGAAATATGAACAAATATAAATTAACCTTAGGTGATTGCGGAGAAGACCAAATACGTTTAGGATAAGCTTGATGGCACCGCTGGCTACGAACTCACTCTTTTTTTTATCTCAAAATTAAATTTATTGCATGTAGATGAAAGAGACAATGCATTGATGTAAAAGCTTGATGGTGACAACGATGAGGACATGAATGGCAGCAATGATGATGAATGGCAGCAGCGACGAGGTTACTCTCTCTTTGATCTCAGACGCTACGACGAGCTTGATGGTAACAATAGCGAAGAGATGAATATGGTGGCAGTGAGTAGATCTAGGGTTTCATTCTCACTCTTTCTCCTTTTCTATTTTTTTGGACAAATTTTTGTTTGGAGTTAAATTTGTTTGGGTTTAATTAGAGTAGGTTAGGGACTGGCTAATTTGTTTGGACAACTGGACTTAAGAATTTAAACTAGCATTAATCAATGGAATTTTATATTTTTCCATAAATAAAATATGTCATGGAGGTTTTTTAAAATTTCCACAAAAAAATTTTCACATGTCAATTTAAAAAAGTAAATATGTCGCGAGGTTATGTTGTCATGAACTCCTCTCTTTATATCATTTTGAGGCTATGTATTACCTTTTAAGTTTAGCTAATCTAGAAAAATAAATTACTCTTCGCATGTGTTACTTGATATTTTGTTGCAATATCCCTACTTTTCATATAACGTTCTTAAGTCTATATGTAATCAACGTTATAACCTTCTTTTTAAGAAAAAAAAAATAATTATTATAATATTATCATTAAACTCATAAATAAAGTTGAGTAATGAGAAATTAAATACATCAAAGAAAAATTATTATTGTAGTTTATTCTTTTAAAATATAATGTCTTAGAATTTGAAATGACACCAGATCATCTACATGGTTCTTTTAGATTGTAGATACTTAGTTCTTAAAAATAACAAGCTCAGAAATAATTCATAACAATTACATTTTAGTTAACTTGGATTATATTTGTTTTTGTAGACAGGACTCAGGGATATATGGATAATAAATATCTAAAAAGTGTTTGGATAGAGAGACATAGTGTCTCTAAGATAGTTTTCTTTATTTTTGTGTCCACTTTTAAATGAAGGATAATGATAAACACGAAATTTAGAAAAGTGGACACAGATTTTTTAATAAAAAATTATTCCTTTTGTCCATGGATAATTATTACTCCTTTTTTAAAACCCTAATTTTAGTTTTTTCTCTGTATCGTCATTCTCAAAAAGGTTCTTAGAGAGGTACTTAGAGGTACTATCTTCTCTTTCTCTATCTCTGTGTTCTTCTCCTCTCATTGTATTCTTTTTCTTCTTTCAATTGGAGTAAAAAGACCAAATTCAGCACATATTGAATCTCTTAATTTACACCATAAAAAACTTAGAAACAAAAAAATAAAAATTTTAAAAAAATAAAAAAATAAATCGTACCTAAAAAATTTTGAATGTTGAGTTAGACAAGAGAGATTGAATTGACAGAAGCAAAGTTTAACAGATATCATTTTTCTACTGTCTTTCAGCAATTTGAGAAAGGGTTAGGCAACAACAAAGGAGTGAAAAATAGAGAAAGAGGAGGATATGAAAGATATATCAATTTTAGTCATTTTATATAATATTTTAACTTTATCCACATGTATTTAAACATAATATTGAATATTGCATTAGTATTTTATACATTATATCTAAACACAATACACAAAAAATAATTTTTAATAGGGTAAAGTACTAAATTGGTCCCCTATGTTAGGGCATAATTCTGTTTTAGTCCTTAAGGTTTAAAGTGTTCTATTTGAATCCAAAAAAAATTTATTTAGTATCAATTTAGTCACACAGTGAGGTCAAAGTTAAATAATTAACGGAATGTCCCACATAACAACAGTACAAGAATAAAATCGATAATTTGGAGAACAAGTACAAGCTCCAAAGGCACAAAATCAACCATTGATGCATCAATACATTTATTTATCATTCTTTTTAGTTTTATAGAAAATATTTTATTTATATTGTAAGAAAAATAATAAATAAATGTATTGATGTATCCATAGTTGATTTTGTGCCTCTGGAGTCTGTATTGTTCTCCAAATTATCGATTTTATTCTTGTACTATTGTTATGTAGGACATTCTGTTAATCATTTAACTTTGACCTCACTGTGGGACTAAATTGATGCTAAATAAAACTTTTTTTAATTCAAATAGAACACTTTAAATCTTAAGAACTAAAACAGAATTACGCCCAAACATAAGGGACCAATTTAGTACTTTACCCTTTTTAATATGTTTATTCTATATCTCACCTCATTATTATATTCTGTCATGTTCACAAAAACAAATACACCTTTGGATATTAAAAAAAGTTGGACGATTTGGATTCAAAGAAAAATTTATTCTCAATGTTTTAAAATTGCAAATCATGTATGTATAAAAAGGTACTTTATTGAATCATTTTTTTTATTATTCAATCCCACAATCACTTTGTTTTTACAACCTTACTACTTTTCTTTATTATTTCCTTGCATATAACAGATGGAGACGAAATGGACAAATAACACAAAATAGAAACTTTTGGGGTTTAAATTAGGGAAAACGTGTGAACTCTGGCATATTGTTCAGTTCGAATTACCCTTGCAAAAATGGTATTAAAAACTAAAAAGTTTGAGCAAGCAGATGGAGGGTCAGTACAAGGGAAGCTCCACGCCACATAAAGAGCATATAGGATTATGGTTGTGGTTGTGGCAGATTGCTTTATGACTAAACTTGTTTTATATATATATATATATACTTTATGCATATTTTTTTTTATAGATTTTCCTATTTTTGTATTACTGATAATGGATAAAGAGAAAATTAAATAGATAAAAATTAATTTTTTATATTATAAAAATTTAATATACATCATAATTTTTTTATATTATAATCACAGGAAACAACTATGCTATCAATTATCAAAATAATTGTCAATATAAAATATATATTATATATATATATATATATATATAACTGGTTCATTCATGATTGAGCGACGTCTGATCCTCAAGCTATTATGGACGACATACACTACATCGCATCTATCTCTAATGACTAATGACTAGACCACGCCTCTCTTCCCTTCTCTCATTTGATTCATTGGCAAGTTTAATTTAACCCTAAGTCATCATCGTCCATACTTTATTTCCAAATTCCTAGCCATAAAAATTATATAAATTATTCAACTATATTAATTAAATATGTATTAAAATTAATTATTAATATAAAATACATATTAAAATATAAAATATATAATAAAAATAAATTAAATTATAAATATATTTATATATAAATACAACTAATTTAATATACTAATAATATTTTTGTGTTCATAAAAAAAATATTAAAAGATTATCAAAATTTATTATTTTTAGTTATTATTTAGTCAATTCAATTTTTTTAATTTAATTTTTTTAGTTTAAGAACTTAACAACATATTTTATCTTATATTTTTAAACATTAATAACTAACTGATAGGCAAAAACAATAAACAATAAGTCTTAATACAATTTTCTAATCAGCTACGCTATTGAATAAATAAATAAATTCCCGAAATAATGGTGCCTAATGCATGGAAATCAAACTTAGTCCAGTATAAGGTGATGGAAAGCTAAGCGGGCGAGCGAGGAAAATAAAGCATAGTATGTAGAGAGAACGGGAGTGGCGTGAGGGGACATGTATGAAAAATGATTTGCCATCGAAGTCAATTAATTAATCACAGTAATACAGTGGATTCTTAAGTGTGATTAATGGTAATGGTGGTGATGAGAAATGTAACGCGCTGCGGAGTGAGCGTGAAGAGTAGTGAGGGTGAGGTCATAGTGTGAATGTGATTGTGCTGGCCAGGGAATACAAAACCTTTGGTAATGCCAATTTGTTTGCTTCTTTCCCCATTTCCACCATTTCATCCTCAAAACCCTGCAGTTTCATTTCATACTTTCCTTCGGACACGCACACGCTCTCTCTTGTTACCCAATAAATAAGAATAAGAATAAGAATACATATAGAAATAGAAAATCCTTCCATCGATTAATGAGAATTGTTGAGATGGCTGGAAATTGCTAGGGCATCGTCTTCTTGCAAGCTGGCAAACAAGTGGTGGGAGAGAAGTAGCAGTGATGAGGGTATGGCAGGGTTCAGCACCAACAATAACAATAACGAAGGAAGAGATCACTTCAATTTAGGGCGCTTTGTTCCACATCTTTTCAATCTCCACCTCCAAACCCCTAACAACAACAACAACAACAACAACAACAACAACCCCTTAACGCATCACCACCACCACCAACAACAATTCAACTCTCCTCCTCCTCCTGAACCTGCTGAAGCTGACGGTGATGCTGCTGGTGGTTCAAGAAGCGGAGGAGTATCCGCTGAACCCTCAACTGGGCGCCGTCCGAGGGGCCGTCCAGCAGGATCCAAGAACAAGCCCAAACCGCCTATCGTAGTCACGCGGGACAGCCCCAATGCACTGCGCTGTCACGTGCTTGAGGTCTCCGCCGGGGCGGAGCTCCTCGACGCACTCTCCACCTACGCTCGCCGGAGGGGGAGAGGCGTTTGCGTCCTCAGCGGCACTGGCACCCTCGCTAACGTTACGCTTCGCCAGCCTGGAGGCACAGTCGTAACCCTTCACGGAACCTTCGAGATCCTCTCCATCTCCGGGACGATTCTCCCGCCGCCTGCTCCACCTGGATCCGGAGGGATTTCGGTGTACCTGTCCGGCGGGCAAGGGCAGGTGGTCGGGGGGAACGTGGTGGCTCCTCTTGTGGCTTCAGCTGTTGTGGTTCTGATGGCTGCTTCGTTTGCAAATGCAATGTTTGAGAGATTGCCTTTGAATTTGGACGATGATGATCCTCGTGAGGACGATGACCACTTCAATCACCAACGACAACCTGCAGCATCGCAATCCTCTGGCGTAACTGGCCAGATCGCCGACGGCGCCAGCAGTGGTGGTCGCGCTGTTTCTTTCTTCAATTCGGCTGCAGGTATTGGTGGTGGAGGAAGGGGTTTGAACGGCAGAAGCGGCTATCCCTTGTCGCTTCCCAGCGGCGGCGATCTATTTGGATGGGGCGGTGGTGGTGGTGCAGGTGCAAGTGCAGCAGCGGCGATCAAGCCTCCACCGTTCTAGCTAATAACTTATATGTATATGTATATCTATATCTATATATTTCTATTAATATATAGTATTGTGGTGGAACAATATACATGTGATTTGGAACACATGTAAAATTAAGTAGGTTAAATAATTTGACCTGATCATGAATATGTGTGAGTTACTGTGTTTCCCTCTTTCAGTTCTGAGTTTAATTTCTGGTACTTAAATGCTTCCCAATATTTTATATCTTTGACCTTAATTAATTTCTGATCTCAGCTTGCTAGTTTATTTATTAAAAAATTAAATAAAAGAATCTTATAATCATCATATATATTTAAGTATTGAGACAGGAGTATTATTTTATGTGCATCTTTTGATTGTTATTATAATATTGAGAACTTAGTCCCACAGCGCCGCTGGTTTGTCTCCTCATATAGTGGCTTCTCCATCATCTATCTTTGTTTTTGTTTAATTGATTATGGTTTTCAGTTTAATTTTAATTTAGACGCCTCTAAACAGGCACGGACAATATTATTTTATTTCTAATGATACTATAATAATATTAATTTGTTGATAACTCTATTATATGCCCTACTAGATAGGTCGTATAATTAAGTGTAAGTGTGTAACTAATAATTAATCATCGCACTTTTTCAGTAAGGTTATAAGACCAGGAAGCACTGAAACCTCAAATTGCATATTTATTAACGGAGATGTTTGGTAACAAAAGAAAATCAGCAAAAAAATAATCGTAACTTGTCTTATTTAGCATTCATTAACTATTGCGACAATTAATAAATTCTAAATAAGGCAAGTTCTAGCTGTTTTTTTGGTCTTTCTAGCATTACCCATTTATTAATTTGTTGGTTCCATGTGCTTTGCGTTGATGCTCTAAAGCACCAACTAAAAGCATGTTCCTCTTTGCACCAAAAACGTAACCCTAGTTCTTGCTATACTGTTATATTCTCTACTTTGGGAAGCGAGGTAGTAGAACTTCAAACTTAAAGTTTGACCAAATTAAGTCTTAAGGCTAAGACTTGCACACTTAATTTGCATTGAAGAACTTTCTTCTGTCAGTTACTACTTATACTAAACCACAGAATTATCTCATTATACTATTGTTTTCCTTACATCTATTTTATATTTTATTTTAACGTTTCGCATTTATTGAAACTATTTTGCATAGTGGATGGGTTTGTTTTCCCGAGAGAAACAACCACTTAACTCATTTGCATACTGTAACCTCTGAAGGAAAAGAAAACCGAGGAATTATTGGAGCTGCCTGTGACATTGAAATTTGAGTAGAGTATAAAAATATATTCTTGGAACTGGGAATGAATATGCATCTCATCTTATTTCTTTAAATGGTTTATTTTATTATGTCCTGATCGAAACTGGTTAGTTAAAGGTTGAGCTTTTTAGATTTTCATTTCATTCATGTCCCCAAGATTGCTGTCTGAATTTCAGTTTCACAAAAAATATTAGTTAATTATATTTGCCATGTATGTGTTGTGCAGAGTGTAGACACACACATACGCATGGCATAGACAAATGTTATATTCACAAGGTACTCCTTAATCAGCATAGCATGCTTTAATTTTGGCCTTCATATACTTCCACTAATTGAGTAGCAAGAAAAAAGAAAGGAACCTAAAAAGTGATGCATGCAATAGACATCTATATTCACTGTCAACAATTTGGGAATAGGCAGTATTATGTAGGTTAGCATTTGTTTTTTACTTTTCTTGGAAATACTAAATCAATTTGGGCTTGCCTTTTCTTTTGCCGGTTAATGAGCAAAGCTATTACGTGGTCTGATATTAGTTCATTTGTATAGTAATACATGTTGAAATTTTGAGTATGACTAATTATACCTACTACTAAATTACTGCACTAATATAGTAATATCGAACTTCATAACAAGATTTTTGAAGTCTATATATATTATAAAAGGAATGTTATAGCATTATGTTTCTGTACACCTCTCCTATATCACACCTTTCAATTTTGATATTAAATGATTCATACGAAATGAAAAAAAAAAAAAAACTCTAAAATAAAAAGAATTGTGAAATGATAAAATAAAAAATTAATCACCATTAAATTTATAATTTTTATTATGTGGGAGTTTTACTATTTTTATTTAAGTATGCTTAAGCTTTCACTGTTTTACTTTAGAAGAGCTTAATCTAAAAAAAATATATACAAAAAAATAGTGCAAATATCATTTCTCTATATATTAGAGAGTTTTAATTTGACTATCCACTATGAAATTTAAGGTTTCAAATTTAAAAATTATATAAACTAATGTTTTAAACTTTAAAAGATTATATTAATTTTGTTAAAATTTTGAACATTTAGTTATGAAATTATTTAGACTTTCAAATCATGAAAAAACACATAAATTTAGGATATTAAAATCCTAAAAAATTATGCTCCTTTTGTAGGGGTTTGAAAACCCCCATTACTACAAAATTATTTATATTTCACATACTAAAAAATATATAACTTGGGATTTTAAATCCTAAAACAGAATTTCTTTTGTAAAGTATAAAATTATTTAGAATTTTAAACTCTAGATAAATAATTCAGAGAATTGAATGAAACCCTAAAAAGTATATTCATTTTGTGAGATTTTGAACTTTGAAGTTTGAACCCTCGCTACTATAAAATTATGTTAGAATCTTAAACTAGAAAATAAATAGGTTTAATTAAGTTTTGTATTCCTATAATAAAATATCTGTTTTATATTTTAATCCCTATAAAATTTTTCATTTGGGTTTCATTCCAGTAAAAGTAAAACGTTTTTGGTCCTTATAAAATATTCGTTCTTGTTTTAATTGCTAGTGCTAGATTTTGGTCCCCATAAAATACCCATTTTGTTAATTGCTAACATAACAGGTTAAATGTTAATATAGCACATCTTGCTATATCAACATTTTAGTTTGCCATCCATTATCTTCACAAACTAACACCAATAATTAAATTAAAAAAAAAATCTAAATTTTACTAAAGAAAAATTTTAAGTACCAAAACAAAAACCCAGATATTCTATAGAGACCAAATTTTATATTTACAATTTTAATCCAAAAAATGCTCATTATATGTTAAGCCCCACTATCGTATAATTATTTAGGATTATTAGTGTTTTAAACATAAGTAAATATTTATATAAATGTCTTTATGTAAAAATTAAAACTAATATAAATATATATTATATGTGTTAAATAAGTTTGTTAGATATACAAACCTTTTAATAATTTTTAGCTATTATATTTGCATGAAAATGTTTTCATACAAATATTTACATCAAACACATAATCTGTTCTTTTTGTGGAATTTTAAACTCGTCTATAGTATGTAGAGTTGCGAATCCAAAAAACCTATAAACTTCCTTAAGAACGCGCTTTTGGTCTTTGCAGGAGCAGGAGTTCTTTAACCACTCACTACTAATGATGCTGCAGCGCAAAATAAAGTATGAATAGGCAATTGTACTTGCGCACAGGATATGAAGATAATCAAAGCATATATATTGCATCCATGAAAATGTAACTAACAGTAAAAATAAAAATAAAAATGAAAAAACAATAATAACAGTTGGGTGGCAGTTTCCGCTATTCCATACATAGTGATGCCCTGGTTGTAGAGCACATTTCAAGTCCTGAGTGATGAACTTCAAGAAGCCAACCAATGAAAGGAGGAAAGTTACACAGCTCCCTGCTCAAAGGGAACACGTACAAACAGTCGGCCATGCAAACTAACTACAGCAGATGTCTGAAGCGGATCAATTCTTGCAGGTAAGTTCACAACCTGGAACAAGAAACAAATATTTAAAGTGAAGACCTCAAGTTTCAGTCAAGCACCTTCACCCAAGAAGTTAATTAAAATATTGCCGTACTAGCATTATAACTTTTACTACTACTGTCACCATTAAGGTATTCGCCCGAAAATAGAATTATGTCTAGACTCTGTTATGGATACATAAGATTCACCTTCTTGAAGGGGGTAATTCCCCATGGATTGTCAACATGTTCTGGGAGACCAGTTATAACTAGACGACCAACTGGATCAGATTGGACTCGCACCTGCGGATTGGTTAAAATCTAGTTAGCAGTTAAAATTTACACCAAATAAACAGGCAATAGACAATTTAGATAAGTGGAAACGAAATACTCATTTTACATGATATCATGGTACTGCTATTTATTGTTTAGCGATTACAGACAAAGAACCAAAGCGATTACCTCCTCGCGAAGGAGTCCAGGAACTAGTGCATAAACCTCAAAACAATCCTTCTGTACATAGATACAACAAACATTCCATGTTCATTTATTTATCTATTTACTTCAGAAGGGAGAGAATAAAAAAGGAAACCGACTTACAGTTTCTCGCACATTGACCTTCACCCAGTCTGCTGGGGGTCCAACATCTACAACTGCCGTGACCAATCTGCCAGATGAAAATCATTAGTCACAAACTTGAATGAAATGCATACATACCTTTTTTGGCTTCAAAGTAGATACTACAAATTATAAATGGTTAAACTGATAAAGAAATCAGCACTAATAATAAATGCCAAAGGGTAAAATTTTACTAGCTGCTGCTTCTAGTTAACAAAACCTTCCATGAAGAAGGACATAGATATAGAAACCTTGGGGAACGAGGGGTTTACAATACCATGAAGGGAGAAGTCTAAGGACCTAATCAAGATATGGGCAGGGTAGTTCGACTGTGACACACTGAATTGTGTTGTATTGTTAATTCTTTATTTTATTGTGATGTAAAGGTGTAAACCAAGAAATCTAGTAGAAAAATGGTATCTGTTTATTCTGTAATAACAAAAGTACTTTTAATCAACATCTTATATTTTATAAAAAGATATCAATATTAGAAGTTATTAAAGAGATAACTTTAGGCAGTTGCTACTAACATGAACAAAGATCATGGATGGATAAGGCCGAACAGTGACACAAAAATAATGACTACATGGAAAAGACTATAGATCAATCAATTCAAAAGACAAGAAACTTAACTGTCTATCTCCTTCAATATTTGCAGCTTTCCCAGCATGCTCAAGAACAGATGGTGTCCTGTGTTTATTTAGCATACCTAATTCATCAAATCATGTAGAAGGAGCTCAAAATCAATTTGAATAACAATTGGGTATGTTGTTAAGAAAATAAACAAATAATGATTTATCATGCATATAGAGAGCATACCAATACTTTTGAGGTTCTTTTCTCGTTTCGGAGTAGAATTGGAGTTCTTATCCTATGCAAGAGAATTACACAAGTTCTATTGATAAAAAAATTGCCATAAAACATTCATGTATATATAACTATATACGCAAATACACAACAAATAAGAATGCAAAGTTTATAGGTCTCAACAGACCTTAATAACTGGCTCAGCAACCTCACCATATCCAAGTAGGCGCTGGGCATGCCAACCTTGCATTGCACGTGCTGCCGCATCCCTTCGTGCCCTACCAGAGCCAGAGCCTGGAGCCTGGTAAACAGCAGTCTGCAAAATTAAACTATTATAGCTATATATATAAACAATATGTCTTATCAGGTAAGCAGCTATTTTGTTCAAACCCATTCATATGAAGCACAATTACTTCACATGCCAACTTGAGTCTCTTGTAAGATACAATATAATTAAGGAACAAGAACAAGCTTATTCAGTTTCATAACTTATCAGGCCCATTGCTTGGCAAAAGGAAAACAAAAGGTGGTTTGCAATTAAGAACTAGCAAAAAAATAAATAAATAAATAAAATAAAATACAAACCTCTTTTTCCACACTTGAAGATTGATGAAATGATCCAACAGGGAGCTGTAGCTCCCCAATTTCTCTCTTATACTTTTCATACTCTAAAAGTGCCTGACATAATTGAAAAAACATCAGGAATAAAGTAGATCAACAGATCATGCAAGTTGCATAGAAAAGGTATCAGGACTCAGAAGTGACATGGGAATGGCACAAGGCAGTAAAGGATACATAATAGCAACTCTGTTTAGTTTCATTTGTATTGAAGAAGTCCTGTGACAAAGACAGCTAATGTGATGGTAAGGTGAACAAGAGACAGGATACAGACTAGTTTCTTTTACATTTAAAGAGTGGGAGACAATGAAGTAGACAACAATTCAAACAAAAAATGATATATGTGTCATCAGATGTCTTGTTAAAATGTAGTCTATTTTGGTATCAACAATAGCTAGAAATTCTATCAAATTCATGAATGCTTGAAATATTAAACATGCAGTCTTACCAATAATTAGAGATGACAGCTATTTATTATGCAAAATTCCTTGAAAAATGAACATTACCTTCTCATAAAAGATTCTAAACGTCCATGAGACTGTAGTGCAAGTCCTGCGAGAGAAATGTATTCAATGTCCTAATGAGAGAAGGATATGGCGTTGAGATGAATTCTTGAAGGCTATTTATCTCTTAGAAACTATATATGCTAATATGCTAATGCTAACAAGCAGCTGCAACAAACGACATATTGCTCATATGGTGTTTATTACTGGTAGTAAACAGCACAAAAGCCAGATGTGGGGCTATGCAGGCATAGAAAGATACAGGGAACACTGAAGACACAAGAGGTGAGCATGCTCCGACACTCTTTTATTACAATCATATATATATTCAGGCCAATTTTCATTCCTTTCCTTCCAAATATATATCAATCGACCCATGATGTAAGATTGAAGTATTTCATACACAATCCGTGAAAACTAAACTCAGTATATGATGCTCTGGCTGATAGAAGATGATGCACAAGTGACAAAAAGAAATTAGTCAATTTAAGGAACACAATGCCCTATCCGGCCACAAAACTATAAAACAACAGACTTACTTGGGTGGATGGAAAGACTCTCCTACTTGCCGCCACAACTTGGATCCAGTTACCTGCATAAAAAGAGTAGGTAAGATTAGTTCTGTCACCCATTAGAATGATTAATTAAAAAAAGAAAGGCACAAAACATGTCATCAATAATCATATGTTGTAGAAAAGGCATGGATAAGATTGTGACACTGGAAGAATAGTAGTAAAAGGCAGCCTTGGTTCGAAGTTTACTATATAGACAGCAATATTAAAGAGCTTTAGAATGTGAGAACGATGGGGATGACCAACAACAAGCAAAAAAATGACGAAGGATGAATACTAATGTAGGAGATGGATCCATACCACATCATAGCCACCAAGTTTGATGACAGCTCTCCATAACCTACAAACCATGCTAACGTAAGAAATCAACCAACAGAATGGTGAGAAAAACAACAAAAGCTAGTATGTATATAGGAGGAGCAGGCCAAGCATGATTTTACAATGCCATTAAGATATGGATTATTCCAATGAGTTGGAAAGGATATGTTACGCACTTGAGGCAATTTAGTGGCTCTCCATAAAACTTAGGAGGCTTGAACTCCAAGGATCTCTCTCTATAGAAACTCTCCAGCTCTCTCATAAATGCTTCTCGTTCGGAATACGAACCAGACTCATCATAATCAGTCATCTGCAGGTAAAAACCAAGACAAATACAATCTTTGAAACTTATAATGAATGAGCAACCCAAGTATTCTAGTTAGAATTACCTCAGTATCATGGAGCACGTTTTTCATTTCCCTAACATTCCTCTCTTTAGGCTTCGGAGTGAGTAATTCATGGTGCGAATGGACTTTAGGATCTTGAAGGCGATTCTCAAGGCGCGTGTTACTACTATCCGTCTTGGTCTCTAGCACAGAAAGAAGAGCAGAATTGGCATTCTTGTTGTCATCACTTTGCCGATCGAACATGACATGATCCTGTTGGAGCTGAGCAGGGGAGTTGGAATCCACATTCTGATCCTTTTCTGAATGGTGCTGGCGCTGCAAAGCGGCATCGTCATCTTCAACAACCTCCATTTCTAAATTTCCATGAGAGTTATCAACTAGCCACTCGGGGCCATCCTCCATGGGTGACTGCGAATCCTGAGCTCTACTCAAACACTAAATCATGAGCATCGTGCCGCTAGGGTGTTAACGGAATTCGAGTCGCGGTGTAGAAGAAGACGAGAATTAAAAGCCCTAATAAAAGGAAAAAAGAAAAACGGTTTACGATTTATAAGGGGAACAAACAAGGCCTTGAATGTGAATGTGATGTGGTGCTTAGCGTACCTTGGGTGAATTGGCGAGGGTTTGGGGAGTGACAATGTAGCTTGGTTGAATGAAGAGAGCGTGTTTGTGTGAAAGCATGGAATATTGGAAGAAAGGAAGAAGAAGAAGAAGAAGAAGCAGACCTGAGCTGAGCTGAGCTGACCCAACGGCGGTTGGGTTCAGTAGACTTCACTTAGGATTCGTAGTTGGGAGTTGGGACCCTAAAGTAGCCTCCGCAACGGCGGTTAACTTAAAAACGCACCTCCTTACCACCACCGCTCTACGTCACAGATCCACTGTATTCCACCTTCTTTCACCTCAAAAGACCATCTTATCCTTCATTCCATGTGCTTGCCTTGCAAATTATATTATTTTGAAATTTTATGCGAATTATTATTATTATTATTAGGGTTAAGTATTTTTTTCATCGTTAAGATCTTGGGTGAAAATCTAAATCGTCTCTAATGTTGAATTTTGTATTAAAATTATTATTTTTCTAATTTTTTAATAAAATAAATTTTATTATTATCTCTCCTATTTACCCTCCTCACTTAAATTGTTCACCTCACTACATCCAGTGTAGTCTACATTGCCACAGTTCCATTCTCATACTCACCACCATACTTACACACACTCTCATTACAATAATACTCATTCACCATTACTTTCTGTAACTATATGTATGTCTTCATTCATCATCGTCATCAATAACAACAATTCTTCTCACTCAAATCTTCACTATTTACCTTTTCACCTACAACAATACCAATTATTCTTTTTTAGTTTTTTTTTTTTAAAAAAAAATCAAACGAGATTAACACAAAGAAAGAGGTAATAAAGAAGTTCAAACGTGAAGAGAGGAATAGAACAAAACAAGAAAGGAAAAGAAAAGAGAAAAAGGGCATGACAAAAAAGGAGAACATCGTTGTGTTGATGCTGAAGTCGTCAATTGTGTATTGTCATCGTCGTTGTTATTGTTGAAGGCCACTGTTGTGCTCCATCTTAACCCTATTTGTCATTTGTTATCTTGCTTGTGTTCGTTGAAAGTGTTGTAACTACGAGATGGGATGGTGGTTGTCGTCAATGTTAGAATGGGATGGAGTTGCCTTTGAAAAATAACGTCAATGAGTAGCGACACCCTTACTCGCCAGCAATGCCTTCTTCTTCCTCTTCTTCTCTTCTTTTTTTCTTTTCTTCTTTTCGTTCTCTACCTCTTCCCCTATTCTTTTCTTTTTTGTTTTTTTTCTTGCTCTCCCTCCCTCTCAAGTTGTGCATTTGTGGTTGTTGAAAGTAAAAGAAGGAATGAGGGTGAATTTGGGACTAAGGATATTTTGATCTAAAAATTAGAAAAGGATGATTTTAAAATAAAATTAAATATTATGAATGATTTTAAACGCAAAAATATCTTAGAGACGATTTTAATTTTGATTCAAGATTTTAGGAACAAAAAAAGTATTTAACCCATACAACTATTAGGTTTACATTAAAATCAACACAAAAAATAGTCACTAATATAAAATATATATTAAAATATAAAATACACATTAAACATGAGTTAAATAATACATATATTTGTATATAAATGCGTAATAGTTGATTTTAGTGTACAAATAATATTTTTAATTATCATATTATAAGAGATGTGTAAAACTAAAGCGAAAATTTTTTGAGCAAGACTTTTTAAAATGAGAAAGTTGCCAAAATGATAAAATGAATTTTAGTATTAATATTCTCAAATATATCTCTCTAAGGTTTTCTATCACACTCAATAATAATATACTCATCATATTATACTCAGATTTTCTCTTGTAATCAAGAAGTTCTATTAGTGTTCATGCTTGTAAATCATACTAAGGAGAAATTTCATGAAAAAAAAATATTTGTGAAAGAAAAATAGTACAATATCCTTTAAATAAAGACAAAATGTTGCCAAAAAAAGGTTAATAAGAACAAAATCCTGACCAAAAAAAAAAAAGAGTACGGTCTTTCCCTCTTGGCAACATCATTTAAGATTACGAAATCGATGCATTCTGATCTAAGATGCCAATCTTTTAAATGAGGATTGTGAAAGTAACTTTATGAATAAATCTGCTAGATTTTTACTTGAATGAATCTATTGAACATCGATTATTCCTTGGTAAAGAATAACATAGGAGAAATATGTTTCATCCTATCATCTTTGATGTATCCATCTTTAAGACCAAAATTGCATGCTACATTATCTTCGTACAAAGTAGTTAAAAGATATTTTCTTATTATATAGTCCACATGATGATTAAATATACTGAATCAAATCGCTAAGTCAAAAGTACTTGCAACTTGCTTCATGTATCACAAGTATTTCTGTTTTATGGACTTCCATGATGTAGCTATATTACCATATGTAAATAGATCTCTAGTTTGATATCTATTTTTATGTGGAATGATAAACCATTATTTTATGGTTTACATTGTGTTTGATTGTGTGGTTTTATCAAATCTTTACCCACTTATTCATTAAATCAGCATGTATTTACAACTCCTTCCCAAAACTACTCCATGGTTTAAAATAACCTTCCTAAAGACTTTTAATTATGTATTTTAATTCTTCTTTATTCCATTCGATGTCGTGATCTGTGTGTCAAGTGTTTCAGGTTTTATAGGGCATGAATGACTTGGAGATTGGAAAGGAAGCTTGCAAAAATGGAAGAAACACAAGAAATTGAGGAGATGACCAGCGAGAAGTGACGCAGACGCATGGCTCACGCGACCGCGTGAAATAGAGGAAATTGCAGTGACGCGTTCGCATGCCTGACGCGAACGCGTGAATTGGAGGCTGCAAGAGTGACGCGAATGCGTGGACGACGCGCACGCGTGGCAAGGCAAAACACTGGATGACGCGAACGCGTGGATGACGCGATCGCGTGACGTGCGCGATCTGCAGAATTTGCTGGGGCGATTTTGGGCCCTGTTTTTACCCAATTTTTGGCCCAGAAAAGCATATTAGAGCCAGGGAACATGCAGAGACCAGAGAACAACATTCATTCCGCATAATTTTAGTTTTAGATCTGATTTTACTCCTTCTCTAGTTTTTCTCTCTACACATTCATAGTTCTTAGGATTTTGATTTTATTGCTTTTTGGACTGGGATATTGAGAAGAGTTATTACCTCCGTCAAGACTCCGTCATTCTAGTTTGTTTCCTTACTTGTCACTTACTCTTCCATATCCTTAATTTCTTCAGAGTTACTATTGGATTATTTTTAGAATTTATTAATACAAGAACTATTTTTATTTTAATTGATCCTTTTGATTATTATTTATCAATACTTTCTTTACTTCCATTTCTCATTTTGCGAAGTTTATATTCATAATGAGCGAGTAGTTCCATAACTTGATTGGGAGTTGATTGAAAGGAGGACCTTGAGTTGGAATGCTCAAGAGTAAAATTATAGTTGGGTTTAGCACTGGGTCGCCCTCTAGTCACTAACACTAGTCCTTCCCAAGGGAGAGGATTAGAACTTGTGAATAGAAATTGACTTCCAACTTGCTTAACTTTCCTTTATCTGATAAAGGATAACTGAGCAGACAACCTTCAGTTATCACTTTTATCTTGGGAGAACTCCATCAAGGATAGGGTTTCCAACTAATCTTCTCCCGGTCAAGGTTTTTATTTAATTTACATAAATTTTCTGATTTAATTTCCTGTTTATCAACTCAAACCATTTTAGAAAATATCTGATTAATAAAATAGCACACCTTTCTGCAACTCGTTGGGAGGCGACCTGGGATTCATACTCCCAGTATTTTAATTCTAATTTTGTGACAACCCTTCTAAATTGATAAGCGGATTTTTGGTTGGTTAAGAACTATACTTGCAACGTATCTCTTATAATAATTTCTTAACTCGCCAATTTTCGCCACGTCAATTTTTGGTGCCGTTGCCGGGAAATTACAATAGCGTGCTAAGTTATTGATTGGAATTTATTTATTTGCATTTTATTTTATTTTGCTACTATGAGCTGCATGTTTCTTTCGTTAAATGATGCGTTCACTTCCTGATCCAAGCTTGCCAGTATTTGATCCTGAGATCAAAAGAACTATTTCACGTATAAGGCAAGCTCGGCATCGGTTAGTCCTCCCCGAGGGCAAATCTGAAACGTCACGTAAGGAAGAAACAAGCTCCCTTTCTACTGATTCGGTTGATTTACGTGCAGGTGACATGGCAGCCCCTAGAAGAGTTACTATCCAGGAGGCTGGAGCCTCTGATTTTACTATGCAACCGTTTCAAGCGCATCACCCAGCAGTGGCTATAGATTTTGAAATAAAGACTGCCCTGCTCAACTTGATGCCTAAGTTTCATGGCTTACCTGCTCAAGAGCCTATCAAGCACCTTAGGGATTTCCAAGCAGCCTGTTCTACTGTCAGGCGTGATGGTGCAGATGAAACTTCTATTCTGTTAAAAGCTTTCCCATTCTCTCTTGAGGGGAAGGCGAGAGAGTGGTACTACACTCAATTCCGCAGCAACTGTTTCTGACTGGGATACACTTAGAAGAGAATTTTTGGAAAAATTCTTTCCGGCTAAAGTTACTAATAAACTGAGGAAAGACATTTCCATGATTGTTCAGGACGAATCCGAGACTCTTTACGAATACTGGGAGCGCTTCAACAACCTTCTGGAAGCATGCCCCCCACTATATGATTGACAAGATAGTGTTGTTCGGCTACGTCACACAGGGTATGAGGCCCCAAGATAAGACCACATTGGAAAGTGCTAGCAATGGGTCTATGAAAAAGTACAAGACCACTGATGAGGCATGCAATTGATCAGCGACTTAGCTGAATCTACTCGAAATCACAGGCAGAAACAAAGCCGGTCAAAAGCTGTTGCAGAGGTATCTTCTAACAAGGAAACTACTACTCTAACTCAGAGTATATGTGAAATGACCAACTTACTGAAGCAGATGCAGCTGAGTCAACAACAAGCACAGCAAAGCCAACAGTTAGTCCCACTGAGAGTGTGCGGGATCTGCACTGATTATAGCCATTATACTGATGAATGTCCGCAGCTCCAACAGGAAGACAACACTGTGGCAGCCACTCATAACTTTTATGACCGCCCCAATCAAGGATACAATCAAGGTGGCAGTTACAACCATGGATGGCAGGACAATTCCAACCAAGGTTGGAGAGATAATTCTAACCAGAGTTGGAGGGACAACAATAATAGAGGAGGCAGAGACAATCAAGGATACCAGAGGTGCAATAATAACAACAACAGGCAGCAGAACCAGAACCAGCCTTACAGAGCACCTCACCTGAGGCAGTCCCAAAGACCACAGCTCAACCAACAACAAGTTCCGCAGATCACTCAATCTAATTCCTCTCCGAGTGATGAGGCTCTTCAATCCATTGCGCAAGGAAAAAAGAATGTGGAAAGTTCAGTTAATGGCCTAGCATCCGCTATACAAGCTCTCATCTCTCAGTTGGCATCACCCAATACTTCAAATACTTTAAACACTCAATATGCAAGCTCCAGTGGGATTCCTTCTCAACCCTTACCCAATCCAAAGGGTGGCATCAATGCCATCATCCTAAGCTCCGGAACCACACTGCAAGAGAGGAATCAGGAAGAGCCAATCCCATCAGAATACGCCTCAGCTGAAGAGGTGGTGGAAGTAGATGATGCTGAAGAAGAAGAGGACACACAAGACATGGGTGAAGAAGAAGAAGCTCAACCACAGAAAGAAGCACCAAGGGATGCAGACGTTGCAGAAAATGCCCTCCCTATTCCATTTCCACAAATTACAAGGAAGCCCAGGAAGCAGATGAAACTTGATCCCAAAATGGTAGAAATATTCAAAAAGGTTAAGGTAATTGTTCCCCTTTTTGATGTTATTCAGCAGGTACCTAAATACGCAAAGTTTCTAAAAGATTTATGTATACATAAAGACAAAATTAATGAATTAGAAACTATTCCTTTAGGTAGTTCTATATCTGCTTTAATGGGAGTTATACCTGAAAAGTGTAGTGATCCAGGCCCATGCATGGTTAACTGTATTATTGGAGGTGTGATATTTTCTGACTGCATGTGTGATTTAGGAGCATGTGTTAGTATAATGCCTTTGTCTATATATGATACTTTGAGGCTCCCTCCCTTAAAAAGGTCGGCAGCTCGTTTTGTGTTAGCAGAGAAAAGCATTATTACAGTGGTTGGAATTGCTGAAGATGTATTAGTGAGCATTAAAGGGCTCACATTCCCCATTGACTTTTATATCCTGGAAATGCCCCCCTAATGACTCAGGAAGGTCATTGGTGCACGAAATCACAATCACACTTTTGCAATTCCACACAACTAACCAGCAAGTGCACTGGGTCGTCCAATTAATACCTTACGTGAGTAAGGGTCGATCCCACGAAGATTGTCGGCTTGAAGCAAGCTATGGTTATCTTATAACTCTTAGTCAGGATATCAATAATTCTCAGATTTAATTGTAAAAAGTAAAAGAACATGAAATAAATACTTGTTATGCAGTAATAAAGAACGGGTTGAGGTTTTGGAGATGCTTTGTCTTCTGAATCTCTGCTTTCCTACTGTCTTCTTCTTCATGCACGCAAGGCTCCTTCCATGGCAAGATCTATATTGGGCATCACCGTTGTCAATGGCTACTTCTTGTCTTCTCAGTGAAAATGTTCCAAATGCGCTGTTACCGCACGGCTAATCATCTGTCGGTTCTCGATCATGTCGGAATAGGATCCATTGATCCTTTTGCGTCTGTCACTACGCCCAACACTCGCGAGTTTGAAGCTCGTCACAGTCATCCCTTCCCAGATCCTACTCAAAATACCACAGACAAGGTTTAGACGTTCCGAATCTCAGGAATAGCCGCCAATAATTCTAGCTTATACCACGAAGACTCTGATCTGAATCATGAGGCTAAGAGATATTCATTTAATCTAAGGTAGAATAGAGGTGGTTGTCAGGCACGCGTTCATAGGTGAGAATGATGATGATTGTCACGGATCATCACATTCATCAGATTGAAGTGCGAATGAATATCTTAGAATAGAAGCAAGCGTGATAGAATAGAAAACAGTAGTAATTGCATTAATTCATGAAGAACAGCAG
Source organism: Arachis hypogaea (assembly GCF_003086295.3). Classification (NCBI taxonomy): domain Eukaryota; kingdom Viridiplantae; phylum Streptophyta; class Magnoliopsida; order Fabales; family Fabaceae; genus Arachis; species Arachis hypogaea. Next base: position 100,221,805 of record NC_092052.1, on the reverse strand, counting down.
AGCTCCTCACCCCCATCAATGGGGTTTAGAGACTCATGCCATAGAAGATACAATATGAAACATGTAGAATGTCATCTGGTACAAGATGAATCACTAAAAGTGGTTTTTATAGTAAACTAGTGACCTAGGGTTACAGAAAATGAGTAAGCTAGGGTGTTTAGTGTAAAAATCCACTTCCGGGGCCCACTTGGTGTGTGCTTGGGCTGAGCATTGAAGCTTTCATGTGTAGAGACTTTTCTTGGAGTTAAACACCAGCTTTTGTGCCAGTTTGGGCGTTTAACTCCAGCTTTTATGCCAGTTCTGGCGTTAAACGCCAGAATTCTTAAGCTGAATTGGAACGCCGGTTTGGGCCATCAAATCTTGGGCAAAGTCTGAACTATTATATATTGCTGGAAAGTCCAGGATGTCTACTTTCCAACGCAATTGAGAGCGCACCAATTGGGCTTCTGTAGCTCCAGAAAATTCACTTTGAGCGCAGGGAGGTCAGAATCCAACAGCATCTGCAGTCCTTTTTCAACCTCTAAATCAGATTTTTGCTCAGGTCCCTCAATTTCAGCCAGAAAAAACCTGAAATCACAGAAAAACACACAAACTCATAGTAAAGTCCAAAAAAGTGAATTTTAAATAAAAACTAATAAAAATATAATAAAAACTAACTAAAATATACTAAAAACATACTAAAAACAGTGCCAAAAAGCGTATAAATTATCCGCTCATCACAACACCAGACTTAAATTGTTGCCTGTCCCCAAGCGACTAAAAATCAAATAGGATAAAAAGAAGAGAATATACAATGAATTCCAAAAATATCTATGAAAATCAGTATTAATTAGATGAGCGGGGCTTTTAGCTTTTTGCCTCTGAACAGTTTTGGCATCTCACTTTATCCTTTGAAGTTCAGAATGATTGGCTTCTATAGGAACTCAGAATTCAGATAGTGTTATTGATTCTCCTAGTTTAGTATGTTGATTCTTGAACACACTTACTTTATGAGTCTTGGCCGTGACCCTAAGCATTTTGTTTTCCAGTATTACCACCGGATACATAAATGCCACAGACACATAACTGGGTGAACCTTTTCAGATTGTGACTCAGATTTGCTAGAGTCCCCAATTAGAGGTGTCCAGAGCTCTTAAACACACTCTTTTAGCTTTGGACCACGACTTTAACCGCTCAGTCTCAAGTTTTCACTTGACACCTACACGCCACAAGCACATGGTTAGGGACAACTTAGTTTAGCCACTTAGGCCAGGATTTTATTCCTGAGGGCCCTCCTATCCACTAATGCTCAAAGTCTTGGATCCTTTTTATTACCCTTGCCTTTTAGTTTAAAGGGTTATTGGCTTCTTCTGCTTGCTTTTTCTTTCTTTTTTTCTCTCTCTCTTTTTTTTTCGCATATCATCCTCTTTTTTTCTATTCACTGCTTTTTCTTGCTTCAAGAATCAATTTTTTGATTTTTTCAGATTATCAATAACATTTCTCCTTTTTCATCATTCTTTCAAGAGCCAACAATTTTAACATTGATAAATAACAAATTCAAACATATGCACTGTTCAAGCATTCATTCAGAAAACAAGAGTATTGCCACCACATCAAAATAATTAAACTGTTTTAAAATTTGAAATTCATGTACTTCTTTTTCTTTTTCAATTAAAGACACTTTTTATTTAAGAAAGGTGATGGATTCATAGGACATTCAGAGCTTTAAGACATAAACTTTAAATTTTATTAATCATGGAATGACAATAAGACTCAAAAATAAATATAAGAGCAACCCAATAATAATAGAAGACAGAAAATAATAAAAAAAAAAGAAAAATAAATGACTCTTAAAATAGACTCTTAATAATAAAGGTTATCACAGAGTTAGGACTCAACAACCTTGATTTTGAGAAGTGGATGCTCCCTCAATCTGTGGGGTGCTTGGTCCTTCAAGGGAGAGCTTCTGGCACTTCAGCTCCTGTAGCTCACGCCCCTGCTTTTCCTGTTCCTTCAGCAGTTTGTAGAGCATGCAGTTTTGATTCTGCTGTTCTTCCTTAAGTTGTTCCATAGCTTCTTGCAGCTTGGTAACAGATGCTTCTAGGCGGGTCCAGTAGTCAATTTCAGGAATTTCTGGGAGGAACTCCTGCGCCCTCCTTTTTATGGAGTTGTCTTGCACTTGTCCTTCCATTGACTTCTTGGTGATTGGGTGTTCGATTGGGATGAATTCATCTACTCCCATCCTTACCCCAGCATCTTTACATAGCAGAGAAGTTAAGCTTGGGTAGGCCAGTTTGGCTTCAGTGGAGTTCTTGTTTGCAATTGTCTAAATCTCACAAGAAATTAGATGATGAATCTCCACTTCTTTTCCAAGCATAATACAATGAATCATCACTGCTCTTTTGACAGTGACCTCAGAGCGGTTGCTAGTGGGCAATATAGAATGCCAATGAAGTCCAACCAGCCTCTTGCACTGGTTTGAGATCTCCCCTCTTGAGTTGGTTTGGGACACCTTTTGAATTGGTTATCCACTTAGTTCCAGGGAGGGATATGTCCTCTAGAACTTGATCCAACCCCTTATCTACTCTCACCATTCTCCTATTAAAGGATTCTGGATCATCTTGTAGTTGAGGCAGTTTGAAGACCTCTCTTATTTTGTCCAGATAGAAGTAAATAAGCCTCCTTCTGACCATGGTTCGGTAGGTATGAAAGGCGGTTCCAGTTATTCTCTGCTTATCTGTTAGCCACAAATTTGAGTAGAATTCCTAAACCATGTTTCTTCCAACCTTTGTTTCAGGATTAGCTAGAATTTTCCATCCTCTGTTTTGAATTTGCTCTTGGATCTCCGGATATTCATCTTCTTTCAGATTGAATTTAACTTCCGGAATCACTGACCTCAGACCCATTATTTTGTGGTAATGGTCTGCATGTTCTTTGGTTAGGAACCTCTCTTGATTCCAAAGACTCTTTGGAGTATTATCTTTCTTGCCTCTTGATTTGGTTTGTTTTCCCTTAGGTGCCATGATCTTGATGAGTCTTAGCTCAGTGATCACGGAAAAATACACCAAACTTAGAGGTTTGCTTGCCCTCAAGCAAACGAAAGGAAAGGGGAGAGAGAGGAGAATAGGCAAATTCGAATGGTGGAGAGGGGGGGTGGCCGAATGTGTATTTATAAGAGGATGGGAGGGATTTCGAAAATTTTGAAAGAGATATGCCATAGAGATATGATTGGTGGAAGAAAATAAAATCATGATATGAAAAAGATGAGATTTTCAATTGAAAAAGATATAAAGAGATTAAATCTGAAAATTTGGTTTTGCATCTAAGAAATAAGAGATGATATGATGGGTTTGAAAAGATTTGAAAAGAAATTGAAAAGATACTTGAGTTTTTGAAGAAGATTTGGGAAGGATTTGAAGGAAAATTGAAAAGAGATTTAGAGAATTGTTGAATTTTTGAAAATTGAGGGTGAATAATGAAAGTTTGAAACATGTTTATGCAGAAAATTATGAGTTAAAACATGAAAATTTGAAAAAAATTTGAATTTGGAAACAAAATCTCCTCCCCTTACCTTTCTGGCGTTAAACGCCCAGAATGGTATCCATTCTGGCGTTTAACACCCAATTGTTGGCCATTATGGGCGTTTAACGCCCAGCCAGGTACCCTGACTGGTGTTAAACGCCAAAAACCCCTTTATCACTGGGCATTTTGCTGAACGCCCAGGATGCTGCAATTCTGGCGTTAAACACCCAGAATGGTACCCATTCTGGCGTTTAACGCCCAAAATGCCCTTTACTGGCGTTTTCTTGTCAGCAAGCTCCTTTTTTCTGCTTTTTGCACTGAATCCTTCTGTAACTCTGTGAATTCCTTCAATTTTGATGATTAACCTTTGAAGAACATGTATATCAAATTTCTACAAGTATTAATTACAACAAATAACCTGCTAATGACTGGGTTGCCTCTCAGCAAGCGCTTCTTTATTGTCTTTAGCTGGACCTTTACTGAGCTTCATTCAAGCCTCAGTTTTGAGCATTCTTGCTCAAAATTGCTTTCAAGATAATGTTTGATTCTCTGTCCATTAACAATGAACTTTTTTTTAGAATCAATATCTTGAAGCTCAACGTATCCATATGGTGACACTCCTGTAATCACATATGGTCCCCTCCACCGGGATTTTAATTTCCCGGAGAATAATCTGAGCCTAGAGTTGAATAGCAGAACTTTTTGTCCTGGCTCAAAGACTCTGGATGACAATTTCTTGTCATGCCACTTTTTTGCTTTTTCCTTATAAATTTTTGTATTTTCAAAAGCATTGAGTCTGAACTCCTCTAGCTCATTTAGTTGGAGCAATCTTTTCTCACCAGCTAACTTAGCATCCAGGTTTAGGAATCTGGTTGCCCAGTAGGCTTTATGTTCCAGTTCCACGGGCAGATGATAGGCCTTGCCATACACAAGCTGGTATGGAGAGGTTCCTATAGGAGTCTTGAATGCTGTTCTGTATGCCCACAGAACATCATCCAAACTCTTTATCCAATCCTTTCTACGGGTAATTACAGTCCGTTCCAGGATTCTTTTTAACTCTCTGTTAGAGACTTCAGCTTGCCCATTTATCTGTGGATGATACGGAGTTGCTACTTTGTGGCTAATTCTATATCGGACCATAGCAGAGTAAAGCTGTTTATTGCAGAAATGGGTGCCCCCATCACTGATTAGCACTCTGGGAACACCAAATCTGCTCAAAATATGTTTCTGAAGGAACTTTAGTACAGTCTTGGTATCATTAGTGGGTGTGGCAATTGCCTCCACCCATTTAGATACGTAGTTTACTGCCACCAGAATGTAAGTGTTTGAGTATGATGGTGGGAAAGGACCCATGAAGTCAATACCCCATACATCAAACAACTCAATCTCCAAGATCCCTTGTTGAGGCATGGCGTAACCATGAGGTAAGTTGGCAGCTCTTTGGCAACTGTCACAGTTACGCACAAACTCTCGGGCATCTTTATAGAGAGTAGGCCAGTAGAAACCACATTGGAGGACTTTAGTGGCTATGCGCTCACTTCCGAAATGTCCTCCATACTGTGATCCATGGCAATGCCACAGGATCTTCTGTGCCTCCTTTCTAGGGACGCATCTGCGGATCATTCTGTCTGCACATCTCTTAAAGAGATATGGTTCATCCCACAAGTAGTACTTTGCATTAGAAATTAGTTTTTTCTTTTGCACCCTGCTGTACTCCTGGGGTATGAACCTCACAGCTTTATAATTTGCAATGTCTGCAAACCATGGTGCTTCCTGAATGGCAAAGAGTTGCTCATCTGGAAAGGTCTCAGAGATCTCAGTAGAAGGGAGGGACGCCACAGCTACTGGCTCTATCCAGGACAGGTGATCAGCTACCTGGTTCTCTGTCCCTTTTCTGTCTCTTATTTCTATATCAAACTCTTGCAAAAGCAACACCCATCTTATGAGCCTGGGTTTTGAATGCTGCTTTGTGAGTAAATATTTAAGAGCAACATGGTCAGTGTACACAATCACTTTTGATCCTACTGAATAGGATCTAAACTTGTCAATGGCATAAACCACTACAAGCAGCTCTTTTTCTGTGGTTGTGTAATTCTTCTGTGCGTCATTTAGAACACGACTGGCATAGTAAATGACGTGCAGAAGCTTGTTATGCCTTTGTCTCAACACTGCACCAATGGCATGGTCACTGGCATCACATATTAATTCGAATGGTAATGTCCAGTCAGGTGCAGAGATGACTGGTGCTGTGACCAGCTTAGCTTTCAGGGTTTCAAACGCCTGCAGACACTCTGTGTCAAACACAAATGGCGTGTCAGCAGCTAGCAGGTTGCTCAGAGGTTTTGCAATTTTTGAAAAATCCTTTATAAACCTCCTATAGAATCCTGCATGCCCCAGAAAGCTTCTGATTGCCTTGACATTGGTAGGTGGTGGTAATTTTTCAATTACCTCTACCTTGGCTTGATCCACCTCTATTCCCTTGCTTGAAATTTTGTGCCCAAGGACAATTCCTTCAGTCACCATAAAGTGACATTTTTCCCAGTTTAAGACCAGGTTAGTCTCTTGGCAACTTTTCAGGACAAGTGCTAGGTGATCAAGACAGGAGCTGAATGAGTCTCCAAATACTGAGAAGTCATCCATGAAGACTTCCAGGAACTTCTCTACTATATCAGAGAAGATAGAGAGCATGCACCTCTGAAAGGTTGCAGGTGCATTGCACAGACCAAAAGGCATTCTTCTGTAAGCAAATACCCCGGATGAACATGTGAATGCTGTTTCCTCTTGGTCTTGAGGATCCACTACAATTTGGTTGTAGCCTGAATAGCCCTCCAAAAAGCAGTAGTATTCATGGCCTGCTAGTCTCTCTAGCATTTGGTCTATGAATGGTAAAGGAAATGATCCTTTCTGGTGGATGTATTGAGCCTTCTGTAGTTAAGACACATACGCCACCCTGTAACTGTTCTTGTAGGAACCAGTTCATTCTTTTCATTATGAACCACTATCATGCCTCCCTTCTTGGGGACGACTTGGACAGGGCTCACCCAAGGGCTATCTAAAATAGGATAAATAATCCCAGCCTCTAGTAACTTAGTGACCTCTTTCTGTACCACCTCCTTCATGGCTGGATTTAGCCACCTCTGTGGTTGAACCACTGGCTTAGCATCATCCTCCAATAGGATCTTGTGCATGCATCTTGCTGGGCTAATGCCCTTAAGATCACTTATGGACCACCCAAGAGCTGTCTTGTGTGCCTTTAGCACTTGAATTAGTGCTTTCTCTTCCTGTGGATTTAAAGCAGAGCTTATGATCACTGAAAAAGTATCACCTTCTCCCAGAAATGCATATTTCAGGGATGGTGGTAGTTGTTTAAGCTCGGGTTTAGGAGGTTTCTCCTCTTCCTGAGGGATTTTTAGAGGTTCTTTTATTTCCTCTGGTTCCTCCAGATCAGGCTGAACATATTTAAAGATGTCCTCTAGCTCTGATTCAAGACTCTCAGTCATATTGATCTCTTCCACCAAAGAGTCAATAATGTCAGTGCTCATGCAGTCATTTGATGTGTCTGGATGCTGCATAGCTTTGACAGCATTTAACTTGAACTCATCCTCATTGACTCTCAGGATCACTTCCCCTTTTTGTACATCAATAAGAGTTCGTCCAGTTGCTAGGAAAGGTCTTCCTAGAATGAGAGTTGCACTCTTGTGCTCCTCCATCTCCAGCACTACAAAGTCAGTGGAAAAGGCAAATGGCCCAACCTTGACAATCATGTCCTCAATTATGCCTGATGGATATTTAATGGAGCCATCAGCAAGTTGAAGACATATCCGGGTTGGTTTGACTTCTTCAGTCAAGCCAAGCTTTCTAATAGTGGATGCTGGTATTAGGTTGATACTTGCTCCAAGGTCACATAAAGCTGTCTTAGTACAAACACCTTCTAATGTGCACGGTATCATAAAGCTTCCTGGATCTTGAAACTTCTCTGGTAAGCTTTTCAGAATGATTGCGCTGCATTCTTCAGTGAGAAACACCTTTTCAGTTTCTCTTCAATCCTTCTTATGACTTAAGATCTCTTTCATGAACTTAGCATAAGAGGGTATTTGCTCAAGTGCCTCTGCAAACGGGATCTTTATCTCAAGAGTCCTGAGATAGTCTGCAAAGCGGGCAAATTGTTTGTCCTGTTCCGTTTGGCGGAGTTTCTGAGGATAAGGCATCTTGGCTTTATATTCTTCAATCTTAGTTGCTGCAGGTTTATTCCCTACAGAGGTGGTTGGAGAAGCCTTCTTAGAGAGGTTATTATCAGCACTTGCAGGTGTCTGATCCCTCATTGGTGTTTGAACGCCAGGATTGGGTGCAGGATGGGCGTTTAACGCCAGCTTCCCACCCTTTTCTGGTGTTTGAACGCCAGAATTGGGTAAGGAATGGGCGTTTAACGCCAACTTTTCTCCCTTTTTCTGGCGTTTGAACGCCAGAATTATTCCTCTCTGGGTGCTTGCTGTCCTCAGAGGGATTTTGGGCAGTGGTTTGATCATCCTCTATCATTTGTTCCTTTCTTGACTTTTTGCTACTTTGAACTGAATTATTCAATATCTTCCCGCTCCTTAGTTGGACAACTTGGCATTCTTCTGTTATCTGTTTAGATAGCTGCTGTCTTGTCTGATTCAATTGTGATTTTATATTTTTGTTAGAATTTTTAGTGTCTTGGAGCATCTCTTTAAATTCTACTAATTATTTTGTCATAAAGAGTAATTGCTGATTAAGTTCAACAATCTGTTCTTGAGGATTATGATCAGTAGTTGTTGTCATAACTTCTTCTTTTATGGAGGGCTCACTGCTTGAGTACAGATGTTGATTTCTAGTAACTGTATCTATGAGTTCTTGAGCCTCTTCAATTATCTTTCTCATGTGTATAGATCCACCAGCAGAGTGGTCTAGAGACATTTGAGCTATTTCTGTAAGCCCATAGTAAAAGATGTCTAACTGTACCCACTCTGAAAACATTTCAGAGGGGCATTTTCTTAGCATCTCTCTGTACCTCTTCCATGCATTATAAAGAGATTCATGATCCTCTTGTTTAAAGCCTTGGATGTCCAGCCTCAGCTGTGTCATCCTTTTTGGAGGGTAAAATTGATTCAGGAATTTGTCTGATAACTGTCTCCATATTTTTATGCTTGCTGTGGGTTGGTTATTTAACCACCTTTTAGCTTGATCTTTTACAGCAAACGGAAATAGTAATAATCTGTAGACATTTTGATCCACTTCTTTATCACGTACTGTGTCAGCAATTTGTAAGAACTGTGCCAGAAACTCAGTAGGTTCTTCCTGTGGAAGACCGGAATACTGGCAATTTTGCTGCACCATGATAATGAGATGAGGATTTAGCTCAAAACTGCTTGCTTTGATGGGAGGTATACAAATGCTACTTCCATATGCAGCTGTAATGAGGTTAGCATATGACCCCAGAGTCCTTCTGGATTGTTCATTTCCACTTATGTCCATGATGGAGAAAAGAAAATTGAAATGAATTGCAGATAAATTATATTTTTATTTTTATTTATTTAATTAAAAGTGACCGAAATTAAAATAGAATAAAATAAAATAAATGGAAAATAAAATAAAATTTCGAAAAAAAAGAAAAAAATAAAATAAAAGCAAATTGAAAAATAAATTAATTAATTAATTAAAAGGATTTTGAGATTAGCAATCAAAAGGATATGATTGAAAATTATTTTGAAAAAGATATGATTGAGAAGATATGATTGCAATTTAAAAAAAAAAAGATATGATTGAAGAAATTAGAAAGATTTGATTTTTGAAAAAGATTTGAAAAGATCAATTTTTGAAATTAGAATTTTGACTTGACTAAAAAGAAAAGATATGATTTTGAAAATCTTTGACTACTTTAAAGCCAAATTTCGAAAATTATGAGTAAAACAAGGAAAAGATTTTTTTTTTATTTTTGAATTTTAATAAGGAAAGAGAGAAACAACAAAATGACACTAAACTTAGAAATTTTAGATCAAAACAGAGAGAACAAACAAGAACACTTTGGATGTCAAGATGAACACCAAGAATAAATTTTTGAAAAATTTTTAAGTAAATAAAGGCACGAAACACACCAAACTTAAAATTTTTAGAAAATTAAACACAAAATTTCGAAAATTTAAAGGAAAACACAAAGGAGACACCAAACTTAGAATTTTTAAGGATCAAGAAACAACTAAGAGCATGCAAATTCGAAAAATTAAAAGAAAGTAAAAGCATGCAATTGACACCAAACTTAAAATATGAAAGTAAACTCAAATAAAAGACTCTAAACCAACAAAAATAAAATATTCTTAATCTAAGCAACAAGATAAATCGTCAGTTGTCCAAACTCGAACAATCCCCGACAACGGCGCCAAAAACTTGGTGCACGAAATCACAATCACACTTTTGTAATTCCACACAACTAACCAGCAAGTGCACTGGGCCGTCCAAGTAATACCTTACGTGAGTAAGGGTCGATCCCACGGAGATTGTCGTCTTGAAGCAAGCTATGGTTATCTTGTAACTCTTAGTCAGGATATCAATAATTCTTAGATTTAATTGTAAAAAGTAAAAGAACATGAAATAAATACTTGTTATGCAGTAATGAAGAACAGGTTGAGGTTTTGGAGATGCTTTGTCTTCTGAATCTCTGCTTTCCTACTGTCTTCTTCTTCATGCACGCAAGGCTCCTTCCATGGCAAGATCTATGTTAGGCATCACCGTTGTCAATGGCAACTTCCCGTCCTCTCAGGGACAATGTTCCAAATGCGCTGTCACCGCACGGCTAATCATCTGTCGGTTCTCAATCATGTCGGAATAGGATCCATTGATCCTTTTGCGTCTGTCACTACGCCCAACACTCGCGAGTTTGAAGCTCGTCACAGTCATCCCTTCCCAGATCCTACTCAGAATACCACAGACAAGGTTTAGACGTTCCGAATCTCAGGAATGGCCGCCAATAATTCTAGCTTATATCACGAAGACTCTGATATGAATCATGAGGCTAAGAGATATTCATTTAATATAAGGTAGAATGGAGGTGGTTGTCAGGCACGCGTTTATAGATGAGAATGATGATGATTGTCATGGATCATCACATTCATCAGATTGAAGTACGAATGAATATCTTAGAATAGAAGCAAGCGTGATAGAATGGAAAACAGTAGTAATTGCATTAATTGATGAAGAACAGCAGAGCTCCTCACCCTCAACAATGGGGTTTAGAGACTCATGCCATAGAAGATACAATATGAAACATGTAGAATGTCATCCGGTACAAGATGAATCACTAAAAGTAGTTTTTACAGTAAACTAGTGACCTAGGGTTACAGAAAATGAGTAAGCTAGGGTGTTTAGTGTAAAAATCCACTTCCGGGGCCCACTTGGTGTGTTCTTGGGCTAAGCATTGAAGCTTTCATGTGTAGAGACTTTTCTTGGAGTTAAACACCAGCTTTTGTGCCAGTTTGGGCGTTTAACTCCAGCTTTTATGCCAGTTCTGGCGTTAAACGCCAAAATTCTTAAGCTGACTTGGAACGTCGGTTTGGGCCATCAAATCTTAGGCAAAGTATGAACTATTATATATTGCTAGAAAGTTCAGGATGTCTACTTTCCAACGCAATTGAGAGCGTGCCAATTGGGCCTCTGTAGCTCCAGAAAATCCACTTTGAGTGTAGGGAGGTCAGAATCTAACAACATCTGCAGTCATTTTTCAGCCTCTGAATCAGATTTTTGCTCAGGTCCCTCAATTTCAGCCAGAAAATACCTGAAATCACCGAAAAATACACAAACTCATAGTAAAGTCCAAAAAAGTGAATTTTAAATAAAAACTAATAAAAATATAATAAAAACTAACTAAAATATACTAAAAACATACTAAAAATAGTGCCAAAAAGCGTATAAATTATCCGCTCATCAGCCATCATCAATCCTGCTTGGAAGACCATTCCTGAAGACTTCAAAGTTCAAGCTGGACGCATTTTCTGGAACTTATTCTTTTGAAATAGATGGCAGAATGGTGAAATTCAGTTTAAATGAAGTGATGAAGCACCCTCTGGACAATTATTCTATCTCCAGTGTGACATCATAGATAAAACCGTGGCTGAAATTCACCAGGAGGAATTAGAAGAGAAGTACACAGGACAAGGTCCAAGTGTGGGGACACTCTCAGAGGACAATGAGGGCACTTTGCCATTATCGCCAGCCCAAAATAATCCAGAGCCTGACCATGAGTAGAAATTGGAATTAAAGCCCCACCCTCCACACCTCAAATATGCTTACCTTGAGGACAAGCAGAAGTTTCCAGTTATCATTGCAAGGGAACTCACTTCTCAACAAGAAGAACAGCTACTCAGTGTGCTGAGAAAATACAAGAAAGTAATTGGATGGAGCCTAGCGGATATAGTAGGCATGAGCCCTCAAGTTTGTGAAAACAGAATATTCTTAGAAGAGGGAGAAAAGCCCATCCGTCAACCTCAGAGAAGACTGAATCCCACCATCTTAGAAGTTGTCAAGAAAGAAGTAACCAGGCTACTTGAAGCAGATATCATTTACCCCATCTCAGATAGCGAATGGGTTAGTCCAGTACAAGTGGTGCCCAAGAAGTCTGGAATCACAACAGTAAGAAATGAGCATGGAGAGCTTCTGACAACTAGAGTACAGAATTCATGGAGAGTTTGCATTGACTATAGGCGTCTCAACCAAGCCACTCGGAAGGATCATTACCCCTTGCCATTCATTGATCAGATGCTTGATCGCCTGTCAGTCCGTTCGTTCCTTGGCCATGTAGGTTTTTACCGGAGATTCATTAAGAACTTTAGTAAGGTAGCACTACCCTTATCCAGACTACTGCAGAAAGATATTCAGTTCGAGTTCAGTGAGGATTGCAAACAAGCGTTTGATAAGCTAAAGACCGCACTGACTCAAGCTCCAATTGTGAGAGGACCAGACTGGAGCTAGCCATTTGAAATCATGTGCGATGCTTCCAATCATGCAGTAGGAGCAGCGCTAGCTCAGCATGAAGGTAAGGATCCTTTTGTAATTGCTTATACATCTAAGACTTTAGACACAGCTCAGTCTAATTACACTACTACTGAGAAAGAGCTTCTTGCTATTGTTTTTGCTCTGGATAAATTCCGAGCCTATTTACTTGGTACTAAAGTAGTAGTGTACTCAGACCACACAGCTCTAAAGTATTTATTAGCTAAAAAGGAGTCCAAACCAAGGCTTATACATTGGATACTGCTACTACAAGAATTTGATTTAGAAATTAAGGATAGGAGTGGTAACCAGAATCTAGTAGCAGACCACTTGAGTCGCCTTGAGCACATTAAGGATACCTCCACTCCTATAAATGATAATTTTCCATTTGATAACCTGCAAGCAGTATCTGAAGTAGTCCCTTGGTATGCGCCTGTAGCTAATTATCTAGTTAGCCGCATTTTTCCTCCACACTTTACTAAGCATCAAAGAGACAAGCTGAAAAGCGAGTCCAAATATTATATATGGGATGACCCATATTTATGGAGATGTGGTGCTGACCAGGTAATTAGACGGTGTGTGCCTCAATCAGAGTTCCAGTCCATTTTAGAGGCCTGCCACTCATCTAAGAGTGGAGGACATTTTGGCCCTCAAAGAACAGCTAGAAAAATTTTAGACTGTGGATTCTGGTGGCCTACTCTTTTTAAAAACGCTGCTGAATTTTGTAAAACTTGTTCCCCATGCCAAAGGTTTGGTAATGTATCCAAGAGGGATGAGATGCCTCAACAGACTATGCTTTTCTGTGAAATTTTTGATGTTTGGGGCATTGACTTCATGGGTCCATTTCCAAATTCTAATGGTTATTTTTATATATTGTTAGCTGTAGATTACGTTTCTAAATGGGTGGAAGCAATTCCTACCTGCACTGATGATGCTAACACTGTTGTTTCCTTTGTTAGAAACCACATTATTTGTCGCTTTGGATCACCACGAGCAATCGTGAGCGATCAAGGCACCCATTTATGTAACAGGAGACTAACAGGATTACTGAAGAAGCATGGGATAGTTCATAAAGTGGCAACAGCCTACCATCCCCAGACTAATGGGCAAGCTGAGGTGTCTAACAGAGAGATAAAGAGTATATTGCAGAAGATAGTCAAACCTAATAGAAGAGACTGGAGCACCAGGCTACAAGATGCACTCTGGGCATACAGAACAGCTTACAAGACACCCATTGGGATGAGCCCCTTCCGCTTAGTTTATGGAAAAGCCTATCACCTCCCAGTTGAGGTAGAGCACAAAGCCTTTTGGACAGTAAAGGAGTGCAATATAGAATTTGAGAAGCCCAGAACTGAGAGGAAGTTGCAACTGCAAGAATTAGAGAGCCTACGCCTAGAAGCTTATGAGAACTCAAGGCTGTACAAGGAAAAAATGAAGGCTGTGCATGATAAGCACATCAAGAGGAGAGAGTTCCAACCTGGGGACTTTGTCCTCCTTTACAACTCTAGACTGAGGCTCATGCCAGGCAAGCTAAGATCAAGATGGGAAGGTCCATATAGAGTAGAGAAGGCTGAGCCATATGGAGTTTTCCACCTGAGTCATCCTTTAAGCTCTGAATTCATCAAAGTTAATGGACATCGCTTAAAGCTATATCATGGTGCAAAGGCAACAAAAACCAAGGAGCTAGAGATCTTCCTCTTGGAGGATCCACCCACAGCAGAAGACTGAGCTAGTGGAGCGTCCAACTTAAGGACGTTAAAGCAAAGTGCTGGGTGGGAGACAACCCACCATGGTATGATCGTTCCTTCCTTTCTTCTTAGTTTTCTTTTTCAATAACTCTTCTCATTATTAGCACATTCAGTTTGCATATAAAAAAAAGGGGAGCACGCGATGTGCCAGCGTCGCCGATGCGTCCGCATCGCAGGTGAGTAAGAAAGAACAATAAATCGAACAGAAAGTCACGCGGAGCGTGGCTGGAGGTGTGCCTTTGGCACAAACTGACCCACGTGACCGCGTCACTGACGCGTCCGCGTCACTGACGCGTCCGCGTCACCCACGCGGACGCGTGACCTGAAAATCAACGTAAGAAAGGGTGCATGACCGAATGTTGTGCTGGAGTGGTGCTGGGCTGGCGCTAGACGCACAAGCCTTACCACGCGAACGCGTGCCTCACGCGTCCGCGTCGTCTTCCAATATTGGCCACCCACGCGATCGCGTACACCACGCGAACGCATCACCCTGGAATTTGGCAACAATAAGTTTCGAACAGAGAGTTGTGCGAGCGCGAGGCTGCCCTCGCGCCAGTAGCACAAAATGAATCACGCGTCCGCATGACCGACGCGACTGCGTCGATTCATATGAGCGCAATTCGCGCGAACGCGTACCCCACGCGTCTGCGTTGCTTGCGCCGCACAGCTTATCCTAATCTGCCAAAATATCTTATCTTTCTCTTCCCCAAATCCTACTTTTTCTCTTCCCTCCTTACTTCTTCCTTCTTCACTCTTCCTTATTTCTCACTTTCTACTTTCTCTCTTTCTCTCTCACCACCATTATCAAGGTTTTTTTTCTTTTCTTCTTCCCTCCTTACTTTTCTATTCTTCTTTTTATTTTTATGTTTTTTTCTCCTTTTCTTTTTCTTTTTACTTGCATTATCTATGTTTTCTTTTTCTTTCTTTTTCTTTTAATTGGTGTTGGAAATTTATTAGGGTCATTATTATTCCTTATGAATTGCTTGTAGATTGTTAAGGACCTGTTTGGTAATTATATATTAATTTTTTTAAGGGTTGCTTGCATGTTCAATTCTATACTTTCAATAGCTTATTCACCATGCATGCTATGTGTTTGTGAAAACTCCTATATGGCATTGTGTACCATTTTGAGATTTCTTTTAATCTACTACTCTATTTGCTTGCTTTTCACAAAACCCTTCTTTTATTTTATTATTTAAATATAATTGTTATTACAAACAGGTTATTAGTTTGAAAGGCTTGGTAATCTAACTTGAACATTGAATGCTTGATCTATGCTACTCATGCCTTTGCCTACATGCCAATAAACACCTTGCATTTAATTGTCATTATATGCACTTGCTATATTTCCGTTGATGAGTTTTCACATGTAGTCATGACCATGTGTTAACATCATTCATCTTTTAATGTGCATTAATTACCACATTTCCCTTTCTCTTCCTTGCTATATCCCTTTGAATTCAAGCTACTTTCTTTTTCTCCTTTCAGGATGACCACCAAGAAAGGCAAGGAAAAAGCTACTCCCAAACCACCAGCAAGAAGAGGAACAAAAAGAGCATTAGTGGCTGAGCCATCTTCAACTGCAGTTAAGCCCTCAACAAAAAGAATTAAGAGGATTATAAAGGTTGATGAAAAAGAGAAAGCCTTCCCAGCAAAGGACACTGCACGATTTACCAATCGCTACTGTGAGCAGATGTTCCCCATACTGACAGAAAGGAGTTACAACAATGAATACCTTTTTATCCTCCCAACCCGTATTGCTGAATTTGTTGAGCCGCAAATTGTACGAAGACAATGGGATTTCCTACAGAGACAGCCACGGCAGGTTAATCTTTCCTGGATAGTCGAGTTCTACTCTAATTTCCACCTGCCAACCCTGCAGTCTGTCTATGTCCGTCAGAAGCAAGTCCCCATTACAGAAGAGGCCATTCAACGAGCTCTAGATCTCCCCCTACTCCAGAAGGACTGGACGCATTTCAAGAAGTCTCACTCAAGTGCCAGACATACCAATTTGACTGGGACGCTGTTCTCAGAGTTATCGCACTACCTGGCAGCAGATGGATCTACGGATACCATCGTTCCCGTCCTAAGGGAATATCGGCTTCCGCACTTACCTTGGAGGCTCGCGTATGGGCACAGATTATGTCCCATTACGTCTTTCTGAGCACCCACGAGTCCTCCTTCACTACAGACATGGCCGATCTACTATGGTGCATCCTTACAGACCAGCCTCTGAACCTACCAAGACACATCCGGAATGCCATGGGACACATACAAATTGCGGACAACTTACCTTTTCCTGCCTTGGTTTCAGATCTCATCTCAGCAGCCGGAGTCTCCTACAGAGCTGGGGACACCAAAGCCATGCTCCCACGGGATGGTCAGTACGTCCCTAATGGAAAATATATCAGACCTCCAGCAGCCACTACAAGCCAGCCTACTGAACCGGCTGAAGACATTCTTCCTTCAACACCACAAGCACCTACAACAAATCAACTGCTCCATCAAATACTTGAGAGGTTGGATCAGCAAGAACGCAAAGCAAAGCTAAGAGAGCATCGTAACAAGCACCGATTCACATACCTCAATGAGCTACTTATGGGGAAATACAAAGATCCAGACACCCTGGACTCCACCTCCTTTACCAGCACAGGGAGCCATGACGGCCCCGACTGTGGAGATACTGCTACCAGCCCACCTTTGTTCCTGACAGATGTCACCGAAGACGGTGCAAAGCCTTAAGTGTGGGGAGGTCGGTCAGTACCTGACTTCCGGAGGTAATTTCTCTTCCCTAACACCAATAAAATAGGATATTTAGTTAGTTTTTCTTTTGTAGAATAGGATAAATTGCATAGTAATAGGTTAGTTGCATGCATGTTCTACTTGATTGAAAAGACAATAAGTTTCTTCTAAGACCCTATTTTTAGAACAAAATTTCACTAATTTTAATCAAAACTTTTATGTTAAATTTGCTTGAAGTTATATTTGGAACATGGTTTTTGAGCTAAAGAACACACAATCTGTTAGATTTTGAGCCTTTATACATGGTTACATTATTTAACCATAATTATTTTATTCTTGTGTGTTTACTTCTCTATGATTGTAATCTATACTTTGTTTCATCCTATATGTCCAATGTTTAATATATTTCTATGCTTGCATATGATTGAGGCCATTATTTGTTTAGCTCACTTATCCCAAATAAGCCTACCCTTAATTTCTTCAGAGTTACTATTGGATTATTTTTAGAATTTATTAATACAAGAACTATTTTATTTTAATTAATCCTTTTGATTATTATTTATCATGTCTTTCTTTACTTCCATTTCTCATTTTGCGAAGTTTATATTCATAATGAGCGAGTAGTTCCATAACTTGATTGGGAGTTGATTGAAACGAGGACCTTGAGTTGGAATGCTCAAGAGTAAAATTATAGTTGGGTTTAGCATTGGGTCGCCCTCTAGTCACTGACACTAGTCCTTCCCAAGGGAGAGGATTAGAACATGTGAATAGAAATTGACTTCCAATTTGCTTAACTTTCCTTTATCTGATAAAGGATAACTGAGGAGGCAACCTTCAATTATTACTTTTATCTTGGGAGAACTCCATCAAGGATAGGGCTTCCAACTAATCTACTCCGAGTCAAGGTTTTTATTTAATTTACATAAATTCTCTGATTTAATTTCCTGTTTATCAACTCAAACCATTTTAGAAAATATTTGATTAATAAAATAGCACACCTTTCTACAACTCGTTGGGAGACGACTTGGGATTCATACTCCCAGTATTTTAATTCTAATTTTGTGACAACTCTTCTAAATTGATAAGCGGATTTTTGGTTGGTTAAGAACTATACTTGCAACGTATCTCTTATAATAATTTCTTAACTCGCCAATTTCCGCCACGTCATGGAACAAATGAATATCCTGCATCTGCATAGCCAACTAATTATGATATGGATTCATGTGGATAAATAGTTTTAAATCAGTTGTTTTATGAAGATATGAAAAAAAAAAATTTGATTCCGTTCCAATGTCTTATTATTGAAAAGGAAACATACACATTCAAGTGCTACAATAATGTGTTCAAATGCAAATAACTTTGTGAATTTGTCCTCATAACTAAAGTAGCAATAACTTTGAGACATCGTATAAACAATAATAGTGGTTTATTTTGTGTATAAACTAAAATTACTAGATGTTAAAAAATTTCTACCATTTGTTATATAACAAGCATTAAAAATAGTTTAAACAACATTAACAAGATAAAAATTTTTGATAGTATTATCATAAGACATTTGTATTCTTAGATTAATTACTTACGCAAGTAATCTCGCAAATTTCATATTGCAAGTCCATAATAAACATATGTATGCTGGCCTTATATACGTATCTATTGAGAATATAAGTTGTCTAACTAGAAATTACATGGTGGAAGGATCCACACACATGTATAATTGTAGATTTTTTCTTAAATTCAACCAATTCGAATCCAAATTTACTTTTAAGTAATCCATCAGAGAAGAGAGAAAACCAGAAAGCTTGTGCAGAGGAGCGGGTAAAGGTGAAAATAAAAAATACTAGAAACCATCAGGATTAGTTCAGAAACTCCATCAAGGGACTTCACATGGATTAAACTCGACGATTCGAAGAAACAAAGTGGAAGTGGAAAGTTTTAGAAAGTTAGAGTAGCAGACATTCATGGTGTTTGTGGATAATCTAGTAGAAAAAATAGCAATCCAACGGTTCTGGAAGATCTTCAGTAAAGAAGGATAAGTGATTGACCTTTTTTAACTAAGAAAAAATAGAGATAATACTAACAAAAAAAAAGTCTGCGTTCGTGAGCTTTGTCTTCAAGAACCATGCGTAGAGAGTAATCTAGAACTTGGATAGATCATAGATGGTTGGTATTTGAGGTTCCACTGAGGATATCAGAAGCAAAATACAAAAGTAAAAGGGTAGTTAAATCATATAAAAGAAGTGTTCAATGCAAAATGTTAGATCAGAATTTAAATATATCCATAGAGGAGAGAAAATATACAAAAGGAGTACAAGGGTGCCAAGAGCAAAATAGGAAAGAGAGAACATATAAGAACACTTTATTGGGGGATTTAGAAGCAAAAGTTCATATCAGGCAAGAGGTACCTAGAAGAAATAGGGAGCTGACGATGTTGTGAAAGGTTAAGCATAGTATTTATCAAGCCATGAAGGAGAAACTAGATAGAAGCATTATAGGAGAATCAATTATTTCATTAATCCTTCCCGTGCTTCTTTAAGGATTGGCATACCCTTGAGAAAGTAAAATGTTTGATAGTTTCAAAATAGTTCTCATGTTTGAATCAGTCCTCAACATGGAAGAAGCCCTGCACTCATCCTTCTTAATTAGTTACTTTGAAGAAATAAGGAGGTGGACTACTAGAGAAGCTAATAAAACAAGGAGAACTTGGATTATGATATATGGAATGTAGTTGCATGCATGGAATAAGGAAGCTTTCTCAATGTTGTGGTAGTTTGGGAACCGTATTAAACATTAACAATTGGCAGATCTTTGAGGATAGGTTTAACTTAGAAAAAGATGACAACAAGGATAAGAGGCGAAGGAGTTCCAAGAATAATTGGCAGATCTTTGAGGATAGTTTTAACTTAGAAAAAGATGACAATAAGGATAAGAGGTGAAGGAGTTCCAAGAAAAATATTATGGTGGATGCTGCAATTAGAAAAATCAATTTAATGGTGCCTTGAGAGGAGGAAGAAGATGATAAAATGATATATTTTCTAGAGTTGCAATAAATAGAAAGTGTTAATCAGGAAAGGAATTTTAATTTCAACTAAATGTAGGATTTGACTATGGTGGTGAAAGTATCAAGTGGTCCTTAAAGGACACTTTAATTTGATTTTAAGTGTGTGGTTGTTAATCAATAGTACAGATTAGTATGTATATTTATATTCTTACCCAAAGTTTATAATAATTATAAAGAAGCTTCAATCATTAATGAAAGCATTGTTATTTAGATGCAATTAGAAAAAGATTAAGTTTATGGACTTTTTGTAACTTTAGCTTTTAACAGACATATGTATAAAGAACAAATATTTTAAAACAAATTGTAAACAAATTGTAAACAAGAAAAAAAAACTCACAAGCAAAAGTGTCCACAATAATAATAATAATAATAATAATAATAATAATAATAATAATAATAATAATAATCCTTGATTATATACATTGTTTTATCAAAGCATTGATTTCAGCCAAAACATATAACAATTTCTTGAAAATAATTTTAAAAAGATTAATATATTATTTTTTTTAATTTTAAAATGACTAAAATTAGATTGTGAATAATATATGTGTAGTTTAATTGTCTTCCGTTATTATATTAATCTAACCGTGATATTATATAACAAAGATATTTCGATAATTAAGTTTAATTAAATTGGTCTAATGGCTTAACTGTATTTGGTTTTGAAAATAGGATAAGACAAGACTTTGAAAACAAGACACAAAATTAGTGTTGTTATATTTTATTTGGTGATAAACTAGCACAATTTATAAAAGTTTAAATTATTATCATTTTTAATTAATAAATTTGAAAAGAAAAATATAATAATAAAAAATATAATTATAATAAATTAACAAGAATAATAAAAAAAAAATAAACAATAAATTGTGTCTCTTGTTAGTGTCTTTGTGTCTTCCTGTCAGAGTGGACACAAAAATAATTTAAAATTGGACCAAATTCTTAAAAATAGAACGTTTTTTTCAAATAATAGAAAAGATGAACGATTTAACATAATAAAAAAATTAAACAACCTATTTTAAATAATAAAAAAGATGAATCATCTATTTAAATTGATAAATACACTACAAATTATTTATTTGATAATTAAAATAAATAAATTATTTATTTTAAAAAAATCCAGGTAAGGTGAACATAATATTAGAGCATGGAAGAACTAGCGAAAAGAAGGAACGAAAACAGGAAGGCATTACAAAATTTCATTTTCATCTTTTTGAGTTAAACAACCTAAATTTTTCTCAACTCATCTTCATTTATAAATCAACTCCTACAACTTTTTTATTTTATAAAACCTCCCAAGTCCTTAGAAGACCACATTATTCTTTCCCCATAGTAGAACCAGCCCTAAATGTATAAGTGAGAATAGAGTTATTGAGGAAGTAGTACAAAAAACTCAAATGAGTTTTATAATGGTCCAAGAAGCGAAGTGACACAATGTGTTTGAAAGGAAGGTATGAATTTAGCCCAAAAGAATATGGAGAATGGGTCAATCTCTGCACCTCTCTATCCACCTGGTTCTGAGGAGCAAATAAAGAAGCAGATGACCCATAATGATTCTGAAAGAAAAGAATCAAAAAAAAGAAAGAATCACATAAAAAGGATAAGCAACAAAAAGAAAAAGAGAATAAGGGTTATTGGACGAAAAAAGGTTTTTTTGCAATGGAAGGCCATGGCCCCTAAACTTTTTCTAAAAAAATTAATAGTACTTGTGTAAAGAAATAAATATATATTATTTGACTTAATTCTTCCAGCCTCTTATTGGAGTTACCGTGTTCAAATCTCATCTATTGCATTTACTTAAATACTTTTGGTTTCAAACATAAACATGTTGGTCCTTGGACTTAGGCTAAAATAAGTTAAAAACAAGGACATTTCTACGATGGGGAAAGTATATTCAAGACCTTGGTGGACCAGGTAATGAAGTCAATTTTCGGAAAAGATTGGGGCCGGTTCATAAATAATCAAAAGTAGCGGTTGAAGATGGAATTAAGAAACAACCAAAAGGAGGGGGAGGAGACGAGAATCCAGTATTAACCCAAAGCCCCAAACTCCATTAATAGGTAGGTGAAAGCTGTGTTTGGGTCAGTGTGAAGCTTTGTTTGGTCGACCTGCACGGAGACGGTGGTGCACGACGGAGGAGAAGGCGGGGTTGAACGGCGCGGAAGCAGAGATCGAGATCTGGCTGTCTCGAGGTTCAAATAAGGGAAGAAAATGGACCACACAAGGCAACGAGATTCACAGGTACGCTTTGTCGGTGTCGATAAGGTTTTTACCGTTCGATAATGCCAGGGGAGGTATGCGCAGAAATTGATTTAAATCGGGGGCCCCTATGCCTTCCCGTGTCCCCCGACAATTTTCACCATTTGATTTTTCGGGGGTTGCTGTTTAGAATGGCACATAGCCGAATTAGATTTGTTACCTTTTAAATTTTGTACCGAAAATCGGGGTTGGTCGTTACAGTTGAATGAGTTTTAGTTGGATTATTTTAGTATGACTGGAAATACAGTTGAGTGAGTTTTAGTTGGATTATTCTAGGGTGTTTGGAATTATAGCTGCGTGATCGCAGTCATGGTTGATAACGCCGATGTTCTGTTCGCTCACTGCGATTTTTTGAACTGTGACAGCCAAATAGGTTTGTGGAGTCTAGCTACGAGTTTTCATCTAATTTTGACCGACTCCATGCATCGCAGGTGTGTTTGTTGCTCATGTTATGAGTTTTTGTTGACCGGTTTATGTTCATGTGGCCCACCGCCTGTTGTCACGCATGCCACGTGTTGTCTGTTGCAGCATGCTGATGATGGAATGAGCGGCGAAACCGTGCCGGTAGAGGAAGCAGAAGCGATGGATTCGTCCGCTGCAGATGCGGACATAGATGCAGAAGCAGCAGTGAGGATTGTTGACGGGATAGGGTCCTTTGGCGCAATTGAATTTTCTTCCCTAACAGCCAAGGACGTCCTGACGACGGAGTTCACAAGCCTACAGGCAGCTTATGACTACTACAACGAATTCGGTCGCATCAAGGGATTCTCGGTCAGGAGGTCCAAGGTGGGTCGCAGAACAAAGCAGGGGGCGGAGGGCGAAATAATTTGGTAGATATTTGTGTGCTCTAGGGAAGGAGAGCGAGACGGAAAACACATGCAGCGGGAAGACAGCGGTCACACAGAGCAGTCAAGGAATGGGATTTGCACCAAATCAATTCCATGAGGAAATCTGGGTTGCAGGTGCCGACGATTTTCCGCGCGTTTACCAATCAGCCAGGAGGATTTGAGACTGTTGGGTTCGAGATAAAGGACATATATAATGCGATAGAGAAGCAAAGGCGGGTTGGCGCGACAGATGCGGAGTCCGCGTTGAAGTTTTTGGGAACTTTAAGGACCACTGATTCCGGTATGTTCTAGAGGTACTCACTGGATGTTGACAAGAGGCTGGAAAATCTCTTCTGGTGCGATGGTACAAGTCGTTATGACTACAGCGTCTTCGGTGATGTCTTAGGTTTTGATGCAACTTACGGTCGTAACAAATACAAGTGCCCTTTGGTAATATTTTCAGGGGTGGACCATCATATGAGGACGGTGGTGTTCGGCTGCGCCATCTTGAGCAACGAGAGCAAAAGCAAGCTATGTGTGGTTGCTGCGGTCATTCCTTGAGGCAATGAAAGGAAAATGGCCGAAGTCTATCATCACAGACGGTGACCTCGCCATGAAGAGTGTGGTTAGCACAGTTTTTCCCGGTGCACATCACAGGTTGTGTAGTTGGCATTTGTTAAGGAACGCCACTACTAGAGTTGGACGGCCGGGTTTTCTCAGGAAATTCCGTTTGTGCCTCATGGGAGATCTAGAGGTTGACGAATTTGAGACAATATGGACAGATATCATGGCAGACCACGGGTTGGAGGATCATCCGTGGATATTGGAGATGTATGCCAAGAAGCATTCCTGGTCCAATGCCCATATCTGGGGGAAATTTTTCGTAGGACTGAAGACGACATCCATGTGTGAGGCTTTGAATATGTAGCTTGAAAAATTTATACACAACGGGTACAATCTGAGGGAGTTTGTGGAGCACTTCCAACACTATTGGGAGTTCATGAGGAGGAGAGAACTAGTGGCAGACTACAAGTATGTGTATGGCGAGCCTGTTGTGAAGACGAAACTCGAGGCCATTGAGCAGTTCGTTGCAACGGTTTATACAAGAGAGGTTTTCGAACTATTTCGGGAGGTGCTGATGCTAGCCAGCAACGTTAGAGTTGTGTCCACCAAGAGGACGAGCGCTTGTGTTTTGTTCGAGGTTGTAATGTACTACAAGAAGATATCATGGGCCGTGTCGT
The DNA here is from genome assembly GCF_003086295.3 of Arachis hypogaea. Taxonomy (NCBI): domain Eukaryota; kingdom Viridiplantae; phylum Streptophyta; class Magnoliopsida; order Fabales; family Fabaceae; genus Arachis; species Arachis hypogaea. Next base: position 100,197,432 of record NC_092052.1, on the reverse strand, counting down.
GGGCCAAGAAAGATGACGAATTCAGCTGTTCTTGTCAGCGGATGGAGTCCTTTGGGTTTTCTTGTGTCCACATGGTTGAGGTTCTGGTTTATCTGAACATGACAGCTATCCCCAAAGGCCTAATACTTGACCAGTGGACAAAGAGGGCAAAGCAGCCGCGTGCACCCTGCGACGGAACTCGTGTTGGGGAGATCCCAGATGCAGCATACATGAGCATGCACGCGGCGATGCTGGATGATTGCAGGGAGATGGTGAGCCTGTCTTGCTGGTTTTTCAAGGACTACGTGGACGTGAAAACAAGGTTGGCAAAGGAGCGCCAATCCCTGCGGGACAAACATCGCCAAAGGTTGGGTGTTGCTGAGGAGGCTAGCAGGGTGTCTGTTCGGGACCCGATGCGGGCAAGGTACAAAGGATGCGGTTGAAGAGTTGTCACCTCCCGGGGAAAGTTTCGCCATGTTCAGAGGTGTCGACTGTGTGGAAAGGGTGGACACAATTCTCGCAAGTGTCAACAATTGAGTGTGGGAGAGAACATCGACAGTTTTGAGGCTGGCGCGGCTTACGAAAGCATGGAGGCAGGAGAGGGGGGTGAGGAGTACTACGAATTTGAGTGAGCTGGCTTAATTGTTCTTATTGGCGGTTACGCATCGAGCTGGATTCAGTATGGGTGGCTGCTAAGTGATGTACTTGTTGGCGTGACATCCGAAAGGGCGTATGCATAGCGTAGGTTATGTGAGTTAAAAATTTTATACTTCTGGTAATATTGGTTGCGTTTAGGGACAAATGTAGTATGTAGTGTAGCTTGTGAGGACGTGCCTCCTCAATGTGTTGGTCTGTGTTGTGACAATAGTTGCGTTTGTGTGTTTGATTAATTAAATTAGAAAGGGCTAGTTAGTGTAAACCGAGTTATGTAACGAGACATTGTTGCCGAAAATTTTTTTTATACTTTTGGTTATATTAGTTGCATTCATGGACGAATGTAGTATGCAGTGGAGCTTGTGAGAACGTGCCTCCTTAATGTGTTGGTCTGTCTCAATGTGTTGGTCTGTGTTGTGACAATAGTTACGTTTGTGCTTGATTAATTAAATTAGAAAGGGCTAGTTAGTGTAAACAGAGTCATGTAACAAGACATTGTTACCCACTTAAAGTAGTCATTGCGTAGGGATTTCAGATGTCCGGGTTTCGGGACGAAATTGCCTATAAACTGCATCGAGTGTTTATGCTTTCCTGGTACTGAGAATATGGCACTATCCATCGGGAAGGGAAAAAACATATAGTAAGATGATTTGTTTAGGGAATGATAAAGGCAGTGTACTATATTGCAGACTCCATTGTAACACATACGGAATAGAAGATAAAATTTAATCCGCGCTAATTTAACATCCAGCGCACATCAACGAAGTATTTTACCAAAAAAACGGTGGTTCCTGGCATGCAACGGTTGATACGCATGCAACAAAATACATTCAATCAGTTAAACCTAATGACATAGGTTTTACAATACGGCGGGTCAGGTAGCTATCACGTCGAAGTGGAGTCGTGTACAATGATTTGTTGGTACCACTTCAAAGTGACGGCCCACCCTGGTCGCCAATAAAAGGGGGCTTGAAAAGCCCAACATGGTCAAAACGAAGCTCACGTTATGAATAGGGTCATGGCAGCACAGTTGCCATTGCCCTCCGGCTATTCCAGTCCACCTCTACCCGCTGCCTTATCTCATCACGGAACTCATTGAAGTGCTCGTTTACAATAGCCAATGTAGTGTCAATCCGTATCCTGTCAGACAGTTGATCGATGCTCTGCAGCATGACAAAGTAAAGGCATACATGGATGTGTCGATTAAGAGATCTTTACACAACGGGAAACCTTTTTAAATGCATACAGCGTGGGAAAAGTTGTGTTGAATACTTCCTCTGCAGGACAGGGTTGGTTGTGAACATATGCTCTATCTGAAGCCACAGCATCATCCACAAATATACATGGTTAAGCAATTAATATAATTCGTACCAGTTGTTCTCGTTGGTGATCCCTAGTACGAAGTCCGGATTCCACTCAGACAGCGGCGGGTTCCTTCCTAAGATGTCGAGATCTGGGAACATGGTTCTCAAGATCTTGTCCAGAACACTGGCCTGCAAAACGGCAGCAGATGAGACAAGAGAAGAGTTTTACTTCCCAAAAAAAATAAATGTTTGGGTTTAGTTGCATGTCCCATAAAGGATGAGACAAAAGAAAAGAAAAAAAAAAGAATAAATGATCATTTGTATCCATAAAATATGAAAACACTGACATATGTACCCACACTAGATCGAAACTAAACTTGTACCCATGCAAGATGCCCTTCGTGTGACAAAAGTACCCTACGTGGCACTCCAACCCTCCAAAGATAGGGTACTTTTGTCACACGGAGGGCATCTTGCGTGGGTATAAGTTTAGTTTCGATTTAGTGTGGGTACATATGTCAGCGTTTTCATCTTTTATGGGTACAAATGGTCATTTATTCAAAAAAAAAAAAACAACCAATGTGTGTAGGGAGGAAACGGAATTTTTTTTGTTTTTTTTTTTATTTATCGTCCCTTTTTTTTTATCCTTTTTTGGATTATACGTGACCCGGACTAAATCCAACAGGCCCAACAGTTCAAAAACAAATTGGATTAAACAAAAACAAAAAAAAGCAACTTCCAAGCTGAGATGCAAACACAACGAAATGTCGTGCATCATGGGAAAGGAAAAGTAGAGATAACTGATGAGCGGATAATTTATACCCTTTTTAGCATTGTTTTTACATAGTTTTTAGTATGATTTAGCTATTTTTTATTATATTTTTATTAGTTTTTATTCAAAAATCACATTTCTGGACTTTACTATGAGTTTGTGTATTTTTCTGTGATTTTAGGTATTTTCTGGCAGAAATTGAGGGACCTGAGCAAAAATCTGATTCAGAGGCTGAAAAAGGACTGCAGATGTTGTTGGATTCTGACCCTCCTGCACTTGAAGTGTATTTTCTGGAGCTACAGAAGCCCAATTGGCGTGCTCTCAATTGCGTTAGAAAGTAGACATTCTGGCTTTCCAGCAATATATAATAGTCCATACTTTGCTCGAGATTTGATGGCCCAAACTGGCGTCCAAAGCCAGCTTAAAACATCTTGGCGTAAAACGCCCAAACTGGCACCAGAATTGGAGTTAAACACCCAAACTGGCACAAAAGCTGGCGTTTAACTCCAAGAACAGCCTATGCACGTGAAAGCTTCAATGCTCAGCCTAAGCACATACCAAGTGGGCCCCAGAAGTGGATTTTTGCACTATCTGCACTTAGTTACTCATTTTCTGTAAACCTAAGTTACTAGTTTAGTATAAATAGCACTTTTTAATATTGTATCTACATCTTTGGACGTTTAGTCCTTAGACCTTTGAGGCTGGCCTCACGGCCATGCCTAGACTATTTTCACTTATGTATTTTCTACGGTGGAACCCCATAGATTAAGGTGTGGAGCTCTGCTGTTCTTCATGAATTAATGCAAGTACTATTGTTTTTCTTTCAATTCACGCATACTTCTTCTCCAAGATATACTCTCGTACTTAATTCAGTTAAGTCACAATGAAGGGGTGACCCGTGACAATCACCCAATCTTTGATACTCGCTTAGCCAAGATCCGCGTGCCTGACAACCACAAAGCGGTTTACATGATGTTCAACGTAGTCATTGGACGACAGAAAGAGTATATTCTCTTGGATATCTAATACACAGACCGAGTCCGTGAGATTAGTATCTTCGTGGTATAGGCTAGAATCATTGGCAGCATTCCTGGGATCCGAAAAGTCTAAACCTTGTCTGTGGTATTCTGAGTAGGATCCGGGAAGGGATGAATGTGACGAGCTTCAAACCTGCGAATATTGGGCACAAGTGACAGTGTGCAAAAGGATCAATGGATTCTATTCCGACGCTAGCGGGAACCGACAGATGATTAGCCATGCGGTAGCTGTACGGCTGTACCTGGTATTTTTCATCCGAGACGAGAAATCTGACAGTTGATTAGCCATGTAGAAACCATAGAGGACCATTTTCACTGAGAGGATCTTACAGCTTGCCATGGAAGGGAGCACGCATGATTGGAAGGAGGCAGTAGGAAAGCAGAGGTTCAGAAGCAACAAAGCATCTCCAGACGCTTATCTGAAATTCCCACCAATGAATTACATAAGTAACTTTATCATATTTTATGTTTTATTTATCTTTCAATTATCAAAACTCATAACCAGTTGAATCCGCCTGACTGAGATTTACAAGATGACCATAGCTTGCTTCAAGCCGACAATCTCCGTGGGATTAACCCTTACTCACGTAAGGTTTATTACTTGGACGACCCAGTGCACTTGCTGGTTAGTTGTGCAGAGATGTGAAAAATGTGAATCACGATTTTCGTGCACCAAGTTTTTGGCGCCGTTACCGGGGATTGTTCGAGTTTGGACAACGAACATTTTATCTTGTTGCTTAGATTAGGTAATTTTATTTTATGTTTAAGCTTTTAATTTAATTTTTGAAAAAAAAATATGTTCTTCAGAATTTTTAAGAATGAATTCTAGAGTTTCATGAGATATGTGAAGCCTGCCTGGCTATTTAGCCATGTCTAATCTTTTGGACTAAGGCTTCCACTTCTCATTGACATGCTTGTATGTTTTATGCTAAAGCTTGGCTGGCTATTAGGCCATGTCTAATCTTTTGGACTGGAGCTTTAGACTAACATTGCATGATTCCTGGAATTCTTATTAAAAATTTTGTATCTCTTTATTTCTTTTTCCAAATTAATTTCAAAAAATACAAAAAAAATTAATAAAATCATAAAACCAAAAATATTTTGTGTTTCTTGTTTGAGTCTAGTGTCAAATTTTAAGTTTGGTGTCAATTGCATGCTCTTAAATTTTCGAAAATATATGCATTGTGTTCTCGTTTGATCTTCAAGTTGTTCTTGATGATTCTCTGTGTTTAATCTTGTGACTTTCTTGTTTTGTGTCTTTTCTTGTTGTTCATATGCATTTTCGAATTCATAGTGTTTAAACATTAAAAATTTCTAAGTTTGGTGTCTTGCATGTCTTTCTTCTCTTAAAAATTTTCAAAAATATGTTCTTGATGTTCATCATGATCTTCAAAGTGTTCTTGGTGTTCATCTTGATATTCAAAGTGTTCTTGCATGCATTATCTGTTTTGATCTTGGATTTTTATGTCTTGTGTAATTTAGTTGTTTTTCTCTCTCCTCATTAAAAGTTCAAAAATAAAAAAAATAATATCTTTCCCTTATTTTACTAATAAATTTCAAAATTTTGAGTTGATGTGGTCAAAATTTTTTTTTAAAAAAAATTTAGTTGTTTCTTATTAGTCAAGTCAAAATTTCAATTTAAAAATTCCATCTTTTCAAATCTTTTTCAAACATCAAATCTTTTTCATTTTTCTTCTTAATATTTTCGAAAATTTTAAAATTGATTTTCAAAATCTTTTTTTTATTTTTATTTCATATTTTCAAAAATAATGCTAACAATTAATGTTTTGATTCAAAATTTTCAAGTTGTTACTTGCCTATTAAGAAAGGATCAATCTTTAAATTCTAGAATCATATGTTTTAGTTTCTTGTTAGTCAAGTAATCAACTTTAATTTCAAAAATCAAATCTTTTTAATTTCCTTTTCAAATCTTTTTCAAAATAGATTTCAATCATATCTTTTTCAAAACTTAATTTCAAAATCTTTTTCTAACTTCTTATCTTTTCAAAATTGATTTTCAAATCTTTTTCAAATAACCACTTGACTTTTTGTTTATTTTACTATCTCTTATCTTTTTCAAAACCACCTAACTACTTTTCTCTCTCCAATTTTCGAAAATCACTAACCACTTTTTCAAAATTCTTTTTAATTAATTAATTTATTTAGTTTTCAAATTTTATTTTATTTCTTCTCTTAATTTTCGAATACTAACCAATAATTAAAATAAAAACAAAAATATTTTTCTTTTCTTATAATTAAAGTTCGAATACTCTCTCTCTCATCTCTTTCTATTTATTTATTTATTTACTAACACTTCTCTTCTTCTTATAATTCGAACCCTCTCCCTCTCTGTGTGTTCGAATTCTTCTTCTCCCTTCTTCATTCTATTTCTTCTATTCTTCTACTCACATAAAGGAATCTCTATACTGTGTCATAGAGGATTTCTATTCTTTTCTGTTCTCTTTTTTTTCATATGAGCAGGAGCAAGGATAAGAACATTCTTGTTGAAGCTGATTCTGAACCTGAAAGGACTCTGAAGAGGAAACTAAGAGAAGCTAAAGCACAAAACTCTGGAGAGGACCTAACAGAAATTTTTGAAAAAGAAGAAGACATGGCAGTCGAAAATAACAACAATGATGAAGATGCAAGGAAGATGCTTGGTGACTTTACTGCACCCACTTCTGACTTCTATGGAAGAAGCATCTCAATTCCTGCAGTTAGAGCAAACAACTTTGAGCTTAAGCCTCAATTAGTTTCTCTAATACAGCAGAATTGCAAGTTTCATGGACTTCCATTGGAAGATCCTCATCAGTTCTTAGCTGAATTCTTGCAAATCTGTAACATTGTTAAGACCAATGGGGTTAATCCTGAGGTCTACAGACTTATGCTTTTCTCCTTTGCTTTAAGAGATAGAGCTAGGACATGGTTAGACTCACAACCTAAAGAAAGCCTGAACTCTTGGAAAAAGTTGGTCAATGCTTTCTTGGCTAAATTCTTTCCACCTCAAAGTTGAGCAAGCTTAGAGTGGAAGTCCAAACCTTCAGACAGAAGGAAGGTGAATCCCTCTATGAAGCTTGGGAAAGATACAAGAAATTGATCAGAAGGTGTCCTTCTGACATGCTTTCAGAATGGAGCATCCTATGTATATTCTATGATGGTCTGTCTGAATTATCCAAGATGTCATTGGACCACTCTGCTGGTGGATCTCTTCATCTGAAGAAGACGCCTGCAGAAGCCCAGGAACTCATTGAAATGGTTGCAAATAACCAGTTCATGTATACTTTTGAAAGAAATCCTGTGAATAATGGGGTGACTCAGAAGAAAGGAGTTCTTGAGATTGATACTCTGAATGCAATATTGGCTCAGAATAAAATATTGACTCAGCAAGTCAATCTGATTTCTCAGATTTTGATTGGAATGCAAGCTGCATCCGTCAGTACTAAGGAAGCTTCCTCTGAAGAAGAAGCTTATGACCCTGAGAATCCTGCAATGGAAGAGGTGAATTACATGGGAGAATCCTATAGAAACACCTATAATCCTTCATGGAGGAATCATCCTAATTTCTTATGAAAAGATCAATAGAAGCCTAATCAAGGCTTCAATAATAATAATAGTGGAAGAAATAGGTTTGGCAATAGCAAGCCTTTTCCATCATCTTCTGAGCAACAGACAAAGAATTCTAAGCAGAGCCTCTCTGACTTAGTAACCATAATCTCTGATCTAAATAAGACCACTCATAGTTTCATGATTGAAACAAGGTCATCCATTAGAAATTTGGAGGCACAAGTGGGTCAACTAAGTAAAAGAGTTACTGAAATCCCTCCTAGTACTCTCCCAAGCAATACAAAAGAGAATCCAAAAAGAGAGTGCAAGGCCATCAATATGTCCAACATGGCCGAACCTGCAGAGGAGGGAAAGGCAGTGAATTCCAGTGAGGAAGACCTCAATGGACGTCCACTGGCCACTAAGGAGTTCCCTATTGAGGAACCAAAAGAATTTGAGGCTCATATAGAGACCATAGAGATTCCACTGAACTTATTGTTGCCATTCATGAGCTCTGATGAGTATTCTTCCTCTAAAGAGGATGAAGATATTATTGAAGAGCAAGTTGCTCAGTATCAAGGAGTAATCATGAAGCTGAATTCCAAGTTATTTGGTAATAAGACTTGGGAGGATGAACCTCCATTTCTCATCAATGAACTAAATACCTTGGTTCAACAAAAGTTACCTCAGAAGAAACCGGATCCCGAAAAGTTCTTAATACCTTGCATCATAGGCACCATGATCTTTAAGAAGGCTCTGTGTGACCTTGGTTCAAGTATAAACCTCATGCCACTCTCTGTAATGGAGAAACTAGGGATCTTTGAGGTACAAGCTGCAAGAATCTCACTAGAGATGGCAGACAATTCAAGGAAATAGGCTATGGACTTGTAGATGATGTCTTAGTGAAGGTTGAAGGCTTTTACATCCTGCTGATTTTATAATCCTAGACACTAGGAAGGATGAGGATGAATCCATCATCATTGGAAGACCCTTCCTAGCCACAGCAAGAGCTGTGATTGATGAAGACAGAGGAGAGTTAGTCCTTCAATTGAATGAGGACTACCTTGTGTTTCAGGCTCAAGGATCTTCTTCTGTAACGATGGAGAGGAAGCATGAAAAGCTTCTTTCAATACAGAGTCAAACAGAGCCCCCACACTCAACTTCTAAGTTTGGTGTTGGAAGGCCAACATCAAGCTCTGAGTTTCTGTGAAGCTCTTTAAGAGCTCACTGTCAAGCTATTGACATTAAAGAAGCGCTTGTTGGGAGGCAACCCAATGTTATTTAATTATATTTATTTATTTTCCATTGTTATTTTATGTTTTGTTTAGGTTGATGATCATGTGAAGTCATAAAAACAACTACAGAATTAAAGCAGAATGAAAAATAGCATAAAAAACAGAACACCCTGGAGAACAGGCTTACTGGCATTTAAACGCCAGTAAGGATAGCAGAATGGGCATTTAACGCCCAGCCTGGTAGTATTCTGGGTGTTAAACACTAGAACGGGTAGCACTCTGGGCGTTTAATGCCAGAAAAGGGTGTCTGGCATCTGGCTGGCGTTAAACGCTAGAAATGGGCAGCAGACTGGCGTTAAACACCAAGAAAGGTAGCAGAGCTAGCGTTTAACGCCAGAAATGGCACACAAGGGGCGTTTGAACGCCAGAATGGTGCAGGGAGCAAAATTCCTTGACACCTCAGGATATGTGACCCCACAGGATCCCCACCTATCCCACCTCTTCTTCTCTCCTCTTCACACCTTTTCATAACACTCTTCCCTAAATACCCTTGACCAATCCCATCAATAACTCTTCCCCAAATATCCTTCACCTATCAAATCCTACCCTCTTCCCCATATCTTCTTCACCACTCACATCCATCCATCATAAACCCCACCTATCTCACCATTCAAATTCAAACCATTTCCCTCCCAATCCCACCCCTTCATGACCAAATTCCCTCTCTCTCCTACCCTATAAATATCCCTCCTCACTACCTTCACTTTCACACATCGCAAACACTTCTTTCCCCCTTGGCTGAAACCAACAATACCCTCTATCTCCTCTATTTCTTCTTCTTCTACTCCTTTCTTTCTTCTTTTGCTCGAGGACGAGCAAACCTTTTAAGTTTGGTGTGAAAAAGCCCTGCTTTTTTGTTTTTCCATAACCATTAATGACACTTAAGACCGGAAAAACCTCTAGAAAGAGGAAAGGAAAGGCAATTGCTTCCATCTCCGAGTCATGGGAGATGAAGAGATTCATCTCAAAAGCCCATCACTAGAAAAGGATGGAGCAAGCAAGAGAGCCCACTCATGGACCTCAACAAGAGCATGAGGAAATTCCTCATCAAGAAATCCCTGAGATACCTCAAGGGATGCACTTTCCTCCACAAAACTATTGGGAGCAAATCAACACCTCCTTAGGAGTATTGAGTTCCAACATGGGGCAACTAAGGTTGGGGCACCAAGAGCACTCCATTATCCTCAATAAAATCAGAGAGGACCAAAAGGCCATAAGAGAGGAGCAACAAAGGCAAGGAAGAGACATAGAGGAGCTCAAGCACTCCATAAGATCTTCAAGAGGAAGAACTAGCCGCCATCACTAAGGTGGACCCGTTCTTTAATTTCCTTGTTCTTATTTTTCTGTTTTTTCGAATTATATGCTTTATGTTTTGTCTATATTTGTGTCTTTATTACATGATCATTAGTGTCTAGTGTCTATGTCATAAAGCTATGAATGTCCTATGAATCCATCACCTTTCTTAAAATGAAAAATGTTTTTTAATTGCAAAAGAACAAGAGGTACATGGATTTCGAATTTTATCTTGAAATTAGCTTAATTATTTTGATGTGGTGGCAATACTTTTTATTTTTTGAATGAATGCTTGAACAGTGCATATTTTTGAATTTGTTGTTTATGAATGTTAAAATTGTTGGGTCTTAAAAGAATAATAAAAAAAGAGAAATGTTATTGATAATCTAAAAAATCATAAACTTGATTCTTGAAGCAAGAAAAAGCAGTGAACACAAAAGCTTGCAGAAAAAAAAGGGGGCAAAAAAAAAAGAGAAAAAGAAAGAAAAAGAAAAAGCAAGCAGAAAAAGCCAATAACCCTTTAAACCAAAAGGCAAGGGTAAAAAGGATCCAAGGCTTTGAGCATTAATGGATAGGAGGGCCCAAAGGAATAAAATCCTGGCCTAAGCGGCTAAACCAAGCTGTCCCTAACCATGTGCTTGTGGCATGAAGGTGTCAAGTGAAAAGCTTGAGACTGAGCGATTAAAGTCATGGTCCAAAGAAAAAAGAGTGTGCTTAAGAGCTCTGGACACCTCTAACTGGGGACTCTAGCAAAGCTGAGTCACAATCTGAAAAGGTTCACACAGTTATGTGTCTGTGGCATTTATATATCCGGTGGTAATACTGGAAAACAAAATGCTTAAGGTCACAGCCAAGACTCATAAAGAAGCTGTGTTCAAGAATCAACATACTGAACTAAGAGAATCAATAACACTATCTGAATTCTGAGTTCCTATGGATGCCAATCATTCTGAACTTCAAAGGATAAAGTGAGATGCCAAAACTGTTCAAAAGCAAAAAGGCTACAAGTCCCGCTCATCTAATTGAAGCTAATCTTCATTGATATTTTTGAGATTTATTGTATTTTCTCTTCTTTTTATCCTATTTTCTTTCTAGTTGCTTGGAGACAAGCAACAATTAAAGTTTGGTGTTGTGATGAGCGGATAATTTATACCCTTTTTGGCATTGTTTTTACATAGTTTTTAGTATGATTTAGCTATTTTTTATTATATTTTTATTGAGGTAATGACCAAATCAGTACCCGAAAGATTAAAACGCTGACATTGCGGTACCTGACTATTGTAAACGACAAAATGGTACATGGTTGATTTTAAAATCAGACAATCGTATCCATAATCTGGCTGGACCTAAGCTCCGGTAAGGACAATGCTTACGTGGTCACCGGATTATGCTGACAAATCATGTTTTAATTGAGTTGTCATTTCTAATTAATTAATTTGCTAGCCTAGGTGGAAATTAGGTTAATTGGAATTCAATTTGCCCCCAAATCATTAGTCTTTGCCCTAATCCCAAATCAACAAAGCTTGTTATTGCTGGGTGACTTACTGTGACTTAGTGTTTCACTAAGAGTAAAACTGAAAGGTCACGTAAAGAGGGAGAGACGTTGCCCTGATTACTTGGCGCAAAGAAGAACAAAGAGGATTTGAGAGACATTGTCGAAGTCGTAGCGTCAACAGGGAGGGGTTGGTAGTGGCATCATCGCAACCCCAGTCTTCGCAAGGAAGAACGCTACGTAGAGGTAAGTTCACCTTCACTCCATACTCTCATTTACGTGCCTTCTGTCGAGAGCATTATTATCATGTTGATTGTTTTATTCATTGTATCTTCCCTCTACGATTTTTTAGATGGATCGTCTAGTTACCTTTGTTTATCATCACATGGGTGCCTTGAAAAGGGGTGTTGATGGTAATGTGATATACGACGGGGGTTTAGTAACTGAGATACATAGGGTGAATGTGGAGACATGTAATTTGTTCTTTGTTGAGGGTTTATTTCTAGATTTGGGTTACCCTGGATACAATGAGGTGTACTGGCTAGTACCTGGTTTAGAGTTAGGTAAGGGTCTTAGAGTGCTTAGGACAGACGCTGAAGTCATGAGAATGTGTGAGAGTGCGATGAAGAATGGGAACACTGTACACCTATATTTTGATCACCCCATTGACACAAACCCTGAAATCATTGATGAAGAAGTCGTGTTTGATGGTAGTAGTGATAGTGTGGTTGAAGTCAATCCAGATGGTGATAGTGTCAAGGAGGATGAAGTTACTAATAAGGTTGACGGTCATGCTAATGAGAAGGAGAATGATGGTGTGAATGAGACCAGTGGTGAGGTTAATGAATTGGAGATGGTGTTGAGTGTGGCTGTGAAGGAGAATATGAATGACGGTGTAAATGAGGCCACTGTTGATGTTAACGAGTCGAACAAAGGTGAGAGTGGTGCAGGGAAAGAAGCTGCAAATGACGGGAATGCGGAGAAAGACACTGAAGGAGCATCAACTCCGGAGAAACCTGCTAAGAAGGTTAGAAAGAGACATCCAAGACCAGCCCCTAGTGGTTTACCCCGAGAAAGAAGAGCTGCCGAGAATGAGGGTGTAAATGAGAGTAACCATGGAGAAGCTGAAGCTGGGAATGAACCCACAGAGGAGACCAATGCTGATGATGTTGCTGGTGTCAATGGGGGTTCTGAATTTCGAGAACCTTTCGTGGATGAGGAAAGGGCAGAGGAACCTGTTACAGAAAACCCAACAGGTAAATTAGTTTTTTTTTTTAAGTTAGAGTATATGTGAATATAAATTGCTTCAGTTCTCATGTATCTCAACTGACTTTGCAGCAGATAATGTAACACAAACTAGTGGGAGGGACAATACAAGGAGAAATCATCCAAGGCCTCAACCGTCTGGGCAAAGAATTGTACTTGGAAAGGAGGATAAAGCACCAAGGGTAGAGGTGCCTAACCCGAATAGAGAAGATGGTGATAGTGAACCTGAGATGTACCAATATGAATCCGAAGAACTCTGTAGCCCCCCTGCAACTGATGACGAAGAGGAACCTGCATTTCCTCAACATAATCCCAACACGCCATATGGAAAAATAACTCTGGAGTTGAATATGGAGTTTGACACCATGGAGCAGTTCAAAGCAGCAGTGCAGAAGTATAACATACAAATTGGGAGACAGGTGTTCTACCTTAGGAATGAGAAGAAGAGGTGTAGGGTGATCTGCTATGATCCAGACTGCCCTTGGTTGTGCTACTGTGCCAGGACCAACTACCCAGCATCCTTTCAGATAAAGACATTTGTGGACGAGCATACGTGCCCCAGGAGTAACAAGAGTAAATCTGTTTCATGTGCTTGGGTTGCTGAGGAACTGGTCCCAAAGCTGAGGATCCATCCCAACATGCTGCAGAGAGAGGCACAGGAATGGTTTAAAGTGGAGTATGACATCTCAGTCAATGAGAGGATGATGTTTAGGGCTATGGTCAAAGCCAAGGAAGTTATCGAGGGAACAGAGAAAGATCAATACCTAAGGCTCAGAGACTACCTTAACAAAATCATGAAGGCTAATCCTGGTTCAAGAGCCAACATGGGGACTACTCCACAGCCAGAGGGGTTGCCTAAGTTTAGAAACTTATACATCTGTTTGGCTGCTTGCAAAAATGGCTTTAGAGCAGGGTGTAGGCCATTTATTGTTTTGGATGGGACGTTTCTGAAAGGGTACTTTGGAGGGCAATTACTAACAGCAGTTGGTCAGGACGTGAACAATCAGCTGTTTCCAATAGCGTATCGGGTTGTTGATGCAGAAACTAGGGAAAATTGGAGATTCTTTCTGGAGGAGTTGCACACAGACATTAGGGACTTCAACGAGAATGGCTGGGTTTTTATGTCAGACCAGCAAAAGGTGATGTGGACTATCTTAATGTTTTTTGAGTTCCTGTAAGTATATATAAATTAGTTTTCAAAAGTCCTCTAATTCATTGTGGTTACCATTCAATGCAGGGTTTAATCCCAGCATTACAGGACGTCATGCCAGGGGTGAAGCATAGATTCTGTTGTATGCATATGTGGAGAAATCTGAACAAGAGATGGAAGGATAAGGAACTTAAGGCAACATTTTGGCAATGTGCAAAGGCAACTACTGATCAGGAATTTAATGATGCAATGGGAGCTGTGAAACGGATCAACAAACAGGCCTGGGAGTATTTGTCAAAATTTGAACAAGAACAGTGGTCGAGATCAAGGTTTTCAGACTGGCCAAAGGTAGACAGTTTGACAAGCAACAACTGTGAGTCATTTAAGTCAACAGTTGTGGGACTTCGGGGGAAGAGCATCTTGACAATGCTTGAGGAGCTTAGGTTCTACATCATGAAGACAATGGCAACTCACAAAGACTCACTGATGGCTTATACTGGACGAATAGCCCCTATACAAGTCAGTAGGTTAGAGAAAGAAAAAAGACAAGCCAATTACTGGGAAGCACAATGGTGTGGTGATGATGAGCACAATCAGTTTGAAGTAACAAAATGGCAGCATAGAGTCAGAGTCAATACACGAGAGAGGACATGCTCATGCAGGAAATGGCAGCTCACTGGACTACCATGCTGTCATGGGATTGCGGCAATCCAAAGAAAGAATGAGAAACCTGAAGACTATGTCCATCACAAACTCACTATCAAGGCTTATAATAGGACTTATATATTTCACATTAATAGCATACCGAGTCAGGAGTACTGGGAGCATCACGAAGGGTTGCCATGTCTGCCCCCTCCATACAAGAGGCCTATTGGCAGACCTACAAAGAAGAGAAGAAAGGATAGCACTGAGCAAAATGCTGGCAGCCAATACAAGGCCAAGAGAATATATGGACAGATAACATGCCAAACCTGCAAAAAAGTGAGCAACATAAAAACCATTACTTATATGTATTTACTTTACCTTTTATGTCCTATCTGCAACCTTATTAATGCTGCTTTTCCTTACTCATGTGTTTTTTGCAAGGCTGGACATAATAGCAGAACTTGTTCTGACAAAGGAAGTGGAACAGCAGCTGAAGAACCAGATCTTGATGAGGATGAAGCTAGGGAGTAAGAAGCTAATTGGGAGGAGATCATGGAGGCTGCACACGCTGCACATGTTGCAGATGAGGAAGAGCTCACTCAAAACCATCCACAAACTCAGCCTGATCAGGTAAATGTTAATGATTTTTTTTACCTTGTTGTACTAAACTGTTGGATCAGTCTCCATAGAAGATTTGATTTCATGAATGCACAAACTGATGCAGAATAACATCAATGATGGCAACACTACAACAACTGCTTCAGCCCCTACTGTAGCCACCATACCAGCAGCAACCAACCCATGTACTCCACCAGCTAGTTTAGAACCATCACCAGCACCAAAGAGGAGAGGCAGACCATCTTTTGTTAGGGGCAATACAGTTCCACCAAGAGGAAGAGGCAGCACCACTCGAAGAGGAATGGCAGCCACTACAACAACTCCAACTCCAGCACAAAATGCAGCAGCTGCACCACCACCCCCTGCTCAACCTAGTCTTGTCAGCCCTGATGTTGGGTCTAGATCCCAAATTCCTGCATCTCCATCCAATGTTGGGCCTCAGCCTCAAGGTCCATTACTTAGGCCCAGTCTTCAGGCCCAACCTACAGCACCATTTAGGCCCCCAAGTGTGACTAGGGAGACCATGGCAGCAACAAGCCCAGCAACCCAGAGTAGGTTCACAGGCTTCATGCCCACCCCATCCTTGAAGAAGAAAAAGCCATCCAGACCACCACCATCAAAGACATCAACAAATGACAAGAAATGAGCTTAGATTCTTGGGTTTTTTAGTTTGTTGTTATTTACATTTTGGACATGATTTACTTAAAATGCACCCAACTGCCATTATGGCATGTAAGTGCTAACCTAGTGTTTCTGTGTTTTGTTACTCTCATCTTGGGTCTGTAGCAGTTAATATGAACATGTGTCATTTTGGTTGTCTTATTTAGGGCCTGAACTTTGTTACTCTAAATAGTTAATGGTTATAACTTGATGTTATTTTGCTGTTTTATTCAGTTTATGTTTACAAAACTAATTGACATGGCTTACATAGACTCCATGTATCTTGGTCAAAACACAACAACAACAACTCAATCAAAGCACAACAAGAACACAACATACATTAATTTATCTCAATTACATTGAGGACAAGATTACAAATTTCCAATCTCTCACTGTTATACTATTAAAATCTACAATGTCTACCTACTTAGCCACCCTAAACATAATCAAAGCCACATTTAACCCAATCAAAATACACATAAAAATTAGACACAACTCAACCCTCTTCAGATTCTCCTTCATGTCATTCACCACAGATAGTACCATCATCATCCTTTGAACTTCATGGCCATCCCCACAGTCAACATTGATTCTGCCTTTCTTTTTGGGTTCTGATTTGCCCAGCATATTACTGTTCTCTGAAGAAACTTCTCCTTCCACACATTCCGCTTGTATTTCATCCAACCATTGGAAATACCCGCAACGCATTTCTGTGTTCTGGCACAACACGAAGAGTTCAAACATCAGAGAATAATCCAAATCTAAAAATGAATAAGAACAGACGATAAACCAAGAAGGGATACATATTCATCACAATTCCAATCTTACCTTCCACAGAGGGCAGTGTAGAAACTATCTATCAGGGTTGCTACTTGTCTTCGACTTCAACAGAACCACTGGAAGGGGACAAAAGCAACAGCCATCGTAACTTTTACTCACAATGCCCGAAGCACCATCCACGTCACAGGCTTGCATCGAGGGCTGCCTTTTCAGCGTTGCAGATTTTCCACAAGCCCTTGCAGAATGCATCTTCCAATCTTGGATCCCCTACTGCGAATGAACGATCAGAGAGCTTTGTTGATTTGGGATTAGGGCAAAGACTAATGATTTGGGGGAAAATTGAATTCCAATTAACCTAATTTCCACCTAGGCTAGCAAATTAATTAATTAGAAATGACAACTCAATTAAAACATGATTTGTCAGCATAATCCGGTGACCACGTAAGCATTGTCCTAACCGGAGCTTAGGTCTGGCCAGGTTATGGATACGTTTGTCTGATTTTAAAATCAACCAGGTACCATTTTGTCGTTTACAATAGTCAGGTACCGCAATGTCAGCGTTTTAATCTTTCGGGTACTGATTTGGTCATTACCTCTATTTTTATTATTTTTTATTCAAAAATCACATTTCTGGACTTTACTATGAGTTTGTGTATTTTTCTGTGATTTCAGGTATTTTCTGGCAGAAATTGAGGGACCTGAGCAAAAATCTGATTCAGAGGCTGAAAAAGGACTGCAGATGCTGTTGGATTCTGACCCTCCTGCACTCAAAGTGGATTTTCTAGAGCTACAGAAGCCAAATTGGCACGCTCTCAATTGCGTTAGAAAGTAGACATCCTGAGCTTTCCAGCAATATATAATAGTCCATACTTTGCTCGAGATTTGATGGCCCAAACTGGCGTCCAAAGCCAGCCTAAAACATCTTGGCGTAAAACGCCCAAACTGGCACCAGAATTGGAGTTAAACGCCCAAACTGGCACCAAAGCTGGTGTTTAACTCCAGGAATACCCTATGCACGTAAAAGCTTCAATTCTCAGCCCAGGAACACACCAAGTGGGCCCCGGAAGTGGATTTCTGCACTATCTGCACTTAGTTACTCATTTTTTGTAAACCTAAGTTACTAGTTTAGTATAAATAGCACTTTTTACTATTGTATCTACATCTCTGGACGTTTAGTCCTTAGACCTTTGAGGCTGGCCTCACGGCCATGCCTAGACTATTTTCACTTATGTATTTTCTACGATGGAGTTTCTACACCCCATAGATTAAAGTGTGGATCTCTGTTGTTCTTCATGAATTAATGCAAGTACTATTGTTTTTCTTTCAATTCACGCCTACTTCTTCTCCAAGATATTCTCTCGTACTTAATTCAGTTAAGTCAGAATGAAGGGGTGACCCGTGACAATCACCCAATCTTCGTTACTCGCTTAGCCAAGATCCGCGTGCCTGACAGCCACAAAGCAGTCTACATGATGTTCAACGTAGTCATTGGACGACAGCCAGAGTATATTCTCTTGGATATCTAATACACGGACCGAGTCCGTGAGATTAGTATCTTCGCGGTATAGGCTAGAATCATTGGCAGCATTCCTGGGATCCAGAAAGTCTAAACCTTGTCTGTGGTATTCCGAGTAGGATCCGGGAAGGGATGACTATGATGAGCTTCAAACCTGTGAATGTTGGGCACAAGTGACAGTGTGCAAAAGGATCAATGGATTCTATTCCGATGCTAGCGGGAACCAACAGATAATTAGCCATGCGGTAGCTGTACCTGGTATTTTTCATCCGAGACGTGAAATCCGACAGTTGATTAGCCGTGCAGAAACCGTAGAGGACCATTTTCACTTAGAGGATCTTACAGCTTGCCATGGAAGGGAGCACGCATGATTGGAAGGAGGCAGTAGGAAAGCAGAGGTTCAGAAGCAACAAAGCATCTCCAGACGCTTATCTGAAATTCCCACCAATGAATTACATAAGTAACTTTATCTTATTTTATGTTTTATTTATCTTTTAATTATCAAAACTCATAACCAGTTGAATCTGCCTGGCTGAGATTTACAAGATGACCATAGCTTGCTTCAAGCCGACAATCTCCGTGGGATCGACCCTTACTCACGTAAGGTTTATTACTTGGACGACCCAGTGCACTTGCTGGTTAGTTGTGTGGAGATGTGAAACGTGTGAATCATGATTTTAGTGCACCAATTACGTACCACCGAATTAACTGTAGACCTTCTTCCCGGGATAGTCTCCTGTGCTGGAAAGCTGTCGAATATCCAAATCCGGCGACTGGAGACATCCACGGCCATCAGGTAGTAGTGAGACTCCTTCGTGCCCTCGAAGACATCCTTCATCTAGACGTAGATCTATCACGGAGTTATGCGTTAGCATTTCTGGTTAGGTATGAGCGACAATAGGAATAATAAAGACCATACTAGTTTTTTGGTTTTCCTCAATCTTATGTCATTTTTCTTTGTATTTTTTGGTTTTCCGTGTGGTTTGCGCCGCGACAATGCTTACATATCTCAGGGCGTTGGGATGTGGTAGCCATGTCCCACGAAAGTAGTCCATCAAGTGATCATCGTCGATGTCCGTGGCCAGAGCAAATTCCTGTCATGTGTGACATGGTCTGATCATATAGCGGTCATAACTGTAGCGCAAAAATGAATCGGCATCGGGAAGCACGTAGTATGGAAACGTTATCGAAAAAATCAGCGGAAGGGACCAGACCGAACACCATTACAGCTGCGACTGTGTCCATGAGGTCTTGAGCGCAAGCAGCTCCAGGATGTAGGCTGACGGTTCATTCCCAGGCAGGAGCGACGAAAACGCCTCTCGGTCCAGTTAGCGATCATCGTGGCGAAACAGTTTCTCGTCAGGGTTCATGCAATCGCCGAAGATGTAGGCTATCATCTGGGCCGCCTCCAAGGGAAAACCCATCTGCCGGGTTATCTTGACGCCGGCATGTATGAACTGCGAAAGAACCAAATAAAGTTAAGTCGTGTTCGGAACACCATTTTACTTTGAGTACGACCTAAGCGATACATTAATTCGGACGATATAAGCCTTACCGGCGGAAAGGTCACTGCCCCAGACGATGGAATGTGTTGGCTGTTCTACTGTCTTGGGTTTCTCGGCATTCTCCGAGGTGTTCTCATGTCGTCTGTGAGTTCTCCTCTTTTGAAGAACTTTGCCTGAAATCCCGAGCCGCTTCCTATGATGTTTGCACCGCTTCGGACATTCGAGCCCATCGTGTCCTGTCATGTCGGGGCACACAAAAAATGGGTGAAATAAATAAATCACGCAAATGCACAAGTGGTTGTTCAGGTAATACGGCAAGCCGCTTACAGGGTTGTGCAGTTTGACTTACAGGCGCTGTGTGGCCCAACGTGTTGGGGGTGGAATAGGGCGTGTTATACTGCAGGGCATGTGCGGTCCATGCGAGGTTGGTCTAGTGCGACACCCCTGGCACCATCCAATGATCATCATGGAGCATCGACCCGAACATGATGGTGCTCTCCGCCCAGTGTCCCGTCATGCTAGAGCTGATGTTTGCTCCACCCAAGCTTCCGGGTCTTGCCATGCGTCCCTTGCGGGGTCCCGCTATTAGGTCGACGATGTCGATGTCTGCCGCCGGGCTACGTTCTCCCCTCCTTTGAGCGCTGCTTTCCGGCATGGCTGCGGTGACATGGGACCCGGCACCGACGGTCCTTGTCCCATGTTCCCCTCCCGTCCTGACGTACTTGTTAAGGCATTCGTCAACCTGGCCGAGTGCTTTCTTAAGGTCATCAGTGAATACGTCCACCTGAGAATGCTCTTTCTGGAGAATCTGGGAAAGCAAATTGGTGTGCGAAATCGTGATCTTTACTTCCTTGGTAACGGCGCTAAAAACTTCATACGCACGTTCATATTCTTAATTTTGTTTCACAACTTCGTACAACTAACCAGCAAGTGCACTGGGTCGTCCAAGTAATACCTTACGTGAGTAAGGGTCGAATCCCACGGAGATTGTTGGTATGAAGCAAGCTATGGTCATCTTGTAAATCTCAGTCAGGCGGATTAAATTGTTTTAAGAAATTATAGTGGATGAAAATAAATAACATATAAAATAGGATAGTGTTACTTATGTAATTCATTGGTGAGAATTTTAGATAAGCGTATAGAGATGCTTTCGTTCCTCTGAACCTCTGCTTTCCTGCTGTCTTCATCTAATCAATCCTACTCCTTTCCATGGCAAGCTGTATATTAGGGATCACCGTTGTCAGTGGCTACATCCCGTCCTCTCTGTGAAAATGGTCCGATGCACTGTCACTACATGGCTAATCATCTGGAGGTTCTATATCATACTGGAATAGGATTCACCATCCTTTTGCGTCTGTCACTACGCCCAGCACTCGCGAGTTTGAAGCTCGTCACAGACATCCCTTCCCGAATCCTACTCGGAATACCACAGACAAGGTTTAGACTTTCCGGATCTCAAGAATGGCCATCCATGGGTTCTAACTTATACCACGAAGATTCTGATTAAGAAATCCAAGAGATACTCATTCAATCGAAGGTAGAACGAAAGTGGTTGTCAGGCACACGTTCATAGGGAATGATGATGAGTGTCACAATCATCACATTCATGTTGAAGTGCGAATGAATATCTTAGAAGCGGAATAAGTTGAATTGAATAGAAAAACAGTAGTACTTTGTATTAATTCGTGAGGAACAGCAGAGCTCCACACCTTAATCTATGGTGTGTAGAAACTCTACCGTTGAAAATACATAAGTGATGAGGTTCAGGCATGGCCGAATGGCTAGCCCCCAAACATGATCTAAAGATGAAACTAAAGATGTTCCAAAAGATAATCCAAAGATATGTAAATACAATAGTAAAAAGTCCTATTTATACTAAACTAGTTACTAGGGTTTACAGAATGAGTAATTGATGCAGAAATCCACTTCCGGGGCCCACTTGGTGTGTGCTTGGGCTGAGCTTGAAGTTTACACGTGGAGAGGTCATTCTTGGAGTTGAACACCAGTTTGTAACGTGTTTCTGGCGTTGAACTCCACTTTGCAACTTGTTTCTGGCGCTGAATGCCAGACTGCAACATAGAACTGGCGTTCAATGCCAGTTTTTGTCATCTAAACTCGAGCAATATACTATTATATATTTCTGGAAAGCCCTGGATGTCTACTTTCTAACGCAATTGGAAGCGCGTCATTTGGAGTTCTGTAGCTCCAGAAAATCCACTTTGAGTGCAGGAAGGTCAGAATCCAACAGCATCTGCAGTCCTTCTTCAACCTCTGAATCTGATTTTTGCTCAGGTCCCTCAATTTTAGCCAGAAAATACCTGAAATCATAGAAAAACACACAAACTCATATTAAAGTCCAGAAATGTGATTTTTAATTAAAAACCAATAAAAATATACTAAAAACTAACTAAATCATACTGAAAACTATGTAAAAACAATGCCAAAAAGCGTATAAATTATCCACTCATCACAACACGAAACTTAAATTGTTGCTTGTCTCTAAGAAACTGAAAATCAAATAGGATATAAAGAAGAGAATATACTATAAATTCCAAAATATCAATGAAACTTAGCCCCAATCAAATGAGCGGGACTTGTAGCTTTTTGCCTCTTGAATAGTTTTTCCATCTCACTTTATCCATTGAAGTTTAGAATGATTGGCATCTATAGGAACTCAGAGTTCAGATAGTGTTATTGATTCTCCTAGTTCAGTATATTGATTCTTGAACACAACTACTTTATGAGTCTTGGCCGTGGCCCTAAGCACTTTGTTTTCCAGTATTACCACTGGATACATAAATGCCACAGACACATAACTGGGTGAACCTTTTCAGATTGTGACTCAGCTTTGCTAAAGTCCCCAATTAGAGGTGTCCAGGGTTCTTAAGCACACTCTTCTTTCGCTTTGGACCTTGACTTTAACCGCTCAGTCTCAAGTTTTCACTTGACACCTTCACGCCACAAGCACATGGTTAGGGACAGCTTGGTTTAGCCGCTTAGGCCAGGATTTTGTTCCTTTAGGCCCTCCTATCCACTAATGCTCAAAGCCTTGGATCCTTTTTATTACCCTTTCCTTTTGGTTTTAAGGGCTACTGGCTTTTTTTGCTTGCTTTTTCTTTTTTTTCTTTTTTTCTCTTTTTTTTTCTCGCAAGCTTTTGTATATTCACTGCTTTTTCTTGCTTCAAGAATCAATTTTATGATTTTTCAGATTATCAAATAATATTTCTTCTTTTCATCATTCTTTCAAGAGCCAACATATTTAACATTCATAAACATCAACTTCAAAAGACATATGCACTGTTCAAGCATTCATTCAGAAAACAAAAAGTATTGTCACCACATCAAAATAATTAAACTAGTTTCAGGGATGAATTTGAAACCATGTACTTCTTGTTCTTTTGTAATTAAAACATTTTTCATTCAAGAGAGGTGATGGATTCATATTCACTACTTTAAGGCATAGACACTTGAATACTAATGATCATGTAATAAGACACAAATATAGATAAACATTTAACATAAAAACGAAAAACAGAAAATTTAAGAACAAGGAATGAGTCCACCTTAGTGATGGTGGCATTTTCTTCTTGAGGAACCAATGATGTCCTTGAGCTCTTCTATGTCTCTTCCTTGTCTTTGTTGCTCCTCCCTCATTGCTCTTTGATCTTCTCTAATTTCATGGAGGATGATGGAGTGCTCTTGATGTTCCACCCTTAGTTGTCCCATGTTGGAACTTAATTCTCCTAGGAAGGTGTTGATTTGCTCCCAAAAATTCTGTGGAGGAAAGTGCATCCCTTGAGGCATCTCAGGGATTTCTTGGTGATGAGCTTCTTCATGCATTGACGTTGGGATTTTTGCCAGTAAAGAATGTCATAAAAACTGTCGCGTTGTAGATATAGTCTCTAAACCGACAGAAATCCCTTTGTACAAATGTTTTGGTTGTCACAAGTAACAAACCCCTTTTAAAATTGATAACCGAGTATTTAACCTCGGGTCGTCTTCTCAAGGAATTGCAGGGAGGTATGTTCTTATTATTGGTTATGGAGATTGTAAATTTGGGGGTTTGAGAAATTTGGAGTTGGGCAATGTGCACAGGTATATTTAAATGACAAGTAAAATAAATTAACAATAATAAAATCTCTTGGCAAGGTATGGAGAACTGGAGGTCCTATCCTAGTTATCCTTATCAATTGTGATGAGAATTGGATTCTTCCCCCACCTTATTAACCTCTAACTATGAAGGTAAGTTAAGTGGATGAATTAATTCTTGAAGAATTCCAATTCTCAATCAACAATGAGTTTGATAACTCAAGAGTTACCAATTATTTAATCAAAGCCAAAAGGAAGAAAATATGTAAGTTAAATTGAGAGTACTTATAAATAAAGCAAAGCAGAATTAAATCTGAAATTACCTCGAATTGCATTAATAATAGAAGATGAATCTAAACATAAAGAGTTCATAAATTAAATTGGAAAAATAAATAAAAATAAAGAACCTGGGATTGAGAGTCACTCCTAAAACTAAGAGAAATCCTAAATCCTAATCCTAAGAGAGAGGAGAGAACCTCTCTCTCTAAAAACTACATCTACTCCTAAAATTGTAAATATGAGAGGCTCCTATGAATGGATGCATTCCCCCACTTTATAGCCTCTAATCTGTGTTTTCTGGGCCGCAAACTGGGTCAAAAACAGTCCAGAATTCGCTGGTTTCGAATTTTGCCACGCTGGATTTCTGTCACTGTGACGCGGCCGCTTGGATCACGCAATCGCGTTGCCTAGCATCAGGGGAACTATACCATATTATATATCAAATTGAAGCCCTAGACGTTAGCTTTCCAATGCAACTAAAACCGCGTTGTTTGGACCTCTGTAGCAAAAGTTATAGCCGTTTGAGTGCAGAGAGGTCAGGCTGGACAGCTTAGCAATTTCTCCAACTTCTTGCATTCCTTCCACTTTTGCATGCTTTCTTCCCATCCTCCAAGCCATTCCTGCCTTATAATATCTGAAAAAACTTAACACACATATCAAGGCATCTAATGGTAATAAGAGAGGATTAATAATAAGCAAATATAAGATCAAAGAAGCATGTTTTCAATCATAGCACAAAATCAGGAAGGAAATATAAAACCATGCAAATATTATGAATAAGTGGGTAAAGAGTTGATAAAATCCACTCAATTGAGCACAAGATAAACCATAAAATAGTGGTTTATCAACCTCCCCACACTTAAACATTAGCATGTCCTCATGCTAAGCTCAAGAGAAACTATAAAGATGAAGAGGGATGGTAGAATGTATGAAGTGCAATCTATGAATGTAACTACATGCAAAATGTTTCTACCTACTTAGTTAAAAGTAAACAAATATTTCAAGAGGAAATATGAACTGGATTTCACTAATTCAAATCATGAAAATGAAGTACAAATAGACTTGCAAGAAGAAAATAGCTCATGAAAGCAGGGAACAAGGAATTGAGCATCGAACCCTCACTGGTAGTGTATACACTCTAATCACTCAAGTGTTTTAGGTTCGATTCTCTCAATTCTCTACTAACCTTGCTTTCTAAGGCTTGCTCTTCATCTAACAATCAACATAAATTTAATGCACAGATATACATATCAAGAGGTCTTTTAAGGGTTGTAATGGGGTTAGGGTCAATGTAGGATTGTATTTGGCCAAGTGGACTAAAATCTGAATCCTTAATTAACTTAAACTTTCCACCTAACTTTAGACAATCCATGTAATCATAACACCACATCTAACTGTCCATTAACCATGTTTTCCACATATTCATGCATTCTAATTTCAAGTACAGTACATATGCATTGCTTTCACTATTTACTTTGGGGCATTTTGTCCCCTTTCACTTATTTTGCTCTTTTTTTTTTCATTTTCAATTTTTTTTATATTATTTTTTTTCAATGCATATGATTAATTTATTGAATGCATGAATCATGTTCTAAACATTTCTTTCACAGTTTCATAAAGATATATAATACCCAATTCTTAAACCAATTGTTTCCAAATACGCTTCCCCACACTTAATTTATGAGCACTCTCACTAGTCTAAGCTAACTAAGGATTCAAATTAAGGACATTATTGTTTTCCGCTTAGAGTTAATGATGTGCTAAAGTAAGGAACAAAGGGGTATAATAGGCTTAAATTGGTTTGCAAAGGATAATGAAAGGTAAGGCCATATGGGTATGTAAGCTCAGTGAAACAAAGGCCTCAATCATGTAAGTGTATGCATACATCAAATAATGGAAATATAGAATTAAGCAAGAAAAAGATCACAATTTTAGAGAGAAAAACACACACCAAAAATAAAATATTGGTTGATAAAATGCAACCAATTCAAATAGGCTCAAAATCTCACAGGTTTTGTGTGTTCGAGCTCTAAACCATGTTCCAATATAATATTTCTTCAAACAAGTGTAACAAAAAATTTTATTCAAATTAGTGAAATACTTTAAAAAGTTTCTTGAAAAAGAAAATATTACTTTAACCAAGTGGTAAAATATGCAAAAATCAAACAAATATGCAATCAATCATGCAAATGCAACAATGAACAAACAAACAAAGAAAATAAAACAATGGTGTTGAGAAGAAGGTAACTAACCCATGGAGATCGGTATCGACCTCCCCACACTTAAAGATTGCACCGTCCTCAGTGCATGCTAAGATGTCCAAGTGGATGGGGGTTGTGGGTCCTCAGCTGGGGCTCTTTTTTGTTCCTTTCCTTGCCGGCGGTTTGGGATTAGCTTTCTCCTTTCCTTCCTTGGTGGCCATCCTGAAGAAGGGAAGAGAAAGTAAATTAAATTTAAATAGATATATAGCAAGGAAGAGAATGGAAGAGTGGTGATGGATGCACATTAAAATGTAGATGACATTAACACATGCTCTCGAGTACATATGAAAAGCCATCAATGGAAAATAGCTAGTGCAGATAAAAACAAGTGAATGCAAGGTGTTTATTGGCATGCTGGCAAAGGGCATGAGTAGCATAGACCAAGCATTACTTCGTAACAAACCATCACATTTGTATTGACAATTGAATTCAATTAATAAAATAATAAGGAAAAGTTGTGAAAAGCAAGCATTGAATAGTATAGCAACATAGAGAAGTGCATAATGCCATATGGGCTTTTTCACAAACACATAGCATGTATGGTAAATAAGCTATTTGAAAGTATTAAATTGAATATACAAGCATCCTTTAAAGAAGATAATAATAATTGTCAAACATATAATGAGGAATAATAACTCAAATAAAATTCTAACACCAATGAAAATAATGCAATGAATGAAAGTATGCAAATAAATGAAATAAAATAGAATGGAAGTGAAAGAAAATAAGAAAGGAAGAAGAAAGAAATAAGAAAAGAGAAGAAAAATAAGGATTAGGGAAGAAAAGATAAGAAAATTGGCTGATCTGGATATTCTGTGCGCCGTCGGCGACGCGGTCGCGTGGGTGACGCGGTCGCGTGGTGCGTGATAAGGTCAGGTGACGCGGACGCGTGGGTCACGCGATCGTGTGGCCTGTTTTGTGCGATTGGCTCGAGTGTAGCCTCGTTGTCGCGCAACTCTCTGTTCGAAACTCTTTTTGCCAAAATTCTAGGTGACGCGATCGCGTGGTCGACGTGATCGCGTGAGTGGCCTTTCTGTTAAAAATGACACGGTCGCGTGAGGCACGTGTTCGCGTGGTGAGGCTTGGGCTACCAGCACGAGTCCAGCCCAACTCCAGCTCAACTTTCGGCCATGCACCCGGTTGACGTCGATTTTCAGGTCACGCGGTCGCGTGGGTGACGCGGCCGCGTGGGAGGCCATTATTCCCAGGTGACGTGGTCGCGTCAGCGACGCGGTCGCGTGGGGTGAATTGTGCCATTGGCACGCCTCCAGCGCTGCTCCTGTGAAACTTTCTGTTCATATTAATATTGTCTCCCATCTCCTTGCGACGCGGACGCGTCGCTGATGCGGTCGCGTCACGTGCTCGCTTTTTTTTTTATAATCTGAAAAATGCAGAATGCAGTGTTAATATGAATGTGATGCAAAACTCCAGGTTCAATATAAAATAAAACTCGAAAACAAACAAAACTAAAAAATGAAAAAGGAACGATCATACCATGGTGGGTTGTCTCCCACCTAGCACTTTTAGTTAAAGTCCTTAAGTTGGACATTTGATGAGCTTCCTGTTATGGTGGCTTATGCTTGAACTCATCCAGGAATCTCCACCAGTGTTTGTGATTCCAGTAACCTCCGGGGTCCCAAACTAGGCACGTAAAGCCTTTGAGCAGCTTCAAAAAGATTCTTAGGCTCCCGGGGTGTTGGATGTCAGAACAGATTCCAGGATCCCAAACCTTGCTTTTACACCCATTTTTGTCGGGATCTGTATTTTTCCAGCCGGGTGATAAGTAATTTGAATTCTCACTGCAGCTACCAAATAGCTTCCTAGACCCATTCAATTGAGCTTTATACCAACCCTTGCGTTTGAACTTAAAGCTTCCAACCATGATGAACCTTGCAGGATAATTCTTACCACTGGCCATCTTCCTCTTACTCTTAATGTCACAAAGAGCTCTAAGTTGACCATCCATCTCCAGTAGCCCATATTCAAGTGGGATTAGAAAGCTACGGGATATGAATTTTACCCACTTGAATGTTGTGAAGGATGATGGCAACTTAGGGGGAGGTATTTTTAATGAAATTGCAAGTTCCACTCCCTTGTGCTCTTCTCTGATAATTACCACCTCTTTGCAAGCTTCTTCAATTTCAACCTCTTCCTCTTGGCAGCTCTCTTCCAATTTAATCTCCTCTTCATTGCTTTCCAAGGGCATGGGAGGTTGTGCTTCTTCTTCTTGAATCTCCATCTCTTGATCAACCTCTTCCAAGTCTTCAACTATGATATGCTTTGGAGGTTGTACACCCTCCTCAGCATCAATTACAACCGTCTTAGAAGGAGGCTCTATGTCTTGACTTTCCCATGGAGGTTTTGCATCTCTTAAGTCTTCAACCACTTCTTCTTCTTCTTGAACAATGATAGCTTCTTCTACTTGTTCTAGTACGAATTCATGCTCTGTCTTGTCCACTGGAGTTTCTGGTATCTCCTTCATGCTATGCTCTTCACTAGACTGTCCACATGAGGCTGTGGCTGATCCTTGTGTATCTAAGCGTCTAGAAGCCCATTGAATTAATACTTGCCCCAGTTGTTGAACGGTTGCCTGAAATTTAATTACTGTTTCCCTTAGGCGATCCTATGCTTCTCGGGTTGTCGGACTTGGACATGATACAAAAGAAAGTGGTGGTGATTGGGAGTGATTGGATTGGAATTGGGGTGGTTCTATATATGGTTCATATGGCTCATAAGGTGGTTGGTATGGTGGTTGAGGGTTAGGGTCATATGGAGGTGAATGGCGGACAGGGGCTTGTGAGTTTGGTGGTCCAAAGTTATGTTGAGGAAAGGGTTCATAGGCATATGGTGGTGGTTGTTGATAGTCCATTGGAGGTGGTTATTGCCATGAGGATTGATCAAGTCCTTGTGGCTCCTCCCATCTTTGATTGTTCCAACCTTGATGCCTGTTCTCATTGTAATTTCTTCTTCCTGCAACATAATTGTAACCAGACTCATAGCCAAAGGGGTGAGAGTTCATAGTAGTAAATAAAAAATTAAAAATAAAAATAAAAATAAATTTAAATTAAAAGGTTATTTAAATTTTGAATTTGAAAATTAAATTTTGAAATTTGAAATTTGAAATTTGAATTTTTGAAATTTGAAATTTGAAATTTGAAATAAGATAAGATAAGATAAAAATTTTAAAAATAAAAATCTGAAATTTTTTTTCGAAAAAATTAATTAAAAATATTTTTGAATTTGATGAGGAAAGAGAAAAACAATAAAATGACACCAAATTTCAAATTTTTAGATCAAAACGAAGAAAACAACTAAGAACAGCTTGAAGGTCAAGATGAACGCGAAGAACAACTTGAAGATCAAGATGAACACTAAGAACAAATTTTTGAAAATTTTTTTTTTAATAACTAAATAAAAACCAATAACCTCTTAATTTAAGAAAAAAGCAAAAGTAAAAACAAAAATAAAAACAAGCAAAAATAAAATATTTACAATAACCAATAATAAGGCACACGTTTGCAATTCTCCGGCAACGGCGCCATTTTGACGTTGGGATTTTTGCCAGTAAAGAATGTCATAAAAACAGTCGCGTTGTAGATATAGTCTCTAAACCGACAGAAATCCCTTCGTACAAACGTTTTGGTTGTCACAAGTAACAAACCCCTTTAAAATTGATAACCGAGTATTTAACCTCGGGTCGTCTTCTCAAGGAATTGCAGGGAGGTATGTTCTTATTATTAGTTATGGAGATTGTAAATTTGGAAGTTTGAGAAATTTGGAGTTGGGTAATGTGCACAGGTATATTTAAATGACAAGTAAAATAAATTAACAATAATAAAATCTCTTGGCAAGGTATGGAGAACTGGAGGTCCTATCCTAGTTATCCTTATCAATTGTGATGAGAATTGGATTCTTCCCCCACCTTATTAACCTCTAACTATGAAGGTAAGTTAAGTGGATGAATTAATTCTTGAAGAATTCCAATTCTCAATCAACAATGAGTTTGATAACTCAAGAGTTACCAATTATTTAACCAAAGCCAAAAGGAAGAAAATATGTAAGTTAAATTGAGAGTACTTATAAATAAAGCAAAGTAGAATTAAATCTGAAATTACCTCGAATTGCATTAATAATAGAAGATCAATCTAAACATAAAGAGTTCATAAATTAAATTGGAAAAATAAATAAAAATAAAGAACCTGGGATTGAGAGTCACTCCTAAAACTAAGAGAAATCCTAAATCCTAATCCTAAGAGAGAGGAGAGAACCTCTCTCTCTAAAAACTACATCTACTCCTAAAATTGTAAATATGAGAGCCTCCTATGAATGGATGCATTCCCCCACTTTATAGCCTCTAATCTGTGTTTTCTGGGCCGCAAACTGGGTCAAAAATAGTCCAGAATTTGCTGGTTTCGAATTTTGCCACGCTGGATTTCCGTCACTGCGACGCGGCCGCATGGATCACGCAGTCGCGTCGCCTAGCGTCAGGGTAACTATAGCATATTATATATCAAATCGAAACCCCAGATGTTAGCTTTCCAACGCAACTAGAACCGCGTCGTTTGGACCTCTGTAGCAAAAGTTATAGCCGTTTGAGTGCAGAGAGGTCAGGCTGGATAGCTTAGCAATTTCTCCAACTTCTTGCATTCCTTCCACTTTTGCATGCTTTCTTCCCATCCTCCAAGCCATTCCTGCCTTATAATATTTGAAAACACTTAACACACATATCAAGGCATCTAATGGTAATAAGAGATGATTAATAATAAGCAAATATAAGATCAAAGAAGCATGTTTTCAATCATAGCAAAAAATCAGGAAGGAAATATAAAACCATGCAAATATTATGAATAAGTGGGTAAAGAGTTGATAAAATCCACTCAATTGAGCACAAGATAAACCATAAAATAGTGGTTTATCATGCGTCTCTTGAGATTCATGAATAGGCTCTCTTGTTTGCTCCATCCTTTTCTTAGTGATGGGCTTGTCCTCATCAATGAGGATATCTCCCTCTATGTCAATCCCATCCGAATTGCATAGAAGGCAAATGAGGTGAGGAAAGGCCAACCTTTCCATAGTGGAGGACTTGTCAGCTACCTTGTAGAGTTCTTGAGGTATAATCTCATGAACCTCCACTTCCTCTCCAATCATGATACTATGGATCATGATGGCCCGATCTATAGTAACTTCAAACCGGTTGCTAGTGGAAATGATTGAGCGTTGAATGAACTCCAACCATCCTCTAGCTACAGACTTAAGGTCCAATCTTCTCAGTTGAACCGGTTTGCCTTTTGAGTCAATCTTCCATTGAGCTCCTTCCACACATATGTCCATGAGGACTTGGTCCAACCTTTGATCAAAGTTGACTCTTCTTGTGTAGGGGCGTGCGTTCTCTTCCATCATTGGCAAGTTGAACGCCAGCCTTACATTTTCCAGACTAAAATCTAAGTAATTTCCCCGAACCATGGTAAGATAATTCTTTGGGTTCGGGTTTTTACTTTGATCATGGTTCCTAGTGATCCATGCATTGGCATAGAACTCTTGAACCATTAGGATTCTGACTTGTTGAATGGGGTTGGTTAGGACTTCCCAACCTCTTCTTTGGATCTCATGTCGGATCTCTAGATACTCATTTTTCTTGAGCTTAAAAGGGACCTCGGGGATCACCTTCTTCTTGGCCACAACATCATAGAAGTGGTCTTGATGGGCTTTGGAGATGAATCTTTCCATCTCCCATGACTCGGAGGTGGAAGCTTTTGTCTTCCCTTTCTCTTTTCTAGAGGTTTCTCCAGTCTTAGGTGCCATCAATGGTAATGGAAAAACAAAAAGCTTATGCTTTTACCACACCAAATTTAGAATATTGCTCGCCCTCGAGCAAGAGAATAAAGAAAAGAAGAAGAAGAAGAGAAAATATGGAGGAGAGTGGGGGGAGGTGTATTCGGCCAAGGTATAGAAGAGAGGGTTGTGTTGTGTGAAATTGAAGGAGGGATTGAGGTGTTTATAAGCATGTATATAGTATTAATTAGTTATAATTTGATTATTAAATATAAGTATGTGTTTAATTATTTATTTTAAAGGTAACTTGCCAGATGGCAACTTATCATTGGCTATCGAGAGTCCTTCTCAGGACGGATTCTCCTCATCTGAGGATGCATAAAGGGGCTCATCGTCTCTCCTCTCCTACGGATGGAACATCATCTTGCCAAAAAAAGTGGGTTGGGATCTCACCCATTGGAGTCACTCAACCATTAAAGTTCTTATATGGAGTGCTCTCGAAGGAGTTGAATGTCAATTGTAATCATTACTATTAGGGGCGATTGACACAACTGTTGCACTTGCTCTGGAACTCGAAAAATGCGTCAATTTTACTCTGCGGATTGCCTCGTCGAATTAGTCCACTAAAGTTATTTGGTTTCCCAAGGCGTGTGCCTCACTATAGTAAACACTGTGGTCTACACCAGTGAGATATATACGTGCAGTCGCGGCAGAAAAAAAAAGAAATGAAAAACCGTGTTCTCACCCAGTAATTAATTATCCCCGTCCAGAATAAAAAATGACTTTGTTTGTCATGTCTCATCGGGAGCAGATAACATCAGCATATGAGTGATGGAAATTTTTTCTAACTTGTTGAGTCGGAAGTGCTAAATTTCCTTGGCTACTCGAGGCAACGTTGTGTTGTCAACTTGTATGGGTCTTGTAACTTGTAGCGGAATGAATGGCAGGAGAATTTTGCATCTAACTTCATTTTATTTCTCACGGTATAATGTTTTTTTTTATTTTTTATTTCTTCCCGTCATTTATGACGTGTTTTCTTTTTTTTTTTAGGGAAAGTATGACCGTGTTATTCCAATATTAAATAATAACACACACAATGTATTTACTGTTATTTTATCCGACAGATTTAATTTGGCCGTTTTGGGCCGAGGCGTGTTGTCGAACATAGTTCGACTGGTGTATTATATACGCCCCTCGCATTTGTTAAGGAGATGATTCTCGGCCACGACACTCCTGGTTTTTAAAAGAAAAAAAAAGAAAAAACCTAACAAAAAATATCAATGTCTCAGGATTCCGGAGCGGAACCAACCAAAGTACTCGATGCGGACGACCTCGCGAAACTGTCGATCAGCAAGATGTTTAGCCTCTTGCGTGGGGATGAGAAAAATAAGGATTGGACAGTGTTTGAGGCTGCGATGGTCAAGAGGGAGGAGATTCTCATGGACAAAGTTGAGACCCTCCGTGAATTGCTGAGTGAGTCGAAGGCGGCGTATCTGACCGTCTTGGTCAAGCTGAAGGCGAAGGAGATACAGGTCGAGGAGGCCGAGCAGGCCATGCGTGCGATGCACGCGTTGCTGTGTGATCAGGTTAACAACTTCGCCAATGGCATACAGCAGCTGGATAAGCAGGGAGGCGACCTCGTGGCGAAGGTTGAGGACCTTCGTCACCGGGAGCAACTTGATTCCGAAAAGTTGGATTCAAAGCGGGTGAGGGTCGCGAGTATGGCAGAGAGGAATAAATCCCGGGAGCGGCGAAGGAGCCTATGATCCCGCGCATTCCGCAGAGGGAGACAACCAAGGCGGAAAGTTCATCAACGCCGAAGAGGCGGCGGGAGGTATTTGGCTTGGCGTGCATGCCCGCGAACTCTCTGTCCTTATCCATTATCCTTTACCACCTTAAGGAACTTCGCTATTTTGCACCTTAAGAAACTTCACTATTTTGCATCTGTTTCTATGTTTTTGGTGTTTGGTCTTTTACTTGCTGTGTTGATGCTCTCAGTTTAGAGTGCATATGCCCCGATGTACTATTTTGACGTGTGTTTATGGAAGAAATGAATCATCGAGAACGCCCTGGTTAGTGTTGTATTTTACAACAATTTGGAGCAGATTCCGCATTGGCAAGCACATTAAAATGAACAGTATGACGCAGAGTACATTTAAATTACGACACCGGGAAATAAAATACGTTGCTCCTTTTAATTAAATCACACTTTTTTTGTTTTTTTTGCTGCATTCATGCTAGCAGAAAAGAGTCAAACTACAATAAGGAAAAAAAACACAAAAAAATAAAAAACCAAAAAAAAAAAGAAAAAAATAACAAGAAATTCGTCTAACTCGAGCATTCAGTGCATTTGGAACTTCCTGGCCACATATCTGTGGCCACGAAAAGGTCATCCATGCATGCAATACCCGAGACGCACCCAAAAGAGTCCCTACTGCTGTTCAACGTCGCCGAAACATAGCCAGGAACTCACAGACCTCGTGGTCGGCCAGGCACCGAACACACGATACGCCCGAGACGTCGTGAGAACCACCCATGTTGCCACGTGTAGGGCACGTGGGGGATCGATAGGTCAAGGGTTGCCCAGGGTCCAGAGGTGTGACGCCAACCCAACGCTCTGCGAGGATGTCCGTGTAGATCTCCCTGCACTTGTGGACATTCCTAGATGTAAGGATAACTTCAAACATATCGACGGCGCGTCTCACATCATCGCTGCCCTGCGATGCAGCTGTGATAAGTAGATCCATTCCGTCGTGACGTCTGGCCATGAAGAAATACTCGTGCAATCTGTCCTTGAGAATTGTGTCCGAATTTCCTGCGTCGATGCACCGATCTACGAACGGTCTCTCCGCCCAGTCTGGATACCTTAGAAAGGAAACCCATGGCATGTTCCACACCATGGCATGCCTGTATAACACGGCCGACCGCCCGGTGTTAAAAAACACCTTGCAAGTCGACTCCAAGTTGAGAAGGTCTTGTATAGAGGTTTTTGTGACCTCCGTCGCAATCCTAATCCAGATGTCACGTGGGAGTAGTTTAAGCGGAGATACGGCCGGTCCCGACCGTCACCCACAGGGGGTTCGATGCTTGGAGGCTTCGTCCATGCAGAATCATCACCTCCGGTTCACCTTTAACCATGTATTCCAAAGGTGAGGTCAAGAAAGAACACTGGGGAGAAAGTATTCAGTAGCGCGAGACTTCACCACATGATCTGTTCAGCGGCTTCTATACCATCTCTTGACAAATATTCGTTTTTTCTTTTTAATGTATTATTCATAGCGTTCGTAATTTTCTCTTAATATAATTAATTACTGTAATTAATAGTGAATTAATTATAATTTAATTATTTAATATACTTATTTAATCAATTATGATTTAATAATTTAACATATTATCATACCTAGAATTACAAAATTATTTAATGTAAACATACATATATATTTTTAAAATTTTTTTTGATAACTTGCCACATGGCAAAGGATTATTGCCTATTGAAAGTCCATCTTTAGAAGGACTCTTGGCCTCGGTTCTAGTGAAGGGACTCTACCCACTTATTTTACTGCCATTGGAGTTGTTCTGATGCCTGAAGACGTGCTGAGGAAGTCTCCCTTATTAATAGAGGCGCATAAGTTTAATAATAAATATCCACCTTCGGTAACCAGCACTGCATATGCGAAATAGCTCCGGGATATAGTAACTACAACACTGAGACACCCACATAACTAGGAATGTCGCGGGATTTGGATCGGATCCCAGCAAGCCCTTTGTTGGCGGTGGTCTCACCGGACGGTCTATTGACAAGATTCTCAACCACCTCCGCACGGACGTGAAAACAACGGAGTGGGAGATGCGCGAGGCCGCATTGGCCGAGAGGGAGAGACGCCTTAGAGAACAAATCCTCGATTTCGGCCAGCGAGTGAAGACGACCAAGCTGACACAGTCAGCGGTCGAAGCCAGGCTAAAGGCGAAGGATTCCGAGGTGAGGGAGTGCGAGCACGCATGCCAGGAGGTGGAAACGCTGTTGTGGTTCACGAGAGACACTAGCGATCACCTAATCAGGATGCTGGAACAGCAGGCAGAATACATGAAGGCAAGGGTCAAAGACCTTCGTGAGCGACAACAATCTGAGTTTGTAAAGTGGGCTGCTCTGGGAGTGAGTGTCAGGGAGCTGGAGGAGAGGCATGAGGAACTTCTCCATGAAGCGGGTGTTGACCTGACGCAATCAGGCGACGACGGTGCCGGGGCTAGTCTTGCTGGTGCGTCGAGCCCATGACATCGTTTGTTATTCCATTTCCGTCCTCGCCTGGATGCTCCTACTTATTACTTATGTTGTTTCGTTGCTTCTGTACTACTCTGTTGCCATGCGCGTTAATGCTCTCAGCTTACCGCTTAGACTTAGGCGGAAAATCCGTCCACGACCTCATGCGTTACATCATTCAGTGTTGGGTTTTTTTATGTTGTTTTCTGGAAGACGATAGGGATGTTTTCCTTTTTTTGTTCCTTTTTAAGCACCTCCTACTCGGATGTCAATGTTTTTATTCCCGTCACTTAAAAAAATAAAAAAAATTACGGATGAAAACTTACAATTCTGACTATGAGCCATGCGATGGCCCTCAGTTTTCTATTCGTCCCCTATTCAAATTCGACGATCAGTTTCATGTTTTGTCCAACATGTTAGATGACTTCATTGGTTAGTACAACAACTTATTCCATAATTAACCGACTGAATGGGGTCAAATTTAATGTTTATAGAATACAATAATCAATTACATTACGTAAGTAAAAGTCTATATCTCAACAATGGTTTTTGTTAATTTATGAAATCATAGCCAATACAGATAACCGTTGATGCATTTATCTCGGTTAGATGCCAAAACGTCTCCCACATGCTTCGGTTGCTCACACGCTCATCGTTATAAATCCATCGTAACTCGTCAGTTTTCCTTATCGCGATACTAGCCACACGCTTGCCCTAACGTAAACACCAGTCCAGAACTCACGCCGAGTAAACTGATAATGTCCGAAGACTCCGTCACTGAACCGATCAACCAGAGGCGCCAGGATGGCCTAATAGACCTGCCGATCGCGGCCCTGATCGACATCATCCGTCCCGAGGGAAAGTGTGCAGACTGTGATCTGGTTGAGGAGGTACTGGCAAGGCGGGAAGATACTCTGAAGGGCAAAATCCAGGAGTACCTTGAATGGCTGAACACCGCCAGGACTGCGCATTTGACGACTGACATGAAGGTGAGGGCCACGGAGTTGGAGCTGGCGGAAGCGGAGAGAGAAATTCGGGGGAAGCATATGTTGCTTACCCTATCAAGGGAGAAGAAGGATGCCACGACTCGGCGAATGGAAGCCAAGGCAGCTGAGCTGACGGCAAAGATGAACAACCTCTGTCAACAGGAAAATCATCAGCTCGCCAAATGGTAGGAGGTGCTAGGCAGGGTGGCTACTTTGGAGGAGAAGCTTACGATCCTTATCGAAAGGTGTGACAATGACAATGAGCAGGCGGCTAATAGTGACGCCAACCGCGACTAGTCCAGCCAGTAAGAGAACTGAGGTTAAGGGTGATCATACCTGTCCATGTCTTAGCTTGTTATGATATTTTTTGTTATTTTTTGCTGGTTGACGGCCAGTATACGGCCACGCTGTTTGCTTTCTATGTTGGTAACACAAATGTTGCACTTTTATTATTCTGCTAAGACTTTTAATAGTACCCTTTCTTTAATTAAATCATGGACTATGCCATTGTATTTGACTACATAGGTAAATAATTATTTATAACTATATTATTATGGGATGGGTATTTGAATAAATTAGATATATATAAAATAAAAATATTTCACCCCCCGGATCCAAATTTCATATCGTAATGGATGCTCCCTCTGTTGGTCAAAAACTTTCCGTTTCACGACGCCATGTCATCTTCCCAAGTCCCAACGGGCATTGATGGGACCAGAGAGAGAGAGAAGGCTATTCAACTGGGTTTGTATAGGGATATACTCGAGCATGCAGCGTCTCCAAGGTGTGGTAACCAGTATGCCAGTTCCTCTCGAGCTGCCCTTCAATTCTACCTAGGGGACCCCATACAGCCACATCGAGAACCCAAGGCCTGGTAATTATTAACTGCTCCTGAGTGATACCACAGGGTGGACGCGTGTCTGTCACCTAATTTGCCTAACAACTTTATTTTCCAAAGAGAAAATTCAGAGAATTCAAATCTGGGCCAGTTTGTGTAAATAGCTGAATCATTCTCTCTTTGGAAAATTAGATTGAACAATAAGTTATTATTAAAAGTAGCTTGTAAATAAATAATTCGATGTTCCAATTTGTAATTCCAAACATACTCTATTTTATATGGGGATAACCATGCGTAAATTCTGAACAAAAGTAGATATAATGCTTCATACAGTAATACCAGATACAAGAACCCTAAATAACAAACTTGGGAAACACAAACCCCAGAATAGATATTTTTATTCGAATGCAAACAACTCCCGGAACACCTGAACCTCGTAATCGGCCAAGCACTGCACACACGAGACGCAGGACAAATCTTCCACATCACCCATGGTGCCTCTGGTGCGGCAACTAGTGGACCGACAGACATCGGGCAGTCCAGGATCCAACGGCTTAACCTCCAACACCGGACCCGCGAATAAGTGACTGACGACCCCTCTGCACCTTTCGAGCGCCCCAGAAGCACGTATAATCTCAAAAAATTTAAGTCCCTTTCGCATGTGCTCTTCGTCTTCCTTGGCATGAGACAGTAGCAGCATCGCACACATGTAACAGGCTTCCAGTTCGCCCCTAGTTGCACCGACACAGTCACCAAACCAGCCGAATTCAGTCATCTCCACCCGGAGTAGGGCACCCGGATTTCCTGCCTCAGCACATTATTCTATGAACCTGTGTTTAGGTAGGCCATAGTAGTCTAAAAAGGACGCAATCGGCAACTCCAACATCGACGCCTCCTTGTAAACAGCGTCGAACCTTGCTGCACCCAGAAACACCTTGCAAGTCGCCTCCATTTTGAACAAATCCTTAATCGAATATGACACAACCTTCATGGGAATCCTGACCCATACGTCGCGAGGAAGAACATTCAGCGGACATTCGTACTCAACGGATACGGTCCCTTTCTCTCCGACCTTCTTGACTGCCTTCCTTTTCTTTCTATTCTTCATGGAACCTCCATCCATTCGTAAGCAACTTAGTCTAGGGGTTTTGGAAAGTATAAAGACGACACACGACACCGACGATATATTTTGTGCTGTTATGATATCCTTTTTTGTTGTTTTTTTGTTAAAATGGTTCAGTGCCTCGTACGTTTCTTTACCGATGGTTCTGGAAAAGAGAAGATAATTAATTAATAGGGGACCACAAAGGAAATACTCATAATCCTTTTTTTATTTTTCTAGGAATCTGAAACAAAGACATGCTTAACTCAATACCAAACCCTTATTTGGTTTTACAACGCAAAAATTTAATGTTGATTGTTCGATTTTTTGTGTTATATTCATGACAACTTTAGTTGCTTACTTTAATTATTCACTGAATAAATGTTATCCTTACATTTTTTTCCATCGAAATAGTTTAAATTAATGTTTTATTTTTGTGAAAATAAACCCCCATTATTGACACATTAGTTACGAAAAAAATGATTCCAAGCAACTTTCTATATATATATATATATATATATATATATGCCCGTTATTGACAACCACAAACCCTACTAAGTACTTACCCTTCTTCAGTTTTTCTCTTCCGTAACTCCTTCTCTCAACTTTCTGTCTACCCTTCTCCCTAATCGCCATATGTCGTCCTCTTATCCCGAGAAAATGTCGAAAGAACCCATCACCGAACACGCCATTAGTCCCGACGACCTCGCGGAACTCTCGATCGATGCACTTATCGACATCATCCGCATAGATGAAAAGTCCGCAGATTATGACCTCGTTGAGGCTGCACTGGTCAAGAGGGAGGAGATGTTGAAGGCTACACTTGTAACGACCGGCGCAGAACTGAGGCAGGCGAAGGTGGAGATGATGGCCACAAAGTTCGTTTTCGAGGCAAAAAAGGATGAACTGGAGGAAGAGGTGCAGGAAAGGCGACGACTGAAAAGGGAATTGAAAATAGAGCAGGGAAAAAATGACGTGCTCCTTCACCAGTTGGATGTCACAGAAAAGGAATTAAATGCAGAAATCGCCAAGCACCGTGAACGGGAACAAGTTGAGTCTCTTCCGTGGCGTGACCTGGTACGCAGGTTTGAAGTTGTGGAGGAAAGGCAAAAGTTTTTGCTCCGTCGGGGTCGTCATCCAGTCGGGCAGAATGAAGACAGGGCCGGAGTTATTTGATCTGCTGCACATGCTTGATATCTTAATGTCATGTTTTCCGTCGATGCCTGTATGATCCTTTTATTTCCTTTGTTTGTTCTGTCGCCCATTTGATCTTCTGTAGTGGAACTTAACCTCTGATAATATAATTATATCTACTTTAATCTGTCTATTGTTAACTTGTTGACACACAATTAGGGTTTTATGTTACAACGGAGCCAAACGCTAATACCTGACCCCTTTCGGTCACTCCCTATTACCTATCCAAGTTACCAGTTTTGTTTAAATTCACTGTCACGGTCTCACCCAGCCCTAGAGAAAAAACCTTCCGATGGTGTAAAAGGTTGATTGACTAAACAGTTTTCTATCCATTCAAACGTCACTTCAATAATGCAAGGTCCAGATCATATCTCAGTCAAGAAGAAAGCTTTATTTGGACTAAGTTATAGCCAAGATACGCATTAATTGCGTCGTATGTGTACTCCACATAATTATGATATATTAATTGATCAAACAGACAGTTTTTTAACAAGAAAAAAGAAATTACAAAAATAAAATCAAATGCACCATCAGTACGCGTTGCAATTAGTTACGAAAAAAATGATTCCAAGCAACTTTTTACTATATATATATATATATATATATATATATATATATACACACGTGCGCGTTAACCCTAAACCCCAAACCCTACTAAGTATTAATCCTTCTTCAGTTCTTTTCACATTAACAAAGTTCCACATTTGAGAATAACACCCTTATTATCCATAATTCTAAAAAATACCATTTCCACCCCAATATCAAAAATAATTTGCAGGGGAATAAATGTGACTTTGGATAAAAGTGAGTTTATGTTTGGTCTTTTTTCTGTATAGTGTTTTATTTTAGTATATTATAATAATAATAATTATAATTATTTAGTGTCATTAATATTTATTTATGAAAGTTATAAATATCACAATAAATTTGACAATGATTTAAGTTTTTTTTTCTTTTTTGTATGACAATGAGAATTAATATTCTGCAATTAATTTAAAAATAAGTTATAGTAACATATCTGAGTACCCCTTTCAAAACCTGTTAAATAATCTTAACTTTGCTATTGCTCTACACTATATCGTATTAGTAGTTATCAATTAACCATTATTTGTTATAATTTTTTTAATTTATGATTTATAATATAAACAATAATACATGTTTAAAAGGATAAAATTATTTATCATTATTTATTTTGACACTCTAAGTATTTTTTTTATTTAGTAACGTCTTGGTTGATAAAATTACATTACTTATCAGTCTGGAGAAAACCGACAACCTCAAACATACGTTGCGTGAACTTACATACCATCGGCTCGAATCAACAACAACAAAATACATTCATATTGGTTACAACAAAGCATCATTTGAACTTAAAAATATTAAAGAAATTTAAGACCTCGGTCTCGGCCAGGCAGTCGACGCACGATACACTCGACGGAGCATTGGTGGCACCCATGGTCCCGCGGGTCGGGCACATTCCTGATTGGTAGAGGACGGGCTTCCCTGGATCCATCGGGTGCAACCCAACAAACAGATTTACGAACACCTAACCAAACAGTTCTCTGCACGCTTCAATTTTTCCAGCAGCCTGTACATTGGCATACATCTCAAGACCATCGGCGATATGCTCATCGTGGCCGACACCGGGCGTAAGTATCAGCATCACAGAGAGGTAG
This sequence comes from Arachis hypogaea, assembly GCF_003086295.3. NCBI lineage: Eukaryota > Viridiplantae > Streptophyta > Magnoliopsida > Fabales > Fabaceae > Arachis > Arachis hypogaea. The sequence goes on along the minus strand of NC_092052.1, from coordinate 100,155,468 downwards.
CGCGCGTGTATATCACCCGCATTGGCGGCCTGAATCAGGGTGTTCATCCCTCCGACTTGGCAGCCAATCCAGAAGAATTCCGTCATCCCTGCGCGGAATATAGCGGCTGGATTTTCTGCGTCCTCGCATCTGTAGAGGAACCCTCGCTCAGGCCGCTCATCGTAGTAGTCACCGAAGGCGATGGGTAGCTCCGCCATAGAAGCCACCTTGTACACCGCAGTTGAACGGGCTGCATCCAAAAAAACTTTGCACGTGGCCTACATGTTAAACAGATCCTGGATCGAGGTCGATCCAACCCTCGTGGCAATCATAACCCATATATCTAGAGGTAGAAGACTCAGCGGACCATCGCGTGAGGGGACACCTTTCCCTTTCCTTCTCTCGTTTCTGGCCTTCTTGTCTATACTGCCTTTGGCGGATGTAGCACCTGTCTTCAGCCTACACATGGGTATTGTTGGAGGGGGAATATGTTACAGGGGGATATCCATGTGTGTGGAAGGAATAGCAATCGTAACGAAAGAACGTTCGTGAGGGAAGATATTTAAACTGCAAGTTCTCTAAACACCTTAGCGTATAGGTCAGGTTTCGTGCCACATACGCCTAATCCTTTACGCCCACGAGAACCGATGCCTCATATGTGGGTCTCGCACAGGCATCGAAGAAACTACAAACGTAATTATTAACACTGGGTATTGAAAATATCAAGGTGGTTAAAGCAAATCTGACCCAAATTTTGATTCATTTCCAAAGCAAATTTAAAATCAAAATAAAAAAATCTTGATTTAGGTCCAACGTAAATTTAAGATCAAATACAAAATAGAAAGCGTGAGGAAAGAAAATAGAAGGAAGGAAAATGTGAGGAAAAACTGATATTAAAACTCATAATAGTAGCTTAGAAAGTGTGAGGAGAGGAAACATAAGGAAAGAGAATGAGAGGAAAAAAGAGTGATACAAAAAGTAAAGAGGTAATATTTAATAGACTTTAAATATTTTACTTTTATTTTATACATTTTATCTTTTATTTATAAAAGTAAGTTAGGCAATTTAGGCACAATAATAAAAAACACCATAAAATTCTTCTGTTTTTTTTATGTTGCTTGAATAGAAAGACAATTGATAAAGAAAAATAAGAAGAATTAATTTTTTTTCAAGAATATAAGAAAATAGTCTGAAGAAAGAAAATTATGACGAAGTAAGACTATATTAATATATTTATTCGTAGAATATATAAATAACATTATAATGGTGCGTTTAGAAAATTCTTTAGTAAAAAATGTGTTACAGATTGTATTTTGGAATTTGAATGCACCATCTATGTTATCGATAAGTTTTTTTAAAGTTTATCCCTTTTTATTTTCGAATTTGGATCCTCTAAATTTTAAATTTGAACTTTAGAGGATAAAATGTGATCTTTTACCTTTAAATGATTTCTCTCTCATATTTATTATCTGTCCCACTTATAAAATAAATAGTGAGAGATCACACTTTACTCTCAAAGTAAAATTGAAACTATCCTTTATTTTAGATTAAGTATTATAAATAATACTTTGACACTGGACACATCAGTAATTTCACCTATGACTCGAAACATTTAGCAGTTTTCTCCATACGTTTGGAATTTAAACTGGCATGTGGGCCCCCCGCCATTGTTCCTCCAGTCATCCATTGATATGCTGATCCAAACATAGGCTAACACGAAAGTTTAACATTTAACTGAACTTAAACCTTAATAAAAGCCAATGGTAATCAACGTAACCAAACAACTAAATTCACAGTTAAATGATGGTGAGTAACCATATGTCAAACAGCTGTTGTATATTAATGGGCAGATATCCGTAACGTGTGCCCTTGGTCTCGCCAGTTACAAGTACCCATCAGTTGACAGCAGGCTTGGCTTTGCTGAACACCAAACTACACTTACCACGACACGCGACTGGTAACTTCCCAGCTGGACCCGTTCCCTACACACAAACTCGACAATGTCGCAGGATTCAATCAACCAACCGATCCCATTCCATAGCAGGAAGTTTGAGGAACTGTCGGTCTCGGAACTGATCGATCTCCTCGTCATGGAGGTAAACTCTTCAAAGTGTGACAGGCTCCACACAATTAACCGAGAGTTGGGAGTTAAAACCGCGGCTCAAGTTCGCATGTACCGTGAACAAAAGGCTGCGAGGAACGTCACATACATGACTCGCTGTGTCGAGCGAAATACGACGGAGCCTACAACAGAGCTGCACGTCGACGAGGGGGACAGCACATCGCGTCGGCTAGAGACGTAGGTGGGAGATGGGAAATAGGAACACAGAACCACGGTTTGTGAGCTGATGACTCAGGCAGATGTCCCGACGGTCAACACCGGTTACCGTCGTCAGGTGGAAGAAAGGGACGCAGCAAAGTGGGTTGCACTGGAACAACGGGTGGCAGAGCTGGAAAGGCAGCACGCAGTGCTGCTCCGCCATTTTCCTGCCACAGTGTCGTAGTCTGAACAACACTGGAACCACCCGGGGACCCCATCAGAGAATGACAACGCTGCGGGAGTCCGTTGACGTTGCGGTCAGATGCACGTCTCCTAAAAAAAAAACCTTCGTCTGCCTCTTTGTAGTAAAATATAGAAACTGGTTGCATTTTGAAGTTGCGTGTGTCCTTATGTGATTCTGAATCTGTTTTAATGCCTTGTTTTGAAATGCACTGTAAGGGATCATGGCATCTTGATGCAACTTAAAACAACCCATGTGATGAATTAAGGCTTCTTGCCCCATTAACAATGCTTATCGGGAACAGTGACAACTAAACGTGCAAACCTGTGCCGTTAGGCTAAAGAGTTACTATGCGAGTGCTTTTTTTCCTTCCTATATAATTATAGCGTTATTTATTATACATTACAGTGACTGTGTCAGTAGTCACTTCCGTCCAGTCACATCCCTTCCACGAAGCGTACCCTACACGATACTGGCGTGTGAAACGAGGCGACCTTGTTCATTTAATGCCAACTGATGGTTGCTAAAATGTGGTTTATCATTTGACAAAGTTTTGTTTTTTTCCTTGGGAAAGTAATTATTTTAATTCTGAGTAAGTATTGAATATATCCCCGACTAAAATACTCGAACTTCTTAATTTTTAACGTGGATAGAGGGTTGGTGCATACCAGAGTTATGAAGCTAATATGGTGTTTCAATCGAACATGAGGGCAGCACAAAATAAATCAGACCGTCCAGGTTGGGTCCCTCCAACTGTGTATATCCCCATAACTCAGTATTTCTCACATGTCCATTGTTTAAAAAAAAGTAAAAAAAAAATGATACACGGTAATCACCGTGGAAATGGGGTTTTTCCAATAAAAAAGAAACCATAATAACATTATATTATAGTGATTTACTATGACAAAGAACCCACATGTATCACAAATAAGAGACCAAAGGAATAACAGTCGAACGAGTGGACACTATCGCCTTCCTGCGAAATATTTTGTTTCTTTTGGAAGGGACACAAAACAATTTCCACGTGCCTCGCTCTCACCTGGTTCAAGTACATGCACACGACCAGATATGGAAAACAAGTGAACAACGATGTAAATTGCAAAAGGAGTAGCCATACACCACGTGACCATCTGGATATTGCCAAAAAAGGTTGACCCACTATCCATAACCTAATTGTTACGAGGGCTATTGGTGTAACGGGCCAACTGCTCTTTCAGGCGTGCGAGCTCCTCTTCCAGTTGAGACATTCGGTCCGCCAAGGGCACCGTCCGTAAGCGCCACAACTACTCAGCCTGATCCCTAAAACGGGTAGCAACCATGTAATTAAAGTCCCAAAGCTTCTTCCCATGCTCTTTCTAGCAACCGTTCCAACGTGATGAATGCGGCATCCTGCTGGGCCAACCAGTGGTCCATCGAGTAGCAACCGTTGACCAAGAAATTCACCCCCTCTGGTCTGTTGCACAAGTGCACTCCGTAGGCGAAATAATCCTTTTCACCAAGACAAACGACCGTGAGGGGGAAAAATTGGGAGGACCCACACCGTGTTTCATGCAGGCCATGTTGAGCTTCTCCACTATATCATCCACCATAATGAACTCCGATGTGTTCCATTTGGGGATGACATCTGCAAATGGACAAACAAGGAAATAAGTTACCGATTTTACTAGATCGAACCAGAATAGAAGTAGTAAGCACCCATACCAGCTACGAGCAGGTACTTAGCATACCTATCCTGCCGCGCTCGATATCCGCCGAAGTGATAGTGGAGTAGGAACCCCCGGCGCCTTCCCCCGCATCACGTTGGCACCCGGAGACTGACGCTGATGCACTTGTTGTCGATCCTGTTCTCGGTCCCATCGTGTGATGCCTGTTACAACGATGTGTTGGTAAGAACATTCCTCCTTTTATAGAGAAACATGTATCCTCGCGTAGCAACCCCAATGGAATGCCACAACCGCTTTGGGGGATCCACATCTTATCCAAATGGACATGAAACTTATGCGATGGTAAGTCAGACCATTGTTGTAACTGCTTATTTGGTCGTAGACAATATCTGTACACTAAACACATTATTCTGAAGATGAAAAGCTATTTCTGAACCAGCTGTAACTGCTAAAATTAGCCAATTTAATAATTACTAGCGGCTTGATTAGTGCCTATTCAAGTACCCTTTTATTGTTTTTTAAGAAATTAATTTTTTATTTTTAGTGTGGAAAACCATTGTGGATCCCCTCCAGTAAAAAAAAAGGTGAATGATACGGTTAATTAAGTGGGACTACAACGCTAATTAAGTGGCACCACAACATTACCCACAAAAAAATGATAACAATGTTACCAAAAAAAAAAAACCGAAATACACGTTAATTAAGTGGGACAACAACGCTTTGGCTCATCAGACGCTCCTCCTTATAAATCCATCGTCACCCCCTAAGCATCTCTGGTCGCAATACTTGCCTCACGCTTGCCCCAATGTAAATACGAGTCCAGAACTCCCAGGTGAACTGACAATGTCCAAAGATTCTGTCACCGAACCAACCAACCAGAGGCGCATGGAGGACCTAGCAGACCGTCCGGTCGCGGCCCTGATTGACATCATCCATCTGGAGGACAATTGTGCAAAGTGTGATCTGGTTGAGGAGGTACTGGTAAGGCGGGATAATGATCTGGTTGAGGGCGTCAGTGGGACCATAGGGGGGGTATTCAATTAGAGTTGTATAGGGATATACTAGAGCACGCAGCATTTCCAAGGCACGGTAACTAGTACCTCAGTACCTGTCGAGCTACCCTGCAATTCTACCCCGGTGACCCCACACGGGTACAACGGGAACGCAAAGCGTGGTAATTATTACCTGCTCTGGAGCAATATCCCCCCCCCACTTGGACGCGTGTCCGTTGCCTCGTTTGCCAAGAAAATTTATTCTCCAAAACAGGGATTCAGAAAATTTAAATCTGGGCCAATTTGTGTAAAGGACCCGTTTGGATAGGTGCATAAGTAACTTTTTTTTTTTTTATCATTTTTCTCTTCAATAAGCATTTTTAAACCCAAAAAATCCAAACACAGAATAACTTATTCATAAGTTACTTTTAATATAAGTATTTATTATTTATGTTATATTTTCATAAGTAATTTAATTAAGCTGTTTATCCAAACTGAGCCTAAATAGCCTAATCATTCTCTTTCTGATAAAGTAGCTTAAATAACAGATAATTATATTAAGGGTTCGTCTGGAAAACTTCAAAAGCTACTTTTTTTAGCTTTTGACTTATAAAAAGTTACATTAAAATAGTGTTTGGTACAATTTTTTAGATAAACTTTTAAGTTTTCAAAATGTTATTTAAGAGCTTTTGAAGAAGTTAAAAAATGTGACTACTCTTATTTTCAAAAGCTATTTTATCACTCCTATAAAAGTAACATGTAAATAAGTTATTTTATGTTTCGAACTTTAATTTTAAGAACTACTTTATTTTATAGAAACGAAAAAAATAAAATAAAATAATTACGAGGGAGAAGTCATTTTTTTAAACTAATTTTAAAAACTCCTAAATATCTTCTTAGAAAGCCGCAATTTAATTTTAAAAATTATAAAAGAGACTTTTAAACTACTACTTTTGATAAGTCAAGAAACTGAATAATTTATTTTGAAACCTCCCAAGCGGACCCGTACTCCAACACACAAATGCAAGATAAAATGTTCAGTTAAGTAATGTTCACCGGAACCAGTTTTCCCCGTTGAGGGTAATGTTACGGTTTCGGGCCAAACGTGTGGTGCACGTCTCGCTGACTCCCGTTGCACAACACTAAAATATAATTCCTGTCATCTCTGGCCGCCACTCTACCTCTACGTCTGCAGGTTTAGGGTGAGATTGCATCCCATTAGGGTGAGACTGCATCCCGATTCAACTCCGCCACCGAACCGGACGATGTCGCAGGACTCCGTGCCAAAAACAACGGGGCACGTTAGTCCCGCTGTTCTGCAGGGACTGTCGATCGAGGGATTGATCAGCCTCATCCGCACGGAGGAGAACTGTGTAGAATGTTCCATGCCCATAACCATCCCGAACCAACGGCCGTCGATGACGACGGTTCGGTGGGCAACTAACATGCAGACTTATCGGCGTGGTCCTAAAGCAGGCCATTTAAGATTCCAAAAATACAGCCGTTGTCGGTAATATTGTTCAGCTCACTGCTCGGTATTTTAGACGGTGAACATTTTGTTTTGGGGGTTTTATAATATTGTGTAGACTTAACATGGCGTTCTAAGTACTACCCGACGTATAATGCCTACGTATATCAACCTTTTGTTTTGTATGGTGCTTAATTTTAATATAATATAAATATAATTATAAGTGTTTAGTATCATAACAAAAATTAATATTTATTTATGAAAAGTATGAGTAGCACAATAAAATTGATAACTTTTTAAGGTTTTCTTTTTTTTTCTTGCGACAATTGACAACATTTTGTTTTTTAATTAATTTATGATTCACAATATAAACAACAAGAGTAATGCTAGGGAGACGAAAAAAAATAGCCAGAACTTGTCTTATTTAGCATTTATTAATTGTCGTGACAATTAATAAATGCTAAATAAGGCAAGTTATGGATATTTTTGGCTGATTTTCTTTGGTTACCAAACATTTCCGAAACAACAATACGTATTGTAAACCATACTATAATACACATTATTGACACTCTAGTATTTTTTTTATTTAGTTACGTTTTGGGTGATAATATTTCATTACTTTTCATCATTCTAGAGAGGACCAACAACATCAAACATACGTTGAGTGAACTCGCATACCATCTGCTCGAATGAACAACAACAAAATACACTCAGGTTGGTTACAACGAAGCATCATTTGAACTTAAACAGATTAAAGAAACGCAAGACCTCGGACTCGGCCAGGCATTGGACACACGATACACTCGACGGAGCATTGGCGGCACCCATGGTCCCGCGGGTCGGCATATGCTTGACCGGCAGAGGACGGGCTTCCTTGGATCTAACGGGTGCACCCCAGCAAACAGATTTGTGAACAGCTGCCCAAGCATTTCTCTGCACGCTTTAATTTCCCCAGCAGCCCGTACATTGGCATACATCTTAAGACCAGTGCCGATATGCTCATTGTGCCCGACACCCGGAGTAAGTATTAGCATCGTAGAGAAGTAGCGCGCGCAGATATCACCCGCATTGGCGGGCTCAATGAGGGTGTTCATCCCTCCGACTAGACGGCTAATCCAGAAGAATTCCGTCATTGCTACGTGAAATATAGCGGCCAGATTTCCTGCGTCCGCGTATCTATAGAGGAATCCCCACTCAGGGCGATAGGTAGCTCCGCCATAGAAGCCACCTTGTACATCGCAGTAGAACGGGATGCATCCAAAAAAACCTTGCAGGTCGCCTGCATGCTAAACAAATCCCGGATTGAGGCCAACCCAACCCTTGCAGCAATCATCACCTATATATCCAGATGCAGAAGACCAACCGGACCCCGCGCGGGGGAACGCCTGTCCCTTTCCTTCTCTCATTTTTGGCCTTCTTGTCCATCCTGACTGTGGCCATGGTAACACCCGTTTTCAGCCTACACATGGGTATTGTTGGGGGGGGGGGAATAGGAAACAAGATGACCTCCGTGAGTATGGAAAACCAGTTGGAACGAAGGAACCTTGGGGAGGGAACATATTTAAACTATAAGTTCTCTAAAAGCGTTAGCAGATAGGTCAGGTTCTCTGCCACATACGCCTACATTTACGCCCACGATAACCAATGCCTCGTCTATGGGTTTCGCACGGGTGATGAGCGGATAATTTATACGCTTTTTGGCATTGTTTTTAGTATGTTTTTAGTAGGATCTAGTCACTTTTAGGGATGTTTTCATTAGTTTTTATGTTAAATTCACATTTCTGGACTTTACTATGAGTTTGTGTGTTTTTCTGTGATTTCAGGTATTTTCTGGCTGAAATTGAGGGACTTGAGCAGAAATCAGATTCAGAGGTTGAAAAAGGACTGCTGATGCTGTTGGATTCTGACCTCCCTGCACTCAAAGTGGATTTTCTGGAGCTACAGAACTTGAAATGGCGCGCTTCCAATTGCGTTGGAAAGTAGACATCCAGGGCTTTCCAGAAATATATAATAGTCCATACTTTGGCCAAGAATTAACGACGTAAACTGGCGTTCAACGCCAGCCTTCTGCCCAAATCTGGCGTCCAACGCCAGAAAAGGATCCAAAACCAGAGTTGAACGCCCAAACTGGCACAAAAACTGGCGTTCAACTCCACAAATGGCTTCTGCACGTGCAACACTCAGGCTCAGCCCAAACGCACACCAAGTGGGCCCAGGAAGTGGATTTATGCATCAATTACTTACTCATGTAAACCCTAGTAGCTAGTTTATTATAAATAGGACCTTTTACTAGTCTTTTTGAGGATCTTTGGTCTCAGTTTTAATCAATTGTTCATCTTAGGAGACTATTGATCACGCTTTAGGGGGCTGGCCATCTCGGCCATGCCTGGACCTTCACTTATGTATTTTCATACGGTAGAGTTTCTACACTCCATAGATTAAGGTGTGGAGCTCTGCTGTTCCTCAAAGATTAATGCAAAGTACTACTGTTTTCTATTCAATTCTTCTTATTTCTCTTCTAAGATATCCATTCGCACCCAAGAACGTGATGAAGGTGATGATTATGTGTGACGCTCATCATCCTTCTCCCTTATGAACGCGTGCCTGACAAACACTTCTGTTCTACATGAATTAAGCTAGAATGAGTATCTCTTGGATCTCCTAACTAGAATCTTCGTGGCGTAAGCTAGAATGATGGCGGCATTCAAGAGAATCCGGAAGGTCTAAACCTTGTCTGTGGTATTCTGAGTAGGATTCAATGATTGAATGACTGTGACGAGCTTCAAACTCGCGAGTGCTGGGCGTTAGTGACAGACGCAAAAGGAGGGTGAATCCTATTCCAGCATGATCGGGAACCGACAGATGAATAGACGTGCCGTGACAGGGTGCGTGAGCATATTATTCACTGAGAGGAGGGGATGTAGCCACTGACAACGGTGATGCCCTTGCATAAAGCCAGCCATGGAAAGGAGTAAGACTGATTGGATGAAGATAGCAGGAAAGCAAAGGTTCAGAGGAACGAAAAGCATCTCCATTCGCTTATCTGAAATTCCTACCAATGAATTACATAAGTATCTCTATCCCTATTTTATTATATTAAATTCGAAAACACCATTATCACTTTATATCTGCCTGATTGAGATTTACAAGGTGACCATAGCTTGCTTCATACCAACAATCTCCGTGGGATTCGACCCTTACTCACGTAAGGTATTACTTGGACGACCCAGTGCACTTGCTGGTTAGTTGTATCGAAGTTGTGACAATTATGTATTAAGATCAAAGCACCAAGCTTTGGAGCCATTACCAGGGATTGTTCGAGCCTGGACATCACAATTCGTGCACCAAGTTTTTGGCGCCGTTGCCGGGGATTTGTTTATTCCTGTTTGGCGCCAAGAATCGTCTGAGTTTTCGGCAAGAGTTGTCAAAGATCCCAATCCCGGCAACAACACCAAGTTTTTGGCGCCGTTGCCGGGGATTGTTTGAGTTTGGACAACTGACGGTTCATCTTGTTGCTCAGATTAGGTAATTTTCTTTTTGTTTTCTTTTCAAAAAATTTTTCAAAAATATTTCAAAATATTCTCATCTGTTTTCGAAAAAAAAATGTTTTCAAAAATTTATTCAAAATTTTTAAGAATGAATTCTAGTGTTTCATGAAGCATGTGAAGCCTGGCTGGCTGTAAAGCCATGTCTAAATTCATTTGGACTGAGGCTTGCAATTTGTTATCAAAGAGCAACTTAGTTGTTGCTCATCCACCTGCTGCTGATCCATGATCACCTGCTGAAGCTTGGCTGGCCATTGGCCATGTCTAGTGTTTTGGACCGGAGCTTTCTTTGAAAGCTTGGCTGGCTAGTGAGCCATGTCTAATTCCTGGACTGAAGCTTTAGACTAACATGGCAAGATTCCTGAAATTCATATTAAAAATTTTTGGAATCCTTATTTTTCCTTTTAATATGCGAAAAATATAAAATAAAAATCCAAAAAAATTAGAAAATCATAAAAATCAAAAATATTTTGTGTTTCTTATTTGAGTCTTGAGTCATATCATAAGTTTGGTGTCACTTGCATAAGCATCTTGCATTTTTTTTCGAAAATATCATGCATCCATAGTGTCCTTCATGATCTTCAAGTTGTTCTTGGTAAGTCTTCTTGTTTGATCTTGATGATTTTTTGTTTTGTGTCTTTTCATGTTTATCATATGCATTCTTGAATTCTTAGTGTCTAAGCATTAAAGAATTCTAAGTTTGGTGTCTTGCATGTTTTCTTTGCATTAAAAATTTTTCAAAAATATGTTCTTGATGTTCATCATGACATTCAAGGTGTTCTTGGTGTTCATCTTGACATTCATAGCATTCTTGCATGCATTCATTGTTTTGATCTAAAAATTTCTTGCATTGCATAATTTTCATGTTTTTCATAAAAATTCAAAAATAAAAAAAATATCTTTCCCTTTTTCTCTCATCAAATTCAAAAATTTGGATTGACTTTTTCAAAAATTTTTAAAATCAAATTGTTTCTCATGAGTCAAATCAAATTTTCAATTTGAAAATCTTATCTTTTTCAAAATCTTTTTCAAAAATCAAATCTTTTTCAAAATTATTAGTTATTTTCGAAAATTTCAAAAATATTTTTCAAAAATCTTTTTCTTATTTTTATACCAAATTTTCGAAAATAACATCATCAATTAATGTTTTGATTCAAAAATTTGAAGTTTGTTACTTACTTGTTAAGAAAGATTCAAACTTTAAAGTTCTAGAATCATATCTTGTGATCTCTTATGAATCAAGTCATTAATTGAGATTTTAAAAATCAAATCTTTTTCAAAACTAATTTCAATCATATCTTTTCAAAAATATCTTCTTATCTTATCTTTTTCAAAAATATCTTTTCAAAATATCTTTTCTAACTTCCTAACTTCCTACCTTTTCAAAGTTTGTTTCAACTAACTAACTAACTTTTTGTTTGTTTCTTAACTTTTTCAAAACCACCTAACTAATTCTCCCTTTCTAATTTTCGAAAATATCTCCCCCTTATTCAAAAATTTCTTTTTAATTAACTAATTATTTTTATTTTTATTTTTGATTTCAAAAATTTTCAAAAAAAAAAAAAAATACTAACAATTTTCAGAAACCATTTTCAAAAATCACTAACTCTTTTTCAAAATAATTTTCGAAAATTATCCCTCCCCCATCTCATTCTATTTATTCATTCATATCCTAACATCTCATCTCACCTCTCTTCCATCCTCACAGTTGTGTTTCTTCCATTATATTACATTCTTTGTCTTCCCCTCTTCTTCCACTTACATAGGGGAACCTCTATACTGTGGTAAAGAGAATCTCTATTATTATTATTATTTTTCTGTGCCCTCTTCTTTGTCATATGAGCAGGAGCAAGGATAAGAACATTCTTGTGGAAGTAGATCCAGAACCTGAAAGGACTCTGAAGAGAAAATTAAGAGAAGCTAAAATACAACAATCCAGAGATAACCTTTCAGAAATTTTCGAACAGACAGAGGAGATGGCAGCCGAAAATAATAATAATGTAAGGAAGATGCTTGGTAACTTCACTGCACCTAATTCCAATTTACATGGAAGAAGCATCTCCATTCCTGCCATTGGAGCAAACAACTTTGAGCTGAAACCTCAATTAGTTTCTCTAATGCAGCAGAACTGCAAGTTTCATGGACTTCCATCTGAAGATCCTTTTCAGTTCTTAACTGAATTCTTGCAGATATGTGATACTGTTAAGACTAATGGAGTAGATCCTGAAGTCTACAGGCTCATGCTTTTCCCTTTTGCTGTAAGAGACAGAGCTAGATTATGGTTGGATTCTCAACCCAAAGATAGCCTGAACTCTTGGGATAAGCTGGTCACGGCTTTCTTAGCCAAGTACTTTCCTCCTCAAAAGCTGAGCAAGCTTAGAGCTGATGTTCAAACCTTCAGACAGAAAGAAGGTGAATCTCTCTATGAAGCTTGGGAAAGATACCAACAGTTGACCAAAAAGTGTCCTTCTGACATGCTTTCAGAATGGACCATCCTGGATATATTCTATGATGGTTTATCTGAGCTATCAAAGATGTCACTGGACACTTCTGCAGGTGGATCCATTCACCTAAAGAAAACGCCTGCAGAAGCTCAAGAACTCATTGACATGGTTGCTAATAACCAGTTCATGTACACTTCTGAAAGGAATCCTGTGAGCAATGGGACGCCTATGAAGAAGGGAGTTCTTGAAGTTGATACTCTGAATGCCATATTGGCTCAGAACAAAATATTGACTCAGCAAGTCAATATGATTTCTCAGAGTCTGCATGGAATGCAAGCTGCATCCAACAGTACTCAAGAGGCATCTTCTGAAGAAGAAGCCTATGATCCTGAGAACCCTGCAATAGCAGAGGTGAATTACTTAGGTGAACCTTATGGAAACACCTATAACTCAACATGGAGAAATCATCCAAATTTCTCATGGAAGGATCAAAAGCCCCAACAAGGCTTTAATAATGGTGGAAGAAACAGGTTTAGCAATAGCAAGCCTTTTCCATCATCAACTCAGCAACAGACAGAGAACTCTGAACAAAATGCTTCTAATTTAGCAAATCTAGTCTCTGATCTATCTAAGGCCACTGTAAGTTTCATGAATGAAACAAGGTCTTCCATTAGAAATCTAGAAGCACAAGTGGGCCAGCTGAGTAAAAGGATCACTGAAATCCCTCCTAGTACACTCCCAAGCAATACAGAAGAGAACCCAAAAGGAGAGTGCAAGGCCATTGACATAAGCGCCATGGCCGAACCTCTGAGGAGAGGAGAGGACGTGAATCCCAATAAGGAGGACCTCCTGGGACGTCCAGTGATCAATAAGGAGCTTCCCTCTGAGGAACCAAAGGACTCTGAGGCTCATCTAGAGACCATAGAGATTCCATTGAACCTCCTTATGCCCTTCATGAGCTCTGATGAGTATTCCTCTTCTGAAGAGAATGAGGATGTCACTGAAGAGCAAACTGCCAAGTTTCTTGGTGCAATCATGAAGCTGAACGCCAAATTGTTTGGCATTGATGCTTGGGAAGTTGAACCTCCCTTGTTCATCAATGAACTAAGTGATCTGGATCAACTGACATTGCCTCAGAAGAGACAGGATCCTGGAAAGTTCATAATACCATGTACCATAGGCACCATGATCTTTAAGGCTCTGTGTGACCTTGGTTCAGGAATAAACCTCATGCCCCTCTCTGTAATAGAGAAACTGGGAATCTATGGGGTGCAAGCTGCTAAAATCTCACTAGAGATGGCAGACAGCTCAAGAAGACAGGCTTATGGACAAGTAGAAGATGTATTAGTAAAGGTTGAGGGCCTTTACATACCTACTGATTTCATAGTCCTGGATACTGGAAAGGAAGAGGATGAATCCATCATCCTAGGAAGACATTTCCTGGCCACAGCAAGAACTGTGATTGATGTTGACAGAGGTGAAATAGTCCTTCAATGGAATGAGAACTCCCTTGTATTCAAAACTCAAGGATCTCCCTCTGCAACCATGGAGAGGAAGCTTGAAAAGCTTCTCTCAAAGCAGAGTCAACCAGAGCCCCCACAGTCAAACTCTAAGTTTGGTGTTGGGAAGCCACAACCAAACTCTAAGTTTGGTGTTGAACTCCCATATCCAAACTCTAAGTTTGGTGTTGGAGAGTCTCAACAAAGCTCTGCACATCTGTGAGGCTCCATGAGAGCCCACTGTCAAGCTATTGACATTAAAGAAGCGCTTGTTGGGAGGCAACCCAATGTTTATCTAATTCTTATTTTTATTATTTTTCATGTTTTCTTAGGTACATGATCATGTGGAGTCACAAAATAAATATAAAAATTGAAAACGGAATCAAAAACAGCAGAAGAAAAATCACACCCTGGAGGAGCATCTGTCTGGCGTTCAGCGCCAGAACAGAGCATGGTTCTGGCGCTGAACGCCCAAAATGGGCAGCTTCTGGGCGCTGAACGCCAGAACAGGCATGGTTCTGGCGTTCAACGCCAGAAATGGCACACAGATGGGCGTTGAACGCCCAAAATGGCCACCAACCTGGCGCTGAACGCCAAGAGTTGGATACAAAGGCATTTTTACATGCCTAATGGGTGCAGGGATGTAAATCCTTGAACAACTCAGGATCTGTGGACCCCACAGGATCCACTCAGGATCTGTGGACCCCACAGAATCCCCACCTACCTCCACTCACTTCTTCTCACCACTCTCTTTCACACAACCCCATAAACACTCTTACCCAAAAACCCCTCACCAATCACCTCAATCTCTCTTTCCCACTAAACCTTCACCACTCACATCCATCTCCTCTTCCCCATAAACCTACCTCATAAACTCCACCTACCTTCAAAATTCAAAACCAATTTCCCACCCAAATCCACCCATATGGCCGAACCAATACCCCACCTCCATTCCCTATATAAAGACCTCCATTCTTCATCAAATTCACACAACACACCCCTCTACACTCTCCTTGGCCGAAACCACATCTCCCTCTCCCTCTCCATATTTCTTCTTCTTCTTCTTCTATTCTTTTGTTTATTGCTCGAGGGCGAGCAATATTCTAAGTTTGGTGTGGTAAAAGCATAGCTTTTTTGTTTTTCCATTACCATTGATGGCACCCAAGACCGGAGAATCCTCTAGAAGAGGGAAAGGGAAGACAAAAGCTTCCACATCCGAGTCATGGGAGATGGAAAGATTCATCTCTAAAGCCCATCAAAACCACTTCTATGATGTTGTGGCCAAGAAGAAGGTGATCCCTGAGGTCCCTTTTTAAACTCAAAAGAAATGAGTATCCGGAGATCCGACATGAAATTCAAAGAAGAGGTTGGGAAGTTCTAACAAATCCCATCCAACAAGTCGGCATCCTAATGGTTCAAGAGTTCTATGCCAATGCATGGATCACCAAGAACCATGATCAAAGTAAGAACCCGGATCCAAAGAACTATGTTACAATGGTTCGGGGGAAATACTTAGATTTTAGTCCGGAGAATGTGAGGTTGGCGTTCAACTTGCCATACATGGAAGAGAACGCACGCCCCTACACAAGGAGAGTCAACTTTGATCAAAGGTTGGACCAAGTCCTTATGGACATATGTGTAGAAGGAGCTCAATGGAAGATTGACTCCAAAGGCAAGCCGGTTCAACTAAGAAGATTGGACCTCAAGCCTATAGCTAGAGGATGGTTGGAGTTTATTCAATGCTCAATCATTCCCACTAGCAACCGGTCTGAAGTTACTATAGACCTGGCCATCATGATCCATAGCATCATGATTGGAGAAGAGGTGGAAGTTCATGAGATTATACCTCAAGAACTCTACAAGGTGGCTGACAAGTCCTCCACCATGGCAAGGTTAGCCTTTCCTCACCTCATTTGCCACCTATGCAATTCAGCTGGGATTGACATAGAGGGAGATATCCTTATCAAAGAGGACAAGCCCATCACTAAGAAAAAGATGGAGCAAGCAAGAGAGCCCAGTCATGGAGCTCAAGAGGCGCAAGAAGCTCACTTCCATGAGATCCCTAAGATGCCTCAAATGCACTTTCCTCCACAAAACTATTGGGAGCAAATCAACACCTCCCTAGGAGAATTGAGTTCCAATATGGGACAACTAAGGGTGGAACATCAAGAGCACTCCATCATGCTCCATGAAATAAGAGAAGATCAGAAAGCAATGAGGGAGGAGCAACAAAGACAAGGAAGAGACATAGAAGAGCTCAAGGACATCATTGGTTCCTCAAGAAGAAAACGCCACCATCACTAAGGTGGATTCATTCCTTGTTCTTCTTTCTTCTGTTTTTCGTTTTCTATGTTATGTGCTTATCTATGTTTGTGCCTTCATTACATGATCATTAGTAGTTAGTAACTTTGTCTTAAAGATATGAATGTCCTATGAATCCATCACCTCTCTTAAATGAAAAATGTTTTAATTCAAAAGAACAAGAAGTACATGAGTTTCGAATTTATCCTTGAACTTAGCCTAATTATATTGATGTGGTGACAATGCTTCTTGTTTTCTGAATGTATGCTTGAACAGTGCATATGTCTTTTGAAGTTGTTGTTTAAGAATGTTAAATATGTTGGCTCTTGAAAGAATAATGACTAGGAGACATGTTATTTGATAATCTGAAAAATCATAAAAATGATTCTTGAAGCAAGAAAAAGCAGCAAAGAACAAAGCTTGCAGGAAAAAAAAAAGTAGGCGAAAAAAAAAATAGAAAAAAAAAGAGAAAAAGAAAAAGCAAGCAGAAAAAGCCAATAACCCTTAAAACCAAAAGGCAAGGGCAAATAAAAAGGATCCCAAGGCTTTGAGCATCAGTGGATAGGAGGGCCTAAAGGAATAAAATCCTGGTCTAAGCGGCTAAACCAAGCTGTCCCTAACCATGTGCTTGTGGCGTGTAGGTGTCAAGTGAAAACTTGAGACTGAGCGGTTAAAGTCAAGGTCCAAAGCAAAAAAAAAAAAAAGAGAGTGTGCTTAAGAACCCTGGACACCTCTAATTGGGGACTTTAGCAAAGCTGAGTCACAATCTGAAAAGGTTCACCCAATTATGTGTCTGTGGCATTTATGTATCCGGTGGTAATACTGGAAAACAAAGTGCTTAGGGCCACGGCCAAGACTCATAAAGAAGCTGTGTTCAAGAATCATCATACTGAACTAGGAGAGTCAATAACACTATTCGAAATCTGAAGTTCCTATAGATGCCAATCATTCTGAACCTCAATGGATAAAGTGAGATGCCAAAACTATTCAAGAGGCAAAAAGCTATAAGTCCCGCTCATATGATTGGAGCTATGTTTCATTGATAGTTTGGAATTTATAGTATATTATCTTCTTTTTATTCTATTTGATTTTCAGTTGCTTGGGGACAAGCAACAATTTAAGTTTGGTGTTGTGATGAGCGGATAATTTATACGCTTTTTGGCATTGTTTTTAGTATGTTTTTAGTAGGATCTAGTCACTTTTAGGGATGTTTTCATTAGTTTTTATGTTAAATTCACATTTCTGGACTTTACTATGAGTTTGTGTGTTTTTCTGTGATTTCAGGTATTTTCTGGCTGAAATTGAGGGACTTGAGCAGAAATCAGATTCAGAGGTTGAAAAAGGACTGCTGATGCTGTTGGATTCTGACCTCCCTGCACTCAAAGTGGATTTTCTGGAGCTACAGAACTCGAAATGGCGCGCTTCCAATTGCGTTGGAAAGTAGACATCCAGGGTTTTCCAGCAATATATAATAGTCCATACTTTGGCCAAGAATTGATGACGTAAATTGGCGTTCAACGCCAGCCTTATGCCCAAATCTGGCGTCCAGCGCCAGAAAAGGATCCAAAACCAGAGTTGAACGCCCAAACTGGCACAGAAACTGGCGTTCAACTCCACAAATGGCCTCTGCACGTGCAACACTCAGGCTCAGCCCAAACGCACACCAAGTGGGCCCAGGAAGTGGATTTATGCATCAATTACTTACTCATGTAAACCCTAGTAGCTAGTTTATTATAAATAGGACCTTTTACTAGTCTTTTTGAGGATCTTTGGTCTCAGTTTTAATCAATTGTTCATCTTAGGAGACTATTGATCACGCTTTAGGGGGCTGGCCATCTCGGCCATGCCTGGACCTTCACTTATGTATTTTCATACGGTAGAGTTTCTACACTCTATAGATTAAGGTGTGGAGCTCTGCTGTTCCTCAAAGATTAATGCAAAGTACTACTGTTTTCTATTCAATTCTTCTTATTTCTCTTCTAAGATATCCATTCGCACCCAAGAACGTGATGAAGGTGATGATTATGTGTGACGCTCATCATCCTTCTCCCTTATGAACGCGTGCCTGACAAACACTTCTGTTCTACATGAATTAAGCTAGAATGAGTATCTCTTGGATCTCCTAACCAGAATCTTCGTGGCGTAAGCTAGAATGATGGCGGCATTCAAGAGAATCCGGAAGGTCTAAACCTTGTCTGTGGTATTCTGAGTAGGATTCAATGATTGAATGACTGTAACGAGCTTCAAACTCGCGAGTGCTGGGCGTTAGTGACAGACGCAAAAGGAGGGTGAATCCTATTCCAGCATGATCGGGAACCGACAGATGAATAGCCGTGCCGTGACAGGGTGCGTGAGCATATTATTCACTGAGAGGAGGGGATGTAGCCACTGACAACGGTGATGCCCTTGCATAAAGCCAGCCATGGAAAGGAGTAAGACTGATTGGATGAAGATAGCAGGAAAGCAAAGGTTCAGAGGAACGAAAAGCATCTCCATTCGCTTATCTGAAATTCCTACCAATGAATTACATAAGTATCTCTATCCCTATTTTATTATATTAAATTCGAAAACACCATTATCACTTTATATCTGCCTGACTGAGATTTACAAGGTGACCATAACTTGCTTCATACCAACAATCTCCGTGGGATTCGACCCTTACTCACGTAAGGTATTACTTGGACGACCCAGTGCACTTGCTGGTTAGTTGTATCGAAGTTGTGACAATTATGTATTAAGATCAAAGCACCAAGCTTTGGAGCCATTACCAGGGATTGTTCGAGCCTGGACATCATAATTTCGTGCACCAACGGGCATCGAGGAGACTGCAAACGTAATCATTAACGCTGGATATTGAAAATGTCAAGGTGGTTAAAGAAATCTGAGATGAATATTGATTCAGTTCCAAAGTAAATTTAAAATCAAGATCTAAAAATCTTGATTTGGTTCTAGCATAAATTTAAGATCAAATTCAAGTTGGAAAGTGTGAGGAGCGAAAATAGAAGAACAGAGAATGAGAGGAAAAGAGAGTGATACAAAAGCTAATTTTTTTTTATATTGTTTGGATGAAAATACAATGGAGGAAAAGAAAGTAAGAATACTTAATTTTTTTTCCAAAGGATATAAGAAAGTAGTATGGAGAAAGAAAATTATGACCAAGTAAGACTATATTAATATATTTATCTATGTATAAATAACAATATAATGTTGCGTTTAGAAAATTCCCTGATAAAAAACGTGTTTCAGATTCTATCCTGGAATTTGAATGTCGTGTTGGACACGTGGCGACATTCTGGCCAACACGTGGGGGGCATGCTACAACACGTGGGAGGCGTGTTGAATAATTTCCATAATATTGTAATACACTTCAAATGTCAATATTCAACCAAAATACTATCTTTCTTTCCATATTAAAAATAATTTCTATTTCTGCTAAGTATTATAAATATTGTTTAATGTTAACAATGGACACATCAGTAATTTCACGTATGACTCGGAACGTTAAGCAGTCTTCTCCATACGTTTGAAATTCAAACTGGTATGTGGGCCCCCCGCCATTGTTCCTCCTGTCATCCATTTATATGCTGATCCAAACATAGTTAACAACGAAATTTAACATTTAACTGAACTTAAACCCTAATAAAAGCCAATGGCTAATCAACGTAACCAAACAGATAATTCACAATTAAATTACGGTGAGTAACCATGTGTCAAACATCCGTTGTATCTTAAACGGCAGATGTCCGTAACGTGTGCCCTTGGTCTTGCCAGTTACCGGTACCCATCAGTTTACAGCAGGAAATGGTTCCTCTCCATTTTTTTGAACACTTATAGAGAATAAAGTGTGATCTTTTACCTTCAATTCTATAAGTGGGACCAAAATTAAATAAGAGAGAGAAAACAATGAATGGTAGGATTAAATACTGGATACCATTCAGTTTTTTTCCACTGAAGAGTATCCACTACCATTTATAGCAAGCTTGGCTTCGCTGAACACCAAACAACCCTTACACAACAGCTAACTTCCTAGCCAAAACCGTTCCCTGCACACGAACCTGACAATGTCGCAGGATTCAATCAACCAACCGATTCCCGTCCATAGCAGGGAGATCGAGGAGTTGTCGGTCTCGGAACTGATCGAACTCCTCGTCAGGGAGGTAAACTCTTCAGACTGTAACAGGCTCCTCGCATTGAACCGCGAGTTAGTAGTCAAAACCACTGAAGAACTTCACATGCACCGTGAAGATCTGGCAGCGATGAACGTGGCACAGGCGACTCCTTGTGTAGGGCGGAATGTGACGGAGTCGGGCGTCGACGAGGGGGACAGCGCGACAACCTGGCTGGAGACGCGGGTCGTAGATGCCGAACAAGAACACAGGGCCACGGTTCACCGATTGGCAACCCAGGCAGCTAACTTGACGGTCGACACCGGTAACCCTCGTCAGCGGGAAGAAAAAGAGGCAGCAAAGTGGCGTGCATTGGAACAACGGGTGGTGGAGCTGGAAAGGAAGCATGCAGTGCTGCTCCGCCATTTTGGTGTCACAATACCATAGCCACCCGGGGACACCAACAGCGGATGACGACATTACGGGAGGCCATTGACGTGGCGGTCAGATGCAAGTCCCCTAAAAAAAATCCCATCGTTTGCCTCTTTTTAGTAGTAATATAGAAACTGGCCCCTTTTTTGTAGTAGCTTGGGTACTTATGTGATTCTGAATGGCTGTTTTGAAATGCAATGTAAGGGATCATGGCGTCTTGGTGTAACTTAAAACACGCAATGTGATGAATTAAGGCTCTCTCCCTCACTAACAATGCTCATCGGGAACAGTGACAACTAAACATGCAAACCCGTGCCGGTAGGCTGAATAGTTACTATGCGAGTACCTTTTTTTTCCTCCTCTATAATTATACATTACAGTCACTGTGTCAACACAATCAGCCTCGTCCACTGGCAGCGCGGCAGTCGCGTCAGTTGTCACTTCCGTCCAGTCACGTCTATACCGCGAAACGTACCCGACACGTTACTTGCGCGTGAAACGAGGCGAGCTTGCAAAGGATTGAGGCCAACTCTTTGACGTTTATTTTTTACATATTGGTATAATCTTGGTGTAATGCTCAATCATTGGTATAATTATTTTTATTTATAAATATTTTTTATTATTATTATTTTTAAAAACTTTTAAAAATAATACCAAAATTATTCAGAAATTATTTTTAATATGGAAATAGAGATGGTATTTTGATTGAATATTGATATTTGAAGTGTATTACAGTATTGTGGAAATCATTCAACACGCCCCCCAAGTGTTTCAACACGCCTCCCACGTGTTGGCCAGGATGCTGCCACGTGTCCAACACGCTCCCACATGTTGGTCAGGATGCTGCCACGTGTCCAACACGCCCCCACGTGTTGCAACACGCCCCCGTGTGTTACCCTTCTACCTGACACCTCCATCCATGCGTAAATACACTAGATTCACCCATTCCCATCCAATACACCACCCTAAACCCCATAACAAAATTTTTGGGCCAAAATTATTCTTTAATTATTTTTATTATATATTACTTTCAAAATAAATTTATTTATAATTATTTTTTCCTTTTGTAATTTTGGAAAACTAAAACCAAAATAATATTCTTTATCTTATAAAATTATTTTGGTGTTATTTTTTTGAAATTACTTTTTATACTCATGAAAATAATTATAAGAAATTATTTTGATAACGCATGGACGGACTTACAAATTATTGTTTGTCTTAACCAATTTGAGATTCGTCCGTGATCATATCAATCATCCGAAAACAACTATTAGGGGTTAGAATCTCGCATTGTGTGCATAGTAGTCCATTGGCCAGCGGGAAACCATCTTTAAAGGTAGCATGGGCACGAGCTTAGGCTTGGTGAGCTAAACCCAGTTACCCCAACCGATAGGCTTCCTCCTCTAGGCTTCTTAACCGAAGTCATCATGTCTCCCGTGATTGGCGGTGATGGGCCCACCGCCGTCCACACCTTCATGGGTGCCGTCTACTTCTGCAGCAACTGAAGGTGAACTATCTCTCTCTCTCTCTCTCTCTCCCGTTCAACCCCTATTATTAAATTTTTTGCATTGTCTACTTTTCAAAGTAACCTTGTTAGCCACCACGGATCACACACACACACACACACACACACACACACACACACACACACACACACACACACATATATATATATATATATAAGTAGAATTACAATCAACAGTGAGTTCAGCTTATATATACTTTAACTAGTTATTTTTGATCTGCAAATTAAATCATTTTTTTGTTGATCAAGTCAAATTCTTGTTTATTAATACTAGAATTATAATTATAAACATAAACTACAGTGACTGTAATAAGTCACTGCAATAATGGCCATTGAATATTTCTCGCAAGCTAAAAAAATACGTGTCGATAACAACTTTTAAATTAGTTAATATAGTAAAGATCTGATTAAAAATGTTTAGAGATTATCAGCACACCAGTGCGACACTCAAGTGAGTTTATAATTGGGTAAATTTACAGAAATGTTTGGTAACCAAGAAAAATCAGCAAAAAACAGTCATAATTTACGCCGTAATTTGCCTTATTTAGTAACTAAAGAAAATTGGCCAATAATAATCATAACTTGTCTTATTTAGTATCTATCAATTATTGGACAGTTAATGAATGCTAAATTTAAAACATGGCTGCTGTTGTCCTATAGGGCCTTTTGTTCGACAAATCCAAGGAATGAAAATTTTTCACTGGTCTCATGCACGTTTGTCAGAAACTAAAGTGAAGACTCAGTAGCATTCTCATAATCTTTTCAATGCACAATGTACGGTCAAGTCAAAAATTATTTATCACTCCAAATGTGGTCGGTTGCACATAAAACCGCAGACGAAGGACAAGATGGAAAAATCTGACAAATTTACTGCCGGTTTGTCTAATAAAGGGATGAATAAACCAGAAAAAAAAAACAAAAAAGCCATCAAAGGACGAAGACAGCCAATTATTCACTTGGTGCGGACGAATATGTGGAATCACAACATATTAGCTGTGTAGAACTAAACTCTGGTGGATGACGCCGGTCCGAGGTTCTTGGCCGATTCATACCAGGCTTTGTCATCGCGTAACCGGTCTCTCAGGAATGCAATCTCCTCCTCCATCTGGAACAGACTCTTCGGAAGGCACAACCTAGCCTCCCACAGCAACTCATCTACACGTTCCTTGTACCGCTGGGCCACTTGGAATTAAAGTCCCAAACCTTGGTTCCCATCTCAATCAGCAGTACCTCCAGGGGCGACGAATGTCGCGTCTTGCCTTGTGACATATTCGTCATTCAAATACCTCCCGAACGTGGCGAAGTTTACCCTGCTCGGGGTGCTGAAGACGTGGACTCCGTAGCCGTGGTGCACCTTTCCCCCCACACGAGCTGGGGACAGGGGGTAAAAATCAGGTGGTTCCATGCCGACCTTTGCGCATGCGGCCTTCAGTTTCTCCTCCAGATCATCCACGATGACGAACTCGTTGGGGTCCCAATCGGGGGCAAGATCTACAATGAGAGAAAAAGATGAAGTTGGAAAGCGAAAATCAAGGACGCAGAAGGCCGTTTAAGGAAATCGTAGGTCAAAGATCATGGCGGATAGCCGGAGAGCGTACCTATTAATGAACGGACTCTTGACGGTTTAGAATTTCTCAAATAAAATCTCGTCGAAGTATAGTTTCTAAACCAAGCAATGATCCTTTCATACAAAAAGTTGTTTGTCACTAAAAAAAAACCCTAAATTTATAAACCGAAGTATTCGAACCTCGGGTCGTTCTCCCTAGGAATTGTAATGAGGTGGTTTGTTATTGGTTGTGAGTTATTTTGGGGTTTTAAGATTTTGTACAAGAAATATAAATGGCAAAGGAAATAAACTAACAACTAATAAAGCTCTTGGCAAGATATGAGAACTAGAAATCCTATCCTAGTTACCCTCCTCAATTGTGATGAGAATTGTTCATTGCTCCCACTTAGTTAACCTCTAACCATGGAGGAAAGTCAAGTGGATGAATCAATTTGATTTCTCAAGACCTAATTAACCCCTAAAGGAAAGACTAGCTTTAGAGGCATTCAAATCAATTAGCAATCTCTAATTATCAATCAACAAAAGAATTAGATAACTCAAGAGTCACTAATCACTCTACCTAGGCCAAGAGAAACAAAATCTATACAAAAATCCAACCAAGCATTTCATCAAACACTCGGAAGGCACAAAGGAAAAGTATGGCAAATCACAACAAGAATGAATTCTAACTACAATTGAATACAAAGAATTAACAACAAAAATCAAGGAAATCACAATTATCATGAACTACCTCAAATTGCATTATTAAAAGGGAATAAAAGAAACAACAATCTATCCAAAACAAAGTGAAGAATCACAAGAATCAAAGTACATAACTAGAGAGAGGAAGAGGAGAAGATTGAAAATTGGCAAAGGAGAATTGATTTAAGACATGAATTAAACCTAGATCTAAGAAGAGAGATTAACCCTAACCTAATCCTAATCCTAGAGAGAAGTGAGAGCTTCTCTCTCTAAAACTACTCTAAACTAAAGCTATAACTAACTTCTAATCTAATTCCCCCTCCCCTTTAATCCTTGATTCTTTTATTCCTTTCTATCAGCAATTGGCGCCAAAAAATGGGTTCAGAAACCCCTCAAAATCGCCAGGCATGTGTTGCCTTAATGAAGTCATGTGCAGACATCGACGCGTGCGCGCACGGTACGCGTGCGCGTACCTGGCTGATTCCGCAATGTGCGCGCGAGCGCCTTGTGCGCGTGGCATGCTTGGCTGTGATCAATTCTTTGGCTTTTTGTGCTTCCCTCCACTTGCATGCTTCCTTCCTTGCTTCCTTTGATCCATGCCTGGCCTATTTCAATCCTGGAATTACTAGCAAACACATCAAGGCTCCTTATGGAATCAAGGAGAAATCAAAATTCATCAAAATAAGGCCTAAAAAGCATGTTTTTACACTTAAGCACAAATACGGGAGAGATAACAAAACCATGCTAATTCATAGGTTAAATGCGAGAAAAGGTCATCAAAATACTCTAAATTCAATACAAGATAAACCCTAAAAATGGGGTTTATCAACCTCCCCACACTTAAACCTTAGCATGTCCTCATGCTAAAATAAGAAGGAACTAAGGGGTATGACATTTATTAAATGCAATTAAACTATATGAGTCCTATCTATATGCAATTACCTAAAGCAAATGGAAATGCTTAGTTCAAACAAATTAATTCCCAAGAGACATGTATAAGCACAATAGCTAGGCAATAGGAATTAAGCCCAAACCACAATTGTATTGAAATATCAATAATCTGAACTTGCAAGAATATAAATAAGATGGGTGAACACATGTATTTGAACTTTTGAACCCTCACCGGATGTGTATCCGCTCCATTCACTCAAGTGTTTAAGGGTTAATTCACTCAATTCTCTTCTAGTCAAGCTTTCCAAAGTTTGATTTTCTTCTAACAATCAACACTTATTCGATGTATGCATAGATTCATCATGAGGTCTTTCATTTAGGTTGTAATGGGGTTAGAGTCAAGGTAGGATCATTTATGGTTAAGTGGGCTAGAGTTTAGATCTTTGATTAGTATAGACTTTCCCACCTAACTATATAATAACCTATACAAATTCAAACTACTCTAACTACCCATTCTTCACGCCTCTTTTTTTTTCTTACATATTCATGCATCTTATTTCTTCATTCATAACACTTATGCATTGATTCCCTTTTTGTTGAACTTCACCTTGGGGCATTTTGTCCCCTTTTATTTTTTTCATTTTATTTTTCTCTTCTCTTTTTTTTTTCTTTTTTTCTTTTTTTTTCATACTTTGTATGAGGACATCAATTGCATAAGGTTTTATACATTCACTCAATACATGAGTATGTTCCCAATTCCTAAATATGGAAGTGTACTACCCCTTTTTATCCCATCCAATGTTCCCAAGCCTCACCAACTTTGAATATTAAACACTCTCACTAGCCTAGGCTAATCAAAGATCCACACAAGGACTTTTCATTGGTTTTCTGCCTTGGGCTTGTAATGTGCTAAATTGAGAATAAGTTGGTTAAGCATAGGCTCAAATTTGGCTAACAATGGAGAGTAAAAAGGTAGGCTACTTGAGTAAGTGGGCTAATGAAATAATGGCCTCAATCATACAAATGCATGAATACAAGAAATAAATGGACATATAGAATCAAGCAAATCAAGGATCACAATCATAGAAAGAGAACAATTGCACACAAGAATGGAAAATAAGTGGTTATAAAATGTAACCACATCAATAGGCTCAAGTCTCACAAGCTTGTGTTCTTAATTCAATACATGCTTCACAAAGTATGAAATTCAAGCAAGTTGCACCAAAAGTTTCCTTCAATCAATTGGGTTGGTGCCCTATGTCCTATAATTAAAATTCTTGGAAAATCTCAATATTTGACTATGCATTGTTGTGATTGAAAATTCAAAAATTTTCCTTAGTTTACCCTTTTCTTTTTCACTTAAAACCAATTTCCTATGCAAAAAGGGTGACTAAGTTTTCACAATTCCCAACATGGTTTTTAATCACAACCATAAGCTAAAAAGAGAAATATGAAAAAGTATATAAAGAAAAATTCAACTAAAAGTATGGAATCTAGCATCTAAAGTATCTAAAATATCCAAAAGCATCCAAAACATCTAAAATCCAAAATAAGCAGTAGGAGTATCCAAAACGAACCAAAATAGTAAGAGTATCCAAAATAAACTAAAGATGCATCAAATATATACAAAAGTTATGCAAAGTAAGATAACTAGGAAAGTGGCCAAAATGTTCACCGGTCCTCTAATGATGCTACCGGTGACCTCCCCACACTTAAGACTAAGCATCGTCCCCGATGCTAAATCGGAGGATCAGTGGAAGGTACAACGGTAGCTGCGGAATCTGTCTGAGGCTGTGGAACCGGCTCCTCATGGGTCTGTGGAATCTCTGTAGTGTCAGGAGCAGCCGGAGGTGCATCCTGCTGAATCGGCTCATCCGCATCCTCCTCCTGATGATCCTCCTCATCGGAGGCCGGAGAGTCTGGAAGCGGAGGTAACTCAGTGCCAAGGGAGATGAGTGCCTGATCCATCCGATCCAGTCGGCGTCTGACATGGAGTCTCTCGCACTCCAAAAACCGAAACAGACGCTGGACCAGTAGGTAAGTGGGTTCAGGTGCTGAAGGAGGTGGGGCTGCAGTCGAAGAAGATGGTATAGCTGCCTCGACTACCGCTCTAGCTCGAGAACGGCGGCTAGATGGGGGCTTCTCGTGCACCCATACACCCCAGAGAATAGTAACTTCCTTGTCATCGTCATCTGGAGGTGGTGGTGTCACGTCATTGTCCTCCCACGGGACATCAGCTAGCTCAGCTAAGCTAGTAACCAGTGTTGGGAACGGTAACAAGCCGCGAATATGAGCTCTCCACATGCTATGCCTAATCAGTCGGGGAAAATATACCTCCTTCCCCTCCATGACACACCCAATCAAGACTAGCATACCCATCAAAATCTCTGAAAAGTGAGTGGTAGGGAAGACATAGTGGGCAAATATTTGTTGCCAAGTCCTAGCCTCCCTAGTCAGATATGCAAATAGCATGCCCTTGGGCTTTGTGTTGCTCGAATCCATCACCCAGGAAGCATCTGGTGTAGCGATCACGCGCCTAAGCGCCTCATAGTCAAAAGTCATGGAGAGGAGAGCTACCTCTACCTGCTGGTAGGCACAAGTCTCAGGAGTACCAACTCTGCAGAGCAGTGCATCCTGTAAGGCATCCTCAGTGATCATAATATCTCTACCCCTCAAGTATACTGAATCCAAGTTTTGTCGGAAGAAGTTACAGTAAAATTCCTTGACCCACGAGATGTTAATCCGTCCCAAGTCCCTATCGACGAAATCCAAGCCCAGCTCAGAAATACGGGCGTTTATGGCACGCCTCACATCATTGGGAAGATTCAGCTTCTTTTCAATATTCAGATTTTTCTTTGCATAATGGGAAAGGCGTAGCTCGCAGTAGAGATTTGGAAACTTGGTTGGATCAGTGGATGGGAGTAACTGATTTTCTTTCTCCTCCTCATTCAGCGGATTCTTAGCATAGTTAGCATATGGTGAGGGTGTAGAGGTCTTGGAGCGCTTCCTCTTTTTGGAAGCAGTGGCTATAGCCTTTCCTTTATCTGACATCCTGAAAACATAGATAATATAACATAAGCCTATAGCCAAGTAGATACAAAGCACTCAAAGTAAAGCATATTCATGAAGTGAATAAAGGAAGAAGGTTTCTTGGAATGCAAGCAACAGAATACAGAATTCAAATCAAACTTCAAACCAAGAATGCAAACCATGTCTTGCACATTATTCATTAATTGAGTTCGGAAAGCACCATATCCAAAAGAATGACATAAAGAGTTAGGTTGAAAACCAAAAGAAGTTAGTTGGTTAAATGAGTTAGAGTTAGAAATCAGTTTGAAAATTAGTGATATGGTAATTACTATCTCAATTTGAAAAGAGTGAACAAAACAATGCTGTAAGCATGTTCACAATCATGAATTGCAACAAGTCATTGATGATGAAATATGATATTGCTAGAAAGCAACTAATATGAAACAAACCATCAATCAATGTGAAGATCACTAAAATCATATGAATTTATGTTGGTAGAATCAATTCATCAAGGAGTGAACCAATCAAAAGGCATTCAACAATAAATCCAATGATACATCAATGTCACAAGTCGAGAGAAACGTGGAAAAATCTTCAACTTGTGTGTTGATGTAAAAGAGGCATGAATACAAGCAATGGTCTTTTGAAAAGCTTACTCAACTATGCAATGCAAGGAAGCAAATCGGCATGACTAGCAAGCAAGAATATGAAAAGCATGACCAAAGAACTTGTTCTTAAGGAGTTTCAAAAACCATTTAAGCAACAGCGCTATAATTGAAAAGAATTCATTAGCTAGGGGCTGTTACATCCATCAAACAAGATCAGCACAAAGAAAACTGTGGTTAATGAAAATCCGGCAGCATTTCAGCAGCAAATTGGCTTTTTTTTTTTCCAAACTTAACAGTCGAAGCAGGCTCCATATGAATTCAACAACAATGAAGAACACAAAACCATATGTGAGTTCATATAGAAGCAGCAGACAGTCAATAGTTTAACAACAAAACAATTCAAACAGCACAAAGGGTATAAGCAGTTGCTGCAATCAACAATTCCTTCACCAATTCATCACAAATGAGCAGCATTAACAGAATACATGAACACAGGGCAATGCAGCAGAACAGAGCAGTTTCACATAGCAACAAAAAATCAAACAATGCCTAAATCCACTACTCAGCCCAGATTCGCTAACCACCTAAATCAAACTAAACTAACTAACTAGGCTAATTCTAACTACACTAATGTAATTAACAAAAAGCAGCGAAACAAAGTAAAACAGAAGAGAGGAAGAACCTGGGTGCAGAGATTGAACAGAGAAAAAGGAAGAAAAAGGTGAAGTGAGGCGGTGAGAAGAAGAACTGGCCAGAGCAGCGCGGCTGTTGGGTTGCACCGGCGGCGATGGTGGTCGCGGCGGCGCTGGTTGTGCAGAGGCAGCGAGAAGCAGAGAGCAGAGGGGCAGTGAAAGAGAAAAGAAAGAAAAAATGAGAGAAGAGGGAAAAGACGGCGCGGTGGTGGTAGTCGGCGGCGGCGACGGGATTGGGGTGCTCGCCGGAGGTGATGGTCACTGCGAGAAGTTTGCTGGCGGGGGGAAAGGGGTGTTGAATGGTGGGAGAAAGAAAATGGAACGTTGCTGGTGGAAAGGTTGTGATGCGCGAATGCGCTAGGGCTTCGCGTCTCTGGGGTAAGTGAAAATTCGAATCCACGCGCGTGCGCACTGTGCGCGTTCGCGTGGGTGGAGGGAATGGAAGAACGGCGCGGAAGCGCCATGCGCACATACGCGTATGTGAAGGAATCGGGATGGGCGCGGACGCGCAAGGTGCGCGTCGGCGCGGATGTGCTGGGCTGAAGGCATAAAAGGGGCCCAGAGTTGGCACAACTCTCGGGTCCTTTGGCTTAGAGGATGCTAAGACGCATCGACGCGCGAGCACATTGTGCACGATCGCATGGACGGTTGAGCTTATCGGATGGGTGCGGAGGCGTGAAATACGCCAACGCGTGGACAGCGAAGCAGAGAGGGGTGCGGACGCGTACAGTGTGCGTTCGCGTTAGTTGAGTTGAGCTGGGGGCTTAAAGTTGGCCCAGATCCAGCGCAACTCTCTGGATATTGGCCCAGAAGTCGTAGCAGCGGATCGACGCGTACGCGGCAGGTGCGCGTATGCGTGTGTTTCCCTATAGCTGTATGGACGTGCACGCACGTAGTGCGCGTCAACGTGGAAGGAATTGGGCTTGAGGCACAACGCTGGCCTAAGAGAGGCCCAACTCTCTGGAATATGGGTGATGATGCATCCTCCCCACCCTTTTTTTTTTCATGCAGAAAATTATGCTCAGGTGCTCCCTATACTGCTCGCAACTCTTTATTCAATCAACCATCATACAATTCACAAAAATGCAATTTGATATTATTCATCTACTACTAAACACAACATACACGTAACTAAGCTAACTATTAAGTTGTACAACCAAATTATGTGAAACATCTACCTTCAATGGCAACTCAAATCACTTATTAGGCAAATTTAAAAGAGAATGGAAAGAGTTTACCATGGTGGGGTGTCTCCCACCTAGCACTTTTAGTTTAAGTCCTTAAGTTGGACATTTTGAGGAGCTTATTGTCGTGGTGGCTTATGTTTGTACTCATCCTTGAATCTCCAAGGATCCTTGCTTCTCAATTGGTTGACAGAATTTCCAACCATTTTCGTCAAGCTTGGGTAAAGTTCTACCCAAGAAATGAGTCCCCATAGTTGGTCTTCACCTAGCAAGCCGGGGTCCCATATCTTATCTTCGCACCCGTCTTCAATTTGATCTTCATACTTTTTCCTTCCGGGTGGTAGACATATAGAATTCTCTTTAATATACCAAGCCTTCCTTTGAGACCCATGCAAAGTGGTATTCTTCCAATCATCGTTCCTATGCCTTGAAACTTTGACCTTAATAAGCCTAATTCCTAACTTGCAACCACTACACAATTCTCTTTTTCCTTTAAGTCCACAAAGAGCTCTAAGTTGTCCATTATTCTTAATCAAACCATATTCAAGTGAGAAATTAAAGCTTAGAGATCGAGATTTTTCCCACTTAAATGTTGTATTGGATGGTAACTTGGGAAGGGGTACCTCCCCACACTTAGACAATGCAAGGTCTACTTCCTTGTACTCTTCTTTGTGTATTTCCACCTCCTGACAAATTTCTTTAATTTCAACCATTTCCCTTTTACTTGGCTTGGTGTTGTCTTCAAGAATTCGGTTTCATGCCCAATGGGAGGTGATTCTATTTTGGATAGAAATTCATTAATGATTAAATCCATCTCTTGATCAACCTCTTTATAGTCTTCAATCTCAATATACACCGTGCCAACGTTTTCCTCTTGGTAGCTCTCTTTCTCATTGCTCACTAAGGGTATGGAAGGTTGTGCACACTCTTCTATAATTTCAACTTCATGTCCAATGGGAGAAGATTCCATTGTAGAGAGAAATTCATCCATGATTGAATCCATCTCTTGATAAACTTCTTCCAAGTCTCCAACGACGGTATGCCTTAGAGGTTGCGCACCTTCTTCAACTTTAATATCAAGCTCCTTGGAAGAGTGCTCCATGGTGCTACATTCCCTTGGACTTTTAACATCTCCTAAATCTTCAACCAATTCTTCCTTTTCTTCAATGATTATAGCTTCCTCTAGTTGCTCCAACACAAAATGGCATTTCTCATCCCCCATCGGAGTTTCCAATCTCTCCTTCATGCTTTGCTCTTCTTTCGCGGTTCCACATGTGGCTATGGAAGCACCTCGAGTATTCAAACATTGGTGGGCTAAAGTGTGCATCACCTTGGTCAAATTGGTCACAAACTCCAGTGTATCCTGCTTCATAGCTTCTTGTCCTTGAAGTAACAAAGTGAGAGGATCGTCTATTGGGGCTTGGGGTGGGTAGGAAGGTTCATCATTTTGGAGAGAGGTTCATAGTAGGAAGGTGATTCTTCTTGGTAAAGGTATGGAGATGGTGAGTATTGAGGTGGTTCTTGGGAGTAATCTTGATATGGTTGTGGTGATTCTAGAGGTTCTTGCTCATAGTGGCCATGAAAATATGGTATGGATGATTGGTTATATGATGGATATGGATCATAGGGTGGTGCTTGGTAATGAAAGGCTTGTGAGAGTGGTTGAGGTTCATGTTGAGGATGAGATTCATAGGCATATGATGATGGTGTTTGATCATCACAAAAAGAATCATCATAGCCGTTAAATTGGCATGCATTAGGATGAAAATTATACCTATAAGTATCCAGAGGTTGTTGCCAATAGGAGTGATCGATTCCTTGAGGCTCTTCCCATCTTTGTTGGTTCCATCCATGGTACATGTTGCCACTAAAGTCCACATTTCCTACAACACACTTAGAACCAAACTCAAAGCCAAAGTGAGAATTCATAATGAGAGAACAAAATAAAGCTAACAAAAATTAAGAAACAAACAAAAGATAAACCTATTCACAATATTCACATATGTACAATAACCAATAACACAACACCATTGCAAGTCCCCGGCAACGGCGCCATTTTGATGAACGGACTCTTAACGGTTTAGAATTTCTCAAATAAAATCTCGTCGAAGTATAGTTTCTAAACCAAGCAATGATCCTTTCATACAAAAAGTTGTTTGTCACTAAAACAACCCCTAAATTTATAAACCGAAGTATTCGAACCTCGGGTCGTTCTCCCTAGGAATTGTAATGAGGTGGTTTGTTATTGGTTGTGAGTTATTTTGGGGTTTTAAGATTTTGTACAAGAAATATAAATGGCAAAGGAAATAAACTAACAACTAACAAAGCTCTTGGCAAGATATGAGAAATAGAAATCCTATCCTAGTTACCCTCCTCAATTGTGATGAGAATTGTTCATTGCTCCCACTTAGTTAACCTCTAACCATGGAGGAAAGTCAAGTGGATGAATCAATTTGATTTCTCAAGACCTAATTAACCCCTAAAGGAAAGACTAGCTTTAGAGGCATTCAAATCAATTAGCAATCTCTAATTATCAATCAACAAAAGAATTAGATAACTCAAGAGTCACTAATCACTCTACCTAGGCCAAGAGAAACAAAATCTATACAAAAATCCAACCAAGCATTTCATCAAACACTCAGAAGGCACAAAGGAAAAGTATGGCAAATCACAACAAGAATGAATTCTAACTACAATTGAATACAAAGAATTAACAACAACAATCAAGGAAATCACAATTATCATGAACTACCTCAAATTGCATTATTGAAAGGGAATAAAAGAAACAACAATATATCCAAAACAAAGTGAAGAATCACAAGAATCAAAGTACATAACTAGAGAGAGGAAGAAGAGAAGATTGAGAATTGGCAAAGGAGAATTGAATTAAGACATGAATTAAACCTAGATCTAAGAAGAGAGATTAACCATAACCTAATCCTAATCCTAGAGAGAAGTGAGAGCTTCTCTCTCTAAAACTACTCTAAACTAAAGCTATAACTAACTTCTAATCTAATCCCCCCTCCCCTTTAATCCTTGATCCTTTTATTCCTTTCTATCAGCAATTGGCGCCAAAAAATGGGTTCAGAAACCCCTCAAAATCGCCAGGCACGTATTGCCTTAATGAAGTCATGTGCAGACATCGACGCGTGCGCGCACGGTACGCGTGCGCGTACCTGGCTGATTCCGCAATGTGCGCGCGCGCATGCTTGGCCGTGATCAATTCTTTGGCTTTTTGTGCTTCCCTCCACTTGCATGCTTCCTTCCTTGCTTCCTTTGATCCATGCCTGGCCTATTTCAATCCTGGAATTATTAGCAAACACATCAAGGCACCTTATGGAATCAAGGAGAAATCAAAATTCATCAAAATAAGGCCTAAAAAGCATGTTTTTACACTTAATCACAAATACGGGAGAGATAACAAAACCATGCTAATTTATAGGTTAAATGCGAGAAAAGGTCATCAAAATACTCTAAATTCAATACAAGATAAACCTTAAAAATGGGGTTTATCACCTATATCAACTTCTTTGATCTCATCGTCGACCGGCCCATCCCCGACGCCCCGTTTGCCTGCCACAGTGTCTGTTCCGGGCACGGATGCCTCCGAGGGCCTACCGTCACGGAATTCAGAGAAAGGTTCCATCTTGTGTAATGATGAAGGCTGTTAGGGATCAAGCGGCCGTTCCTATACTTCTACCGTGTGATTATTGTTTGCCGAAACATTCCGATAGGGGGGTGATTTGGTGGCACTCATGGAGGTTATATAAAAGTTCCACATCCAATTCGCCAAGTGAAACGTCACACCCGTAGAAGTAAGGTACACAGCGTTCGGCTGACTGAGGAAGCGACTGGAGTAAATGCAGTAATTTATCTCCATCGGTTTTTGAGCTCCAACTCGAGATAGTAGATGTGCTTCTTCGCGTGGCCCAAGAAGATGTGGGTGAGTGAGCAACTCCAATGGTTTCTTTTTTAGAGTTTCTATTACTGTGCATGTCAGGAAAGTTGGCTGCCAACCGTTGGAGTGAGGTAAGCATGAGTTACTTCTCTTGGATAAGAAGGGGGAGTCCCTCTGAATGGGAACTCTATATATCCAATAATAACTTGCCATTTGGCAAGTTATTTAAAAAATAAATAATTATAGAAATGATAATTAGTTAAATAGTTATATTAAATAATTAAATAATAATTAATTCAATAATAATTATAATAATTAATTGTAATAAATAATTATATTTGTATTTAATGAATAATTTATATTAATTAGTTAAATAATAATTAATAATATGAAATAATTATATTTTTATTTAATCAACGATTTATATTAATTATTTATATCATAATTAATATTAAATATTAATTAAATAATCATATTAAATTATAATTAATTAAATTTACTTACATCAAAAAATAAATTTTATCTTTACACTTTAGAAAATAATTTTTGTTTGGGTTGGTTATTTTTCTTTTTTCGATTTAAAATATTAACCACGGTGCATACATTTTTATTCTCACACTTTTTTTTATAGTGAGTTATTAATAAATTTCTAAATCCAAATAATATTATTAAAAATAATTAATTTTAACTATTTTAACTGATTAATTAAGTGGGACTACAACATGGACTAAAATAAGTTTGTTCCAATAGAGCATCAATGGTGCTGTATGAGACTATAGGAGGCAAGATTAACTGTAGAATAAAAAACTTTGATATTTATAAAAATACTTACTTAAACGTCATACGACTGTATCATGTACAAAAAGTCAAGTCGAGGAGTTCTAACATTCATTCAAAAAGGCAATCCAAAATAACATGGTCAGCCTGTTAACCAACGTAGTTAGATTCATTCAAAGTCAACAAATTGGACCAACAGCTCCATGTATGGGTTGGTGCTAGAGATCTCAAACACGGCCAGCTTCTGCTCAGTTATGTTGTACTTACGCAAGAAATCCGCCCACCCTCCGCTGATGGCGCCACAATTGCACCTTCTATTGCCCCCGTATCTGTCATAGACCGCCCGGACGGAAATGTCCCCTGCACGTAGAGTGATAATCACATCATCGCTAACGTCCTCTCCAAAGTGCGGCACATTTGGCTGGGCAAACCAAAAATGAGAAGGAGATGTACTTAAAGGCATGTTTAACATGAATGCAATGTGCATAAAGTCAACTAGAATGAAACGGCCACTATTGATGATGGCATTATGAACATGTTGGCATGCAATTGGGTGCTTGTTTCCTAATAAATTAGAATTTAAGAACAACAGACAAGGCATTAACAACAAATTTGTCTAATGAATTTCAACTCAACAACTGCTCCACCACATAGCCAACCATTAACAACTAAGCAACATCAGAACACAGAAGATGTGGACCACGTGCAATGGCACATATGCCAACAAAATAAGGATAAACAAAAGAACAACACTTAATGTCGACCACCTAGGCCGCAACATTACCTTCAATAGAGGGAACAACAGGGGAACAAAATAGATAATGTGGACCACAAATACTGCCAACGAAATAGGTGTATATATAGTGGAGAGGGAAAGCCATTACCAGGAAGTGGATGCCCAACAGCCTTTTTGTGATGTGCATGATGAAGAAGGGGTGCTCGGAACGAAATGTCTGCTCCACCTCGGCTGCAGCCACGCTCCTGGGGACATTGATGCACCCCGTTTGACACCGGGGCGTTGGAGGAGCGCGTGGACGGTTCCTTGGCACCTGGGGGGTTGTCATGTCACCAGAGTCACCACTGGACGTAACATACATCCTCTCCACACCCGGCGACTGAAAGATGTGAACGCTGAAGTCGTCCCTGCCCTTGTGCTTGAACAGCAGAATGTTAGAAGGTTGTAGCTTGTATTCATGATAAAACCTTTGCCATCCTCTCCCGAGAGTGATCTCTCTCGGCCCCTTGGGGCTGCATGCAATCTTGTAAGTACGGTTTGATCCGTCGGCGACTGTGATGTAGATATGGTTGCAAGCATTGGGGAGGAAACCATTTGGTAATGGTTGTGATGCCAGGGCATTTTGGCCAGTTTCACTGACCTTTTCTTTACTGTTTTTAGGGTAGTTTCATGCATTTCCTTAGAAAATAAGCTAGTTTTGGGTAGATATTCGCTTACATGTTGATTCAAGCATACATTGTGCACTTTACATGATTTCATGAGGATTTTGCATGAATTTAATGACAAATTTGATGTTGCATTTCCCATGACTTGGACTAGAACTTTGATGCACTTTATTGCTTGATTTCAGGACAAAGGAAGCAAAGAAGAACCACATTAGTGGCTACGTTAGTTACACTAACGTGGGCACTAACGTGGAATGGGAGTAACTTGCAAAGTTAATGAGAAAAGTAATCGCCAATAATGCTCTCGAAGCCATCATTGCCCACGTTAAGAGTCACGTTAACTAAGTTAACGTGAACTCTAACGTGGAAGAAAGGAAAGGGAGCCAACGTTAGTGACACTTAACATTATCACTAATATTGGACCAAGCTCATAAGTGGCCACGTTAAGAGCCACGTTAACTTAGTTAACGTGGCCTCTAACGTTAAGAGGTAAAGGGGAAGCCAACGTTAGTGACATTCAACTTTGTCACTAAAGTTGGCCAAGTCACAATAAGCCAGGTTAACTCCCACGTTAACTAGTTAACATGGAAGCTAACGTGAAGAAAGTAGGTGGTCGACAACGTTAGTGACACCAAACATTGTCACTAACGTTGGGATTAACCCAGACAAGCCCCAATAAGCCACGTTAACTCCCACGATAACCTAGTTAACGTGGAAGCTAACGTGAAGAAGGAAGGTGATCGCCAACGTTAGTGACACCTAACATTGTCACTAACGTTGGAAGGAGGCCACACAAGCCACAATGAGCCACGTTAACTCCCACGTTAACTTAGTTAACGTGGAAGCTAACGTGAGGAGGAGAGATGATGAGCCAACGTTAGTGAGATTCACCCTTGTCACTAACGTTGGAGATGGCTAGCACAGCCACGTTAGAGGCCACGTTAACCTAGTTAACGTGGACTCTAACGTGGGAGCTAAGGGCACATTGGAACGTTAGTGACAAAGGTAAGTTTCACTAAAGTTCTCGAAGGTTGGCAAGCCTACGTTAAAAGAGCCACATTAACTAAGTTAACGTGGACTCTAACGTAAGGAAGGGGGAGACTTCTCAACGTTACTGGGAAAGGTGAGTCCCAATAACGTGTGCAAAGGACATAGAGGCAACGTTAGTGGCAACGTTTGTGCCACTAACGTTGAAGTTAATGTGGCTCTTACTCTGGTGAGGAACGTTAGTGAAAAAGGTAATTGTCACTAACGTTCTCGAATCCATATTTTCACTGAACGTTAACACCACTAACGTCCTGAGCTAAAGTCTCTGCCCACTTCACACTTTCTCTCTGCAAGTAAAGCCAAGTCCAATGAAGAAGATAACTGCTTCAAACTCAAGATCCAAAGGCCCATACCCAAGACTTGAAGATCCAACTAGAAGATCAGAAGAGTAGTATATATATGAGTAGCTTTGAATTATTTTGGGGGGTTGGAAATTATAGGGAGCCTCTTGGCATAGGACTACTCTCTGCATTTTACTTTCTCTGCACTTCTAGTTTCATAATGTATTCTCCATCTTTGTTTTCATTTTCCAGAGCTATGAACAACTAAACCCCTTTCATTGGGTTAGGGAGCTCTGTTGTAATTTGATGGATCAATACTAGTTTTCATTATTCTTCTTCTATCTTTTCTCTTGATTTTACTTGAAAGTTTTCGATCTTCATCCAATTGGGTAGTTATCTTGGAAAAGAAGCTATTCAAACTTGGATCTCTTCTGAACCTTGAAAGAGGAATGAAGAGATCATGCTAGAAATGCTTTCTCATGCTAGACCAAATTGGGTTTGGATGGATATGTGACTATAATCCTCTCAACACTTGATTTGGGAAATGCATGTGGTATAATCAGTGACCATACTTCATCTCTTCTCATGAGCAATTGACCAAGGAATTGGCTATTGATCAAGATTTGAGAGATTGAATTACAAGGAATTGTAATTCGATCACTTAAGATTGCCAAGGAGATCAATGAGTGCATTGATTGAGGAAGAGATGAAAATGAAATTGATCCGGAGAATGCAACATCTCCTGAGCCCAATGAACTCCCCATTTCTGATCTTACCCATTCTCTTTAATTTCTGTCATTTACTTTTATGAGCAATTACCCCATTCCCATTTAAGCTTCTGCAATTTACTTTCCGTCATTTACATTCAGCTCTTTATTTCTAGCATTTACTTTTCTGTTATTTACTTTCCCGCCATTTAATTTTCTGCAATTCTCAACCCAAATTCGGATTTGCTCAACTAGAACATTCCTCTAACTAAAGTTGCTTGATCAATCAATCCCTGTGGGATTCGACCTCACTCTATTGTGAGTTTTTACTTGACGATAAATTCGGTACACTTACCGAAGGAAATTTGTTATGAGATAAGTTTTCCGTGCATCAAGTTTATGGCGCCGTTGCCGGGGATTGATTGTGCATCAACAATGATTAAATTGGAGGATAACTAGATTGAGCATTTTATTTTTGTTTGATTTAATTTTCTGTTTGAGTCATTTACTTTCTGTTTTAGTTAATTTCCTCCCTTCCCCCTACATCTTTCTTTGTTATTTACAATTCATTTCTCTAACCCACTAACTGTTTGATATATTGCATCATTCACACTAACAGTCATTCTGACAGAAATATTTTCTGCATCTATTTTCCTTGCTTGTACTTGTTGGTTGTATGACAGGGAGAAGAAGCGGGACTTCAACTTCCTTTGATTCTGAACCTGAGAGGACCTTCCTTAGATTAAGGAGGGAAGCAAGAGGAAAAAGAGTAGTTGGTGTTGAGGAAGAGGAGGAATACTTTGAACCAAATATGGAAGAAAACATAGAGAACCATCATGAAGAAGAGGCTCACAACCATGGCGGAGGAGGTCGAGCAAATCATGCTGGGGAGGATCGAAGAGTTTTAGGCTCTTACATCAATCCAAACCCAGGAAACTGTGGAAGTAGCATTCAAAAGCTAACCATCCATGCCAACAATTTTGAACTAAAACCACAGCTCATCACCCTTGTTCAGAACAACTGTTCGTTCGGAGGAAGTGTCCAAGAAGACCCCAATCAACATCTAACCACCTTCCTGAGTATATGTGACACAGTGAAGTCTAATGGTGTTCATCCTGACGCCTATAGACTGCTCTTATTTCCATTCTCACTCAAGGATAAGGCAGCCAAGTGGCTGGAGTCTTTCCCAAAGGAGAGCTTGACAACTTGGGAAAATATGGTGAACAAATTCTTAGCAAGATTTTACCCCCCTCAACGAATCAATAAGCTAAGAGCTGAGGTCCAAACTTTCAGGCAACAAGATGGTGAGACTCTGTATGAAGCATGGGAGAGGTTTAAGGACCTGACAAGGAGGTGTCCACCTGACATGTTCAACGAATGGGTGCAGCTGCACATTTTCTATGAAGGGCTCTCTTATGAGTCAAAGAAGGCCGTAGACCATTCATCCGGTGGATCTTTGAACAAGAAGAAGACCATTGAGGATGCCATAGATGTCATTGAAACTGTAGCAGAGAATGACTACTTCTATGCTTCTGAAAGAGGGAACACTAGAGGAGTGATGGAGCTAAACAATGTAGATGCTCTGCTGGCTCAGAACAAGCTCATCACCAAGCAGCTGGCTGACCTAACCAAGAAGATGGAGAGGAACCAAGTAGCAGCAATCACTACTTCATCAACAACCCAAGAAGGAGTGAATGAAGAAGCAGAGGGAAGTCAGGAGCAAGTCAACTACATTGGGAATTCACCTAGGCAAAACCATGATCCATACTCCAAGACCTACAACCCTGGATGGAGGAATCACCCAACCTTTGGGTGGGGAAATCAACAAGACCAAAGCTTTGATCAAAGACACCCAAATCCCAACAATGCAAGCCAGCAACATTTCACATCTAGACCATATCAACACCCCCATAACAACACCTCTCCACATCCACATCAAAACCAAAATAACTTACCTCATCCTTCCACCTCTAATCCCGATCTACAATCATTTGATGACAGACTCTCAAGGATTGAGAACCTACTTGAAGGCATAGGCAAGGAGATTCAAGACAACAAGGTGTTCAAGGAGGAAGTGCGAGCCAGTTTCAAGAACTAGGGAGACACAATCAAGAGGTTGGAATCTCAAGTGGGGTACCTCTCTGAGCAAATTCCCAAACCCACAGATGGATTCCCAAGTGATACAGAGAAGAATCCGAGAGGTGAAACAAAGAAAGTAAGATGGGAAGATTGCAAGATGGTCACTATAAGTGATAAGGAGACTGAGGACAAGCCAAGCAAGCTGTCAGAACAACCTGAAGATACCTCAGTAGAGAAGAAGAAAAAAGATTACCAAGAACCAGAAATCTCAAAACAGGAGCTGCTGAGACTCTATGCACCTTTTCCCCAACTGCTCAATGGTGCTGTGGAGAAGAGAATATACTCAAGGTTTCTAGATTTGTTTGCATCTCTGCATGTCAACATACCATTCATCAAGACTATTCAACACGTGCCTGTATACATCAAGTATATGAAGGAGCTGCTTCCCAGGAAAAGCTCACTCAAAGGAGGCCAAACTATAGTGATGAACAAGGAGTGCAGTGCCCTCATTCAACCACAGTTGCCTACAAAAAGAAAAGATCCAGGGAGTTTTCATGTCCCCTGTGCCATAGGAGGAACAATATTTGATAAAGGACTCTGCGATTTGGGAGCAAGCATCAACTTATTGTCCTTATCCCTGGTGAAAAGGCTGAAGATTAATGAGATAATTCCCACAGATGTAGTCATCAGGCTGGCAGACAAAACTCAAAAACAAGCAATAGGAGTGGTGAAAAATGTGTTGGTAAAGGTTGGGAAATACTTTCTTCCCACAGACTTTGTCATTCTGGACATGGAAGAGAGTCACACTCACCCAATCATATTGGGAAGACCATTCCTAGCTACAGCCAGAGCACTCATAGATGTGGAGTGAGGGGAGTTAATATTGAGGATCCATGATGAACAACTCAGCTTTAGTGTCTTCAAACTCTCACAAGAATCAGACCAAGAGAACAAAGAACCAAGCAAAGATCATAATGAGATGCTGACAGAGGAAGCAAGCACTGAGGCACAACCAGCCTATCTGGGAAAGCCCTTGCTTGATGAACAAGGAAATAAGCAATTGTCACAACTCAAGAAAATGCTGGAGGAACCTAAACCACCAGAGACATGTGAAGACAACAACAAAATTCCCTTAGAAGAAGAAGTCACAAAGAGCAAGGCAACATCAAAAGGGACAAAGAAGAAGGTACCAAGGGGGTGGAGGAACAAGAAGATCCCTACAGAGGACTTCTCTCCAGGGGATAAAGTGATCTCAGCTTACTTCCTAGATATCCCCCCTAATCTCCCCACTGTACCATCTCAGTTACCTAAGGTCTTCACTATCAACAGAGTTCTCTCCTTGGAACATGTAGAGATCATTGATACAACCAATGGATATAAGTCCACAGCAAGAGGGGAGGACTTTAAGCATTACCAACCACCTTGATGAAGGAGAAACGTCAAGCTAGTGACGCTAAAGAAGCGCTTCGTGGGAGGCAACCCATGTTTTATATACTTTTAGAAAATAGTGAATAAGTCAATATTCATGAATCCTAACCCAAACTTGACAAACACTTGGTGAAATCCTTATATTGCAGTATATAGTGAAGAACAAGTTTGGTGTTCAAAGCGTGCCAAGAAAGCATGAATGCAGCTGAGAGCATGCTAGTCTTGGAGCTTTGAACAGAACTTTTCATCACAGTGCTCTAAACTAATTTTGGTGTCACCCCATGGTGCCACCAATGTGCATATAAGGATACACAGTTAGTTAGAATTCATGAATAAAGAATCTAATCTTTTCTTCTTTTTATTATTCTAGCCGTAAAGTTTAAATTTTTTTTATAATATTAATTCTTACTTTTCTTATTTTATCTTTATAGGGAAAAGGAGAGGAACATTGAAGGATATTGATTGGACAACTAAATGAGAAGGGTTCGGCCACTTCATGAAGAGAAACTACACACTTGTCTCAAGAAGGAATGCATTGGAAAATGTTGCCATGCAACATTGAAAAAAGGAGAATCTTGAAGGCCGAACCAATAACCCTCATAAAGTGATGATCCTTGTCCTTTCTCCATGCACAACCCCAACCGTCCATCAAGCAACCATTCCATCAATCCATACCCTCCATTCACTCACAATCTCCCTATATAAGTGAGTCCTAGTGCATACTTACCCCTCACACTCAAATTCCCACTCTCCACACTTAACACTTTCGGCGTCCAAAAACCTCTTCATCACACCTCATCCTAACCAACCAAATTCCTCATCTATCCCTACCTTCCAATCCCCTCACACAGCAACTCAAATTCATGGCATCGTCAAGCTCCAAGAGGCAAAAAAGGAAGGAACCAATGGAGAGCATTCCTTTCGATGAGAAAAGATTCAAAAATGCCTTCCATGAACGAGAATTTGAGCAGATAAAGCTCAAAAAGATACTGCCCGAGCTGACCTTCCAATTCAATGAAGACGAGTGCCCACAGATTCGGGAGAAAATTGAAAAAAGAGGGTGGCAAAGGCTCACTGATCCAGAGGGAAAGATCAATGCAAACCTCATCAAAGAGTTCTACGCAAATGTGGTTAGAGAAGACAAAACCAGGGCTCCAACCTTCAAAAGCTATGTAAGAGGAAAGGAGGTGGACTTCAGCCCAAATGCTATAACAAGAACTCTTCACCTGAAATCACCACATTTTGATGAGCCCAGATATCATGCAAGGATAAGTAAAAGCCAAGACAATGATGAGCTCACAGAAATCGTGACTGACATCTGTGTTATAGCAGCTGACTGGGAAAGGTATGGAGATGGGAGACCCCGGTTCATCAAGAGGGGAGACCTTAGCCCAGAAGCCAAGGGGTGGTTTGAACTCGTGAGGAGGTCTATCCTCCCAGCTGCAAATAATTCAGAGGTCAATATTAATTGAGCAACTATGGTACATTGCCTAGTATAAGGTGGAGAAATCAATGTGCATGAACTGATAGCTAAAGAAATTCAAGATTCAGTTGAGAAGCTTGAATCAGGTGCCAGACTTTGGTACCCTAGCACCATTCTCAGATTGTGCACAAAGGCCAAGGTGGTCTTTGAGCTAATGACAATCCAGCATCTGGTCTATACTACACCTGCTCAGCAACAAAGAAGGCCACAAATAGTGAAACTAAAAACAAAAGAAGGAGCTCACCAAGAGGAGTCTCATCAGGAAGAATATCAACAAGAAGAGCATCCTTACCCAGCCGACTTGAATATGAATCACCTTTTAAAAGCCATTGAAGATTTGGGGATGAGACATATGGAAGGACAAGAGCAAATACTAAACCTTCAGTCCAACTGGATGAGACAACAAGAAGAGTGGCAGAAACAACAAATGGAGCAGCAACTGGAACAATACTCCCAGCTCACTCAAGCCATCCA
Source organism: Arachis hypogaea (assembly GCF_003086295.3). Taxonomy (NCBI): domain Eukaryota; kingdom Viridiplantae; phylum Streptophyta; class Magnoliopsida; order Fabales; family Fabaceae; genus Arachis; species Arachis hypogaea. The sequence goes on along the minus strand of NC_092052.1, from coordinate 100,110,784 downwards.
CCAAGTTACTGAGAGGCAAGAACATCAAGATAAGTACTTGCAAGAAGTCAATCAGCGGCAAATAGCTCAGATGAAAGCATTCAATGAGTTCACTGTACTTAATGAAGGACGGCAACTACATAGGGAGGAGTTCAACATAAACACTCAGGCCAAGTTGAACTACATGTCTAGTCATATGCATCATCTACACTATGCCATCCCTACATATGATGAGGTCCAAAAAGATTTTGTAGAACAAGAAGAAAGGAAGGTGAAACAGCAAAAGGAAACACTAAAGAAGAAGATGGAAGATGGTGGTTTCTGGAAGAAGTTGATTGGAAAAAGCAAAGGGAATGGGAGTACGAGCACTCAAGAGGGACACAAGGAGGACAAGCAAGGAGGAGAGCATGGGCAACCACATGAGTAAAAGGTGGTGGAGTTCCTTCTTTGGTCCATCTTTTTCTATGCTTTGAATAAGGAAGATCTTGTATGAAATAGAACCTGCTTCCATAATAGTTTAAACCTTTTCAATTCTGTCTTTTAAAGTTTTTTTTTGTTGAATAGGTCTATGTTTGCTAGTGTCTATGTCACTGCATCATCTCTTTACTTACTTGTATGCTTGTCCCTTTGAATCAAATGAAAAAGAGATTGTGTATTTCAAAAGACCAGAGAGGAGTTCATACTATGGAGTAAGTTCATGAGTTTATGGTATAGTCATAAGTTAGCTAAGTTGGTTCAACCATAAGGTGGAAAGACAACTATCTGTCAGGAAAACTATGCTTGAGACACACCCCATGAGACTAGCTAAATAAGAAGATCCTAACAAGAAAAAGGGAAAGAACAATAAAGGTTGAAAAATAAAAGAAAAAGAGTAAACAATAAGGCTAGGCACCAATGGTTTTAATCTTGAGGCATGTGTCTGTGGTGCTCCTGTGTGAGGGATCTACTTGGATGAATAAGCTCTTAGGGGTGCCTTATCACTTGGTAACTTGGGTTAACTAACTCGGGATTATCAGCTGAAAGTCCACTATCAAGAGTAACCTTCACTACAGAGCATTTAGTAACCCAAAGAGGTGCTGGACACCAAGGTCTCAAGAAAAGAAAATAAATAAACTATATGCCTGTGGTGTGTATGTATGGGGGAAAGAGACTTGAGGAAGTGAGTTCTTAGGGTGCCTTAACACCTAGCACCTTGAACCAACTGGTTCGGGAGTGTTGGCTGAAAGCTTATCTTAAAGCGTCGCCCCCTTACAGAGCACTTAGCCTAAGAACACAAATAAGCCCTGAAATAACAATAAAAGGATCAATGAATAAAAGTCTCATGGGATGCAATCACAGTGAGTGTTCTAGGACATGATAAAGGTCTGAAAGCCAGGAATGAACCTAAGTTGCTATGCATGAAACCACCATAAAACCAGGGGCATGACCTCCACAAGAATGACTCATTTCTCTTGGCATTCCATTCATCATTCTCTTGTTCCAGTACTTGCTTAGGGACAAGCAAGCTTTAAGTTTGGTGTTGTGATGCCAGGGCATTTTGGCTAGTTTTACTAACCTTTTCTTTACTGTTTTTAGGGTAGTTTCATGTATTTCCTTAGAAAATAAGCTAGTTTTGGGTAGATATTCACTTACATCTTGATTCAAGCATACATTGTGCACTTTACATGATTTCATGAGGATTTTGCATGAATTTAATGACAAATTTGATGTTGCATTTCCCATGACTTGGACTAGAACTTTGATGCACTTTATTGCTTGATTTCAGGACAAAGGAAGCAAAGAAGAACCACATTAGTGGCTACGTTAGTTACACTAACGTGGGCACTAACGTGGAATGGGAGTAACTTGCAAAGTTAATGAGAAAAGTAATCGCCAATAACGCTCTCGAAGCCATCATTACCCACGTTAAGAGTCACGTTAACTAAGTTAACGTGAACTCTAACGTGGAAGAAAGGGAAGGGAGCCAACGTTAGTGACACTTAACATTATCACTAACGTTGGACCAAGCTCATAAGTGGCCACGTTAAGAGCCACGTTAACTTAGTTAACGTGGCCTCTAACGTTAAGAGGTAAAGGGGAAGCCAACGTTAGTAACATTCAACTTTGTCACTAACGTTGGCCAAGTCACAATTAGCCACGTTAACCTAGTTAACGTGGAAGCTAACGTGAAGAAAGTAGGTGGTTGACAATGTTAGTGACACCAAACATTGTCACTAACGTTGGGATTAACCCACACAAGCCCCAATAAGCCACGTTAACTCCCACGTTAACCTAGTTAACGTGGAAGCTAACGTGAAGAAGGAAGGTGATCGCCAACGTTAGTGACACCTAACATTGTCACTAACGTTGGAAGGAGGCCACACAAGCCACAATGAGCCACGTTAGAGGCCACGTTAACCTAGTTAACGTGGACTCTAACGTGGGAGCTAAGGGCACATTGGAACGTTAGTGACAAAGGTAAGTTTCACTAACGTTCTCGAAGGTTGGCAAGCCTACGTTAAAAGAGCCACATTAACTAAGTTAACGTGGACTCTAACGTAAGGAAGGGGGAGACTTCTCAACGTTACTGGGAAAGGTGAGTCCCAATAACGTGTGCGAAGGACATAGAGTCAACGTTTGTGCCACTAACGTTGAAGTTAACGTGGCTCTTACTCTGGTGAGGAACGTTAGTGAAAAAGGTAATTGTCACTAACGTTCTCGAACCCATATTTTCACTGAACGTTAACACCACTAATACACAGGTGTGCCGGAATAAGCCATATTTAGCACGAATATTTTTAATTAACAATCTAGAAAGTTACCCTATTCCCGAAATAATTGTCTTTTATTTTTTAAATTTTAGATAGAAAAATCTTTCTTAAATATCAATGAATATCACCATTCATATTGACATTATACCTCACACTAGATAAAATAAAATATGAAAGTATTAGATAATGTAATATAATATATTTTATTATGTATATATTTATATAAACGTATGGATATTACACATATATACAAAAATATCATTTCATTATATATTACAGTAATAGATAAAATGCTAATAATTACACTTTGGCTATTACATATCGTAACATGTACATATAAATATTATTTATGCTATACTAAGTTTAATATTATAACACCCGTGTCTTTGCTTCTGGGCCTGGTTTGCTTCTGGGCCTGGGTTCCATTCCATGGCAGTTGGAAAAAAAAGTAAAAAATAAAAAACCAGGAATGATCCTTGTGGTTCTGCTCTTCTTGGACTTTCCCTGGCCCATGACCCAATAAAAATTAGATGAAGGACTCACTGGATGTTTTCGTCTATTACACCGGCTGAAAAATACTTGCACCTTTCATTCGAACCCATAACACCCTGACTCCTTCGTCGTTTTGCATCCAACCACCAACACCTCTTCTGAGAGACTCTCGCACGAAGTTTCCTCAGTCCACAGATAGCAACCTACACAATCCAGGTAAGCCGTCCCGAATCCCTTACTGCGATTCGATTTAGACCGTCTGTTGGTTGCTTCACAGAATCCCACCCATCTGATTGTGTGAAATTGATATCATCAATATTCGAGGCCGTCTGTACATGTTGCATGTTTTTTTCCTGCAAAAAAAAATGTTTTTCACTATGTTACCTTGCATCGTCATTCTTGTTATATGGGGCCTTTGATTCGACAGTGGGGAATACCATTATCCAATCTCGTTGGTGGTATCCCTTCATGGGAGTGAACTGTTTGCTGAACCCTTGCCTTGGTTCCACTATCTTGTGCCGGCTACCTTCTCTGCATGTTTCATCTAACATGAAATCTTGACAGTTTTTATCATTCCTTTGTTCCGTGACCTGCCTGCTTGTTTGTTTTACTTCGCGATTCTAATGTAGAACCACTGAGTTCGATTAGCAAAAAAATGACTCACTCTGGAACCCCTTGTTTTATGTTCCAAAGCTTTTGCACATGTTTCTGTTGTTCGCTTCCATTTTTTCTCCTTCTCAGATGAAACCCTAAACCCTAACGATGTTTTCGGTTCCTTCAATTTTTGACAGTGTTTAACTATTAGAAAAGTCAATAACGTTTCTCCAATATTGTGTGTTGTTGTTTGAAATACTATTTAACCACCTCTAGATTATGACTCTCAGGGCTGTTATTTGTACTGTAACAGGTGATCTTGTCTTCATCCAGGAACAACGGCAAGCGGCCTGCAACAGACCTTCAACGAAACCAGCAACACTGCTCATTGCATTTTCTGAAGCCAATAATAAGGCCCCCAAGCTTCAAACTGGTAAGCCACCTCTCCCAAGACGTACATCACAGAACACACAATGTTATTACTTCCCAAATGATCAATGTGTTGGCCAGCACTTTCCTGTTCTTTCGCAGGCCCTCCCGATCGGTCCAGACAAACTCCCCAGCAGGGCCCCTACATAACCCTGGTGGTCCCTGACGGGAGGTGTATCGGCCATCGGTGCTTCTGGAAACAACAACAAAATGGCAGCATCGCATTGACCCGTGGTTGGCCAAAGTTCTACCGGACGTACCAAATTAATTTAGACTCCATGCTTCTTTTCAAGCATAAGGGGAACTCTGAATTCCAAGTGCGTATCTTTGACTTCGGTGGACGCGAAAACACATACCGCCCCCGACCGTCAAAGGAGCCTCCGTACGAAGCGAAAGGTGCTTACCGGCGTGCCCGTTGTATCAACCATCCTTCTTCACACAAGGCGAAAGTGATAGCCCAAACGCACAAGACCAAATGGCCATTCTTTGTAATGGACCTCACTGACCGCGTCTTGCACTCCTGCCTGTTGGTAAGGCACACCAATTCATTTTCTTGTACATGTCTTCAGCAATAAGGTTTTTTCTCTGTTAATGATCTGCTGCTATGCTACAATCAGCTAAATGTCCCTCATCTGAGCCATTTCACTGGTCAGAGATACACGCTCTTCCTGTCACACAGACACATTGAGGTCAAGGCAACCTTTACCTGATTTAGTGGCAAGCGAGACGATAGCTTCGGGGTCATCTCCGGAGGCTGGGCAGACTTTGTTAGCCTATGCAAATTCGAGCCCGGAGGTGTGGGAATCTTCGAGGTCATGTCAACTGAGCCAGTCATAGTACTGCAGGTCCGATGTCGCAACGATGCTGTAAGCTCCTGACTCTTCTTGCTATCCTTATGTTGTTAACCAGACTTGTATTTTGTGGATGAACTTTGTGTGTACCACTTTTTGCGAATTCCGTTACTTGATGTGCTAATTCCTGGGAAAACAATAGACCAAGTTTCTTGTATTTTGTGGATAATGCTGTATCGCTCTTTGAAAATAGACTGTGTTATCTTCGTGTAATATTTACGGCTGCTGGCACCACGTACATCGCGTCCCAACTTGCTAACCAAATTGAACTCCATCTGCAACCTACTTCTTACATTACGCTGACTATTACTGCTTTACTTCAGTGGATTTCTCCATTATTAGTTATCTGCATTCACTATGCTATAATTAAAACGGCTTAATAAGGACCACCAAATATTTCTCATACACCAACTCCCACGTTAAGGCAAATCTTCAAATCTCTTACGATAGATTAGCACAACATTTGCATCTGCATCAAGGTTTTACAGGTAGATGTCGATGTAGAAGTGTTACTTTATTTTTTTTGGGTACTTTGTAGAAGTACTACTTGACCAGTTCTGCAGGAGGAGTTGGGGTAGCATTATTAAAGTAACTGCATAGAATATGGCTCTTTTTTTTTCTCGGCACGAGTCCGGGACCATTTCGACATCGAACCCAAAACCAACAACTTCCCTATCACCCAATTAGTATCCCACCTATCGACCAAACAAAAAAAGGGTTCCCTCCTACACGACGGCCAGGAATCTTCGCCTCCACCTCTATTGCCACTGTCCATTACCGACGACCATTACGAACTTCTTCTTGCCATCACCATTTCGCGAGATAACATCTTCATCATGTCGCTGTGTCTTAGGAGTGGCCATGTTCTGTTTCCTATCTCCCATGCTAGACCCATTTCCTTCTCCATCCAGGATTTCCATCCAAGATTTGCAACGCTAACTAGTTGCCCTCGTCGGCCACTGTTGAAGACCATCAGGCACTTCCTTCATTCAATCTCCCAATATCGAACCCTCCTCCATTCAGCCGGGTATATGGAGCTCTCCCTTAGTCGCTGCCACTCGGATTGCAGACTCACCAACCCTCATCTCCATTTCATCAAACCTTCTCGTCGGCATCGTTTCTTTCGCTGGGCATATGGGGTTTTCCGTCACTCACCGTCATTATGATAGAGACCCTTCCAAGCTTGTCCCCATTCGATTGCTGGACTCAGGATGGTGACCGTCAGAAGATTTTTGGGATGTGGGTTTTGTATTACATAGTTTTTTTTTGGGGAACGACGGTAGCCCACCTCCTAAAACCCATAGTGAACAAAAAAACTAACCCATTTCCAACAAAAAATAAATAAACCGGAAATTATAACTCAAACCAAAAAAATCATGGTGTACCGGTTCACAAATAAACTAAACTTTGGGCCAAACATATAATTTCCAGCAAATACCTTACGGACCTCATCCTAACCATCCAAATGGAATCTTTCCACCTGGTCCACCATCGTCCTGATTATACTTTCCCCACCAAAGACAAAGCCTAAAAACAATATCCTATAAAAGATTCAGTAACGAAAGAAAAGATAAGATTAAATCCCTTTTTCTCAGCTCTCAAGAACAATATTATACAGTGATGGGTTGTGGAATAATTAGTTTTAGTAAAATTAGGTATTTTTTATTTATTTAGTTTGGTTATATTATAGGTATATTTTTTTGTTTATTTAATTTAGTTTTTTATGTTATACAAAAATATTAAAATATTCAATAAGTATTGATATAATTGTATTTTTATAAATTGATAAAAAAATTTGCAAATTACAACTTAAGAAGTTTTAATTTTTCAAGCTAAGTTCTAGATTCAATTTGATATCTTTTCACATCATCTTTGTGAAATCGGATAACTTTTTAATTCACTTAATTTAGTACTATTTTATATTTGTTGGTTCTTTAATTGAATATTTTTTTGCGAGAAAAGATATTTAATAAGTGATCATGCCCTGACTCAATAAACAAAAGCCAGGCCTGAGAAAACAAAAAGGTCCACTAATAAAGTGGCCCTTCACGATAACTCCGACCTCTTAAAGAGGTCGGACAAAGACATAGAGGCCCAGATATACTTGACCTAACAAGTAACTGCCTCAGTAAGTCTCTCCTATTATCTCTATCTCATCTAGAAGGTAGATCCCAACAAACTCCTAAGATAAAGGAAACGCTTATCTATTAGAAAAGATAGAACTACTCCAACAAAGGTGGTTATCTACTCTTAAAAATACACTAAAACTCCCAGGTATACCTCACGCTTCAATCTATTAAAAACCTGCTTAAAGCCCTTGCAGACTTAAGCACCGGAGTGTCTTGCAGGTACCACCCCCACCTCCTCACGAGAAACTCGGACAAGCGATACCTCGGCACCAAAGAGGTTAGACAATGCCATACTAAGGGATCTGGACCTCACGTTTAGGCCCAAATCAATGTTTCAGGTAAACCTCGGAATATTGGCGCCGTTGCTGGGGACCTGGGAATCACCCTCTAACAAATAGCGGACCATGAGCGCAAAGATGGCTATACGTCATCTGAGTCTGAACCAGAAGATCAGCCAGAAGACCAAGCCCTCTTGCTTTCGCCTCCACCACTGCTCCATGGCCCCCACGAGGAAGGGACCTTAGGAACTCCTTAAACAAGGAGGATCCAGTCTGAGGTCCATGATAGTGGCGAAAATTGACCAATTAAGAAATTAATAAACGAGATGCGTTGCAAGTACAGTTCTCAACCAGCTAAGATCCGCCTTCTCAATTTAAAAAGGGTTGTCACAAATTTTAGAATTAAAAATACTGGGAGTATGAGTCCCAAGTCGTCTCCCAACGAGTTGCAGGAAAACGTGCTATTTTATTAACTAGAAGTTTTCCAAAAAAGTTTGAGTTGGATAATGAGTAATTAAAATAATTGTAAATTAAAGCAATAAACTAAGAATTATTATTAATATTAAAAGGCCTTGACTGGGGGAATGATTAATTGGAAGTTCTATCCTTGTTGGAATCTTCTCAAGTGTAGTGTAAAGAGGTTGCTGTTTTCACTTAGTTAACCCTTACTAAATAAAGGAAAGTCAAGTGATTGAGCTAACTCTTACCCGCAAATCCTAGTCCTCTCCCTTGGGAAGGTCTAGCGTTAGTAGGTACAAAATTAGCCAACAACGTCCAATTTAACTAAGCACTTGAGTATTCCAACTCAAGTGTCTCCTCTTAATCAACTCCCATGTCAAGTAGAAAATTTACTCCATTGACATGGATTTACTGCTCATAAAAATATAAGAAGACATAATTAAATGAAATAAAATAGAGAGTTAAAGTTAATTAAAAATAAAAGTAACTCTATATATTAATAAATTCAAAATGCAACATACTTAATTGAATAGGGTCAATGATCAACATGAAAAGAGTAAAGGAATAAGGAAACAAACTAAAGTAGTGTCTTCAATGGAGGTAATGACTCTTCAGCATCCAAAATCCAAAGCGAAAGCATAAACTATCAATGTAAAGCTAATCTAGATTCAGATCTAAAACTAAAAGTAATCCTAATATCAATGTATCTGAATGTGTGTTGATGCGTGTTGAGTCTCTGCATGTTCCCTAGCTTTAGTCTGTGTTTCTGGGCCGAAAACTGGGTTAAAATGTGGCCCAAAATTGTCTCTAGCGTATTTTACAATTTCTGTAGATCGCGCAGGTCACGCGTATGCGTCATCCACGCAATCGCGTCATTCAGCGATTTTCCTTGTCACGTGTTCGCGTCGTCCACGCGTTCGCGTCATTCGTGCAGACTCCACTCCACGCGTTTGCATCAGGTATGCGTTCGCGTCGTTGCAATTTCTTCATTTCATGCACTCGCGTGAGCCATGCACTCGCGTCAATATTCGCTGGTCATCTTAGTTTCTTGTGTTCTTTCCATTTTTTCAAGCTTCCTCTTCATTCTCCAAGCCATTCCTGCCCTATGAAGCCTGAAATACTTAACATACGGATCATGGCATCGAATGGTATAAAGGAGAATTAAAAAATATACAAATTAAAGGTCTCTAGGAAGCAAGTTTTCAACCATAAACAATACTAGGAAGGAATTATAAAATCATGCAATCCATATGAATAAGTAGGTAAAGACTTGATAAAACCACTCAATTAAACACAATATAATTCATAAAATAATGGTTTATCAACCTCCCCACACTTAAACATTAGCATGTCCTCATGCTTAGCTTAAGGAGATAAAATAAATGAGTAGGAAAATGTAAGACTCATGCAATGCAATGCAACTATATGATTCTTGTCTACTTGGTTAAAAGTAATTAAGTTCTTTTAGACAAACATAAATCAAATTCTACTAATTCAAATTATGTAGTAAAAATAGGTAAAATTATAAGAAGATAGCTCATGAAAGCAGGGAACATAGAAATTAAGCATTGAACCCTCACTGATGGTGTATATGTACTCTAGCCTCTCAAGTGTATAGGGTAATCACTCTACTTTTCTCTAATCATGCTTTCTAAACTTTATTCTTCACCTAACCAATCAACAATATTTAATGTACTAATGCAACATCATGAGGTCTTTTCCAAGGTTGTAATTGGGCTAAGGTTAGGGTGAGGGTATATATATGGCTAAGTGAGCTAGAATATGAATCTTTGACTAACCTAAGCTTTCACCTAACATACACATACTCTATTTAATTCTATTTCATGCCTAGCTACGCATAATTTCCACTTTCACATTCTATAGTCATGTATTAACTTTTTCTCTTAATTTTCTTATCACATATGCATTGGAGCTTTACTTAACTTAGAATTGGGGTAATTTTGTCCCCTTATTTATTTAAATATTTATTGAATTTTTTGAATTTTTTTTAAAAATAAAATAGAAATAACATATCAATGCACATGGATTTTTAATTTTTCTGTTTTACATGAGTAGGTACCCAAATTTCCATTATTTTATTAAGGTAAGAACATAACATATTCCTTTATTAACCCATGTTCCCACAATTTTCCCATGCTTAATTAACACACAATCTCTATCTTAAGCTAACCAAAGATTCAATTTGGGGTGTTTAATTATTTTTCTGCTTAAGGCTAGTGATGTGATAAAATATAGAACAAATGAGATTTAAAAGGCTCAAAGTGGCTGACAAGGGTGATTTAAAGGGTAGGCTTATTTGGGATAAGTGAGCTAAACAAGTAATGGCCTCAATCATATGCATGCATATAAATACATTAAGCATTGGACATATAGAATGAAACAAAATAAAGATTACAATCATAGAGAAGTGAACACACAAGAATAAAATATTTATGGTTAAATAATGTAACTATATAATTAAGCTCAAAATCTCACGGGTTGTGTGTTCTTAGCTTTTTAAACTATGTTCCAATTACAACTTCAAACAAATTTAACACAAAAGTTTTGATTTAAATTAGTAAAAATTTTCAAAATTAAGGTCTTAAGAGAAACTTATTATTTTTCAACCAAATAGAACATGCATGCAACTAATTATTACTATGCAATCTATCCTAAAGAAAAACTAACTAAATATTCTATTTTATTGGTGTTTTAGGGAATAGAAATTACCTCCGGAAGTCAGGTACTGACCGACCTCCCCACACTTAAAGCCTTGCACCGTCCTCGGTGCCATCTGTCAGGAATAAAGGGGGGCTGGTAGCAGCATCTCCACCATCGGGACCGTCATGGCTCCCTGTGTTGGTAAATAAAGTGGAGTCTGGGGTGTCTGAGTCTTTGTTAGGTGGGTGGTTACCAACAAGTAGCACCTTGAGGTATGTAAATCTGCGCTTGTTACGGTGCTCTTTTTGCTCTCCTTTCTGGTCAAGCCGGTCTAACCTCTCAAGTATCTGATGGAGTAGTTGGTTTGTGGAAGGTGCTTGTGATGTGGAAGAAGAAGGGGTATCTTCTTCTGGTTCTGTGCTTCGGTTGATAGTGGCTGCTGGAGGTCTGATATACTTCCCGTTAGGGACGTATTGATCATCTCATGGAATCATGGCCTTGGTGTCCCTAGCTCTATAGGAGACTCCGGCTGCTGAGACTAGATCTGAAACCAAGGCGGGGAAAGGTAGGTTGCCCGCAATCTGTACGTGTCCCATAGCATGCCGAATGTGTCTTGGTAAATTGAGGTGCTGGTCTGTAAGGATACACCAGAGTAAAATAGCCATGTCTGCAGTGAAGGAGGATTTGTGAGTGCTCGGAAAGACGTAATGGGACATAATTTGTGCCCATACTCGAGCCTCCAAGGTGAGTGCGGAAGCCGATATGCCCTTAGGTCGGGAACAATGGTATCCGTAGATCCATATGCTACCAGGTTATACGATAACTCTGAGAACGGCGTCCCAGTCAAATTGGTATGTCTGGCGCTTGAATGAGGCTTCTTGAAATGTGTCCAATCCTTCTGGAGCAGAGGGAAGATCTAAAGCTTGTTGAATGGCTTCTTCGGTTATGGGGACTTGCTTCTGACGGACATAGACAGACTGCATGGTTGGCATGTGAAAATTAGAGTAGAAGTTAACTACCCATGTAAGATTAACCTGCCGTGGCTGTCTCTGTAGGAATCCCCATTGTCTTTGCTCGATGTGGGGCTCAACAATTTCAACAATGTTGGTTGGGAGGATGAGAAGGTGCTCATTGTTATAGTTCCTTGCTGCCAGGATGGGGAACATCTGCTCACAGTAGCGGTTAGTAAACCGCACAGTGTCCTTTGCTGGAAAGACTTTTTCTTTTTCATCGACCTTAATGATCCTCTTGATTCGTTTTGTTGAGGGTTTCACCACTGTTGAAGATGGCTCTTCCACTAATGCTCTTTTTGTTCCTCTCCTTGCTGGTGGTTTGGGAGTAGCTTTCTCCTTGCCTTTCTTGGTGGCCATCCTGAAAAAGGAAAGAGAAAGTAATATGTAAAGCTAAGGGTTCAAGCAAGGGAGCGAGCATTAAGGGTGATAATCAATGCACGGTAAAGAAGGATGTCATTAACACATGGCCTAGACTACATGTGAAAAGTTCATCAAAGGTAATATAGCAAGTGCGTGTGATGGCAATTAAATGCAAGATGTTTATTGGCATGCTGGCAAAGGCATGAGTAGCATAGATCAAGAATTCAATGTCCAAGTTAGATTACCAAGCCTTTCAAACTAATAATCTGTTTGTATTGACAATTATATATAATTAATAAAATATAAAAGGGGTTTTGTGAAAAATAGGCATTAAAGTAGTAGAATAGAATAATTAAAAATAATGTGCAATGCCATACGGGCTTTTTCACAAACACATAGCGTGCATGGTAAATAAGTTATTGAAAGTAGTAAATTGAACATGCAAGCAACCCTTTAAGAATTAATAATAATTGTCAAACAATTCCACAATAATTCACAAGTAAAATATAGAAAATAATGACCTAAATAAATTTCTAACACCAATTAAAGGAATAAAAAGAAAAAGGAAGAAAAGAAAAATATAGATAATGAAAGTGAAAAGAGAAAGAAAACATAAATAAAAATAATAAAGGAAAAGTAAAAAGTAAAGAAAGAATGAAAATAACCTTGATAATGGATGTGAAAAAGAAGGGAGGAGAAAGTAAAAAGTGAGAAGGAGTAGAGAAGGAAGAAGGGAGAAGAAACAAATAAGAAGGGAAAAAGAAAAATTAGGATTTGAGGAAGAAAAGATATGATATTTGGCTGATCTGGATAATCTGTGTGCCACATGTGACGCGGACGCGTGGGTCACGCGGTCGCGTGGTGTGTGATGTTTTTCAAGTGACGCGGACGCGTGGGTTATGCGGTCGTGTGACTTGATTTGTGTGAGTGGCGCGAGAGCAGCCTCGCGTTCGCGCGACTCTCTGTTTTAAACTCATTTTGCCAAAATTTAGGGTGACGCATTCGCGTCGGTGATGCAATCACGTGAATGGCCATATTTTGAGGACGACGCGGCCGCGTGGGACACGCGGTCGCGTGATAGGGCTGGTGCATCTAGCATCAAGCCAGCCCCACTCCATCATAATTTGCTGCCATACACGTCTTTTATGTCGATTTTTAGGGGCACGCGTTCGCGTGGGTGACGCGAACGCGTGGGAGGCTATTTTCCAAAATGACGCGGTCGCATCAGCGACACGGTCGCGTGGGCATGTTTGTACCTAAGGCACGCCTCCAACCACACTTTCGCGTGACTTTCTGTTCAATTCTCTTTTCTTCAGAACGCACATATGACGCGGACGCGTCAGCGACGCTTACGCATCGCGTGCGTTTTTTTTATGTAATATGCAAATGCAAATGCAGGCTATATGCAACTATATGCAGAGATTATGAGAAGAGTCATTAACAAAATTTAAATAGAATAAAGTAAAATAAAACTAAGACTGAAACGGAACGATCATACCATGGTGGGTTGTCTCCCACCTAGCACTTTGCTTTTACGTCCTTAAGTTGGACGCTCTTCAGACTCATTCTGCTTCTGTTGGTGGGTCTTCCAAGAGGAAGACCTCTAGTTCCTTGTGATCCTTCGTCTTTTCACCATGATAAAGCTTTTGACGATGTCCATTGACCTTTAGAAATTTGGAGCTAGAAGGATGATGCAGGTGGAAAACTCCGTATGGCTCTGCCTTTTCTACTCTCTATGGACCTTCCCATCTTGATCTCAGTTTACCTGGCATAAGCCTCAGTCTGGAGTTATAAAGAAGAACTAAATCCCGTGGTCTGAAATCTCTCCTTTTTATATGCTTGTCATGGACAGCCTTCATCTTTTCTTTGTATCTCTTGGAGTTGTCATATGCTTCTAGGCGAAGATTCTCCAATTCTGCTAGTTGCAGCTTTCTTTCAGCACCAGATTCTTCATAGTTCATGTTGCACTCCCTCACAGCCCAGAAAGCCTTGTGTTCTACCTCTACTGGAAGGTGGCAAGCCTTTCCATATACTAAGCGGAAGGGGCTAATCCCAATGGGTGTCTTGTACGCTGTTCTATATGCCTAGAGTGCATCTTGTAGCCTGGCACTCCAGTCTTTCCTGTGAGGTTTTACTATCTTCTTTAAAATGCGTTTAATCTCTCTGTTAGAGACTTCTGCTTGCCCATTGGTCTAGGGATAGTAAGCTGTTTCTACTTTATGAACTATCCCATGCTTCTTCAGTAAGTCTCCTGTTACAAAAGTGAGTGCCTTGATCGCTCACGATTGCTCGTGGTGATCCAAAGCGACAAATAATATGATTTCTAACAAAGGAAACAACAGTATTAACATCGTCAGTACGGGTAGGAATTACTTCCACCCATTTAGAAATATAATCTACAGCTAACAGTATATAAAAGTAACCATTAGAATTTGAAAACGGACCCATGAAGTCAATGCCCCAAACATAAAAAATTTCACAGAAAAGCATAATCTGTTGAGGCATCTCATCCCTCTGGGATATATTACCAAACTTTTGGCAAGGAGAACAAGATTTACAAAATTCAGCAGCGTCTTTAAAAAGAGTAGGCCACCAGAATCCATAGTCTAGAATTTTTCTAGCTGTTCTTTGAGGGCCAAAATGTCCTCTACTTTCAGATGAGTGGCAGGCCTCTAAAATGGACTGGAATTCTGATTGAGGCACACACCGTCTAATTACCTGGTAAGCACCACACCTCCATAAATATGGATCATCCCATATATAATATTTGGACTCGCTTTTCAGCTTGTCTCTTTGATGCTTAGTAAAATTTGGAGGAAAAGTGTGGCTAACTAGATAATTAGCTACAGGTGCATACCAAGGAACTACTTCAGATACTACATGTAAGCTATCAAATGGGAAATTATTATTTATAGGAGTGGATTCATCTTTAATATGCTCAAGGTGACTCAAGTGGTCTGCCACTAAATTCTGGTTACCACTCCTATCCTTAATTTCTAAATCAAATTCTTGCAGCAGCGGTATCCAACGTATTAGCCTTGGTTTGGACTCCTTTTTAGCTAATAAATATTTTAGAGCTGCATGGTCTGAGTACACTACTACCTTAGTACCAAGTAAATAGGCTCGAAATTTATCCAGAGCAAAAACAATAGCTAGAAGCTCTTTTTCAGTAGTAGTATAATTAGATTGAGCAGCATCTAAAGTCTTAGATGCATAAGCAAATACAAAAGGGTCATTACCTTCGCGCTGAGCCAGCACCGCTCCTACTGCATGGTTGGAAGCATCACACATAATTTCAAATGGCTGGCTCCAGTCTGGTCCTATCACAATTGGGGCTTGAGTCAGGGCGATCTTTAGCTTATCAAATGCTTGCATACAATCCTCACTGAACTCGAACTCTATATCTTTCTGTAGCAATCTGGATAAAGGCAATGCTACCTTACTGAAGTCCTTAATGAATCTCCTGTAAAAACCTGCGTGGCCAAAGAATGAACGGACTTCCCTCACGGAGGAGGGTAAGGTAAACTAGAAATAACATCCACCTTTGCTGGATCTACAGAAGTGCCAGTATTAAATACAACATATCCTAGTACAATTCCATATTTTACCATAAAGTGACATTTCTCAAAATTTAATACAAGGTTGGTACTAACACACCTGTCTAATACTCTATCTAAACTATCCAAGCAAAGGCTAAATGAATCACCATATATGCTAAAATCATCCATAAAAATCTCCATACAGTTCTCAATAAGATCAGAGAAAAGACTCATCATGCATCTTTGGAAAGTAGTTGGTGCATTGCATAAGCCAAAGGGCATTCTCTTATAAGCATATGTTCCAAAAAGACATGTAAAAGTAGTCTTTTCCTGATCTTCAGGAGCTATATGAATTTGAAAGTAGCCTGTATAACCATCTAAAAAGCAGTAATGGGATTTAGCTGACACGCGATCAAGCATTTGATCAATGAATGGCAAGGGGTAGTGATCCTTGCAAGTGGCTTGGTTGAGATGTCTATAGTCAATGCAAACTCTCCATGAGTTCTGCACTCTAGTTGTCAGGAACTCTCCGTGCTCATTTCTTACTGTTGTGACTCCAGACTTCTTGGGCACCACTTATACTGGACTGACCCATTCACTATCTGAGATGGGGTAAATGATATCTGCTTCAAGTAGTCTGGTTATTTCTTTCTTGACAACTTCTAAGATTGTGGGATTCAATCTTCTTTGAGGCTGACGGACAGGCTTTGCTCCATCTTCTAAGAATATTCTGTACTCACAAACTTGAGGGCCGATGCCTACTATATCCGCCAAGCTCCATCCAATTGTTTTCTTATGTTTTCTCAGCACACTGAGCAGTTGTTCTTCTTGTTGGGAAGTGAGTTCCTTTGCAATGATAACTGAGAACTTCTACTTATTCTCAAGGTAAGCATACTTGAGGTGTGGAGGTAGGGGCTTTAATTCTAATTTCTGCTCATAGCTAGGCTCTGGATCATATGGGGCTGGTGATAATGGAAAAGGGTTCTCATTGTTTTCAGAAAGTGTCCCCACACTTGGACCTTGCTCCATGTACTTCTCTTCCATTTCTTCTTGGTGAACCTCAGCTACAGTTTCATCAATGATGTCACATTGGAAGATAGAATGATCTTCCGGAGGATGCTTCATAACTTCATTTAAATTGAAACTCACTACTCTTCCATCTATCTCAAAGGAGTAAGTTCCTGAGAATGCATCCATCTTGAACTTTGAAGTATTCAGGAATGGTCTTCCAAGCAGGATTGATGATGGTCTTCCTGAGTCATTTGGGGGCATTTCCAGGATATAGAAGTCAATGGGAAATGTGAGCCCCTTAATGCTCACTAATATGTCTTCAGCAATTCCAACTACTGTAATAATACTTTTATCTGCTAATACAAAACGAGCTGCCGACCTTTTTAAGGGAGGGAGCCTCAAGGTATCATATATAGACAATGGCATTATACTAACACACGCTCCTAAATCACACATGCAAATAGAAAATATTACACCTCCAATGGTACAGTTAACCATGCATGGACCTGGTCACTGCATTTTTCAGGTATACCTCCCATTAAAGCAGATATAGAACTACCTAAAGAAATAGTTTCTAATTCATTAATTTTATCTTTATGTATGCATAAATCTTTTAGAAACTTTGCATATTTAGGTACCTGCTGAATAACATCAAAAAGGGGAACAGTTACCTCAACCTTTTTGAATATTTCTACCATTTTGGGGTCAAGTTCTATCTGCTTTCTGGGCTTCCTGGCAAGTTGTGGGAATGGGATAGGAAGGGCGTTACTTGCAGCTTCTGCATCCTTTGGTGTTTCATTCTGTGGTTGAGCTGCTTCTTCTTCAACTATGTTTTGTACATCCTCTTCCTCTTCAGCATCTTCCACTTCCACTACATCCTCAGCTGGGACGTGTTCTGGTGAGCTTGACTCTTCCTGGTTCCTCTCTTGCAGTGTGGTTCTGGACCTCAGAGTGATGGCATTGATGCCACCTTTGGGATTAGGTAGGGGTTGAGAAGGAATTCCACTAGAGCTTGAAGGTTGATTGGTGGAATTAGGTGATGAATCTAATTGGGAGACGAGAGCTTGTAAAGTAGCAGTCAGACCATTTAAAGTAGAGTTCAACTACGTCTACATGTCTTGTTGTCCTTGTGCAAGAGAACAGAGCATCTCGTCATTTGATGAGGAATTGGAATAAGTGATCTGAGGAACCTGTTGTTGGTTGTGCTGGAATCCTTGAGATTGTCTTAGGTGAGGTGCTCTGTAAGGCTGGTTCTAATTCTGCTGTCTGTTGTTGTTATTTTACCTCTGGTTTCCATTGTTATCTCTGCTTCCTCTGTTATAGTTGTCCCTCCAACTGTGGTTAGAATTATCTCTCCAACCTTGGTTGGAATTATCCTGCCATCCTTGGTTATGGGTTCCACCTTGGTTGTAATTGCCGCCTTGTTGATTGCATCCTTGATTCGGGCGGTCATAGAAGTTATGAGTAGCTGCCACAATGTTGTCTTCCTATTGGAGCTGCGGACATTCATCAGTATAATGACTATAATCAGTACAGATTCCGCATACTCTTTGGGGAACCAACTGTTGGCTCTGTTGTGGTGGGTGAGGTTGAGCTTGTTGTGCTTGTTGTTGATTTAACTGCATTTGCTTCAGTAGGTTGGTCATTTCACATATACTCTGTGTAAGAGCAGTAGTCTCAATGCTAGAGAAAACCTCTGCAACAGCTTTTGAGTGGCTGCACCTCTGCCTGTGATTTCTAGTGGACTCAGCTAAGTCGCTGATCAGTTGCCATGCTTCATCTGCGATTCTGTACTTTTTCAGGGAACCATTACTAGCACCATCCAGTATGGTCTTATCCTAGGGGTTCATGCCTTGAGTGAAGTAGCTGATCAACACTAGTTTGTCAATCATGTGATGGGGGCATACGTCTAGAAGGTTCTTAAAATGCTCCCAGTATTCATAGAGAGTCTCCGAGTCACCTTGAACAATGCAGGAGATCTCTTTCCTCAGTCTATCTGTGACTTCAGCTGGGAAGTATTTTTCCAAAAATTCTCTCCTAAGTGTATCCCAGTTGGTAACAGTCGCTTCAGGTTGGGAGTAGTACCACTCTGTTGCCTTTCCCTCAAGAGAAAACGGGAAGGCAGTTAACAGAATAGAAGTTTCATCTGCACCATTACACCTAACAGTAGAACAGGCTGTTTGGAAATCCCTAAGGTGCTTAATAGGCTCTTGAGCAGGTAAGCCATGAAACTTGGGCATCAAGTTGATTAGTGCAGTCTTCAATTTAAAATCTGCAGCCAGATTTGGATGATGCACTTGATAAGGTTGCAGTGTAAAATCCGGGGCTCCAGCTTCTTGGAGAGTAATTCTCCTAGGTTCTGCCATATTATCTGCACGTGAATCAACTGGATCAGTAGTAAAGGAGCTTGTCTCGCTCTTAGATGGCGGTTCAGATTCGCCCTCAGATGAGACTGGTGAATCGATAACAATCACTTCACCACCCTCAGAGGCTAACCGACGTCGAGCTCGCCTAATACGTGAAAGAGTTCTTTCAATTTCAGGATCAAAAGCGGCTAAGCTCGGATCAGGCAGTGAACGCGTCATTCAATAAGAAAGACATATAGCTCATGGCGGACCATGAGCGCAAAGATGGCTATACGGCATCTGAGTCTGAACCAAAAGATCAGCCAGAAGACCAAGCCGTCTTGCTTCCGCCTCCACCACTGCACCATGGCCCCACGAGGAAGGGACCTTAGGAACTCCTTAAACAAGGAGGATCCAGTCTGAGGTCCATGATGGTGGCGAAAATTGACCAATTAAGAAATTAATAAACGAGATGCGTTGCAAGTACAGTTCTCAACCAGCTAAGATCCTCTTTCTCAATTTAAAAAGGGTTGTCACAAATTTTAGAATTAAAAATACTGGAAGTATGAGTCCCAGGTCGTCTCCCAACGAGTTGTAGGAAAACGTGCTATTTTATTAACTAGAAGTTTTCCAGAAAAGTTTGAGTTGGATAATGAGTAATTAAAATAATTGTAGATTAAAGCAATAAAACTAAGAATTATTATTAATATTAAAAGGCCTTGACCGGGGGAATGATTAATTGGAAGTTCTATGCTTGTTGGAATCTTCTCAAGTGTAGTGTAAAGAGGTTGTTGTTTTCACTTAGTTAACCCTTACTAAATAAAGGAAAGTCAAGTGATTGAGCTAACTCTTACCCGCAAATCCTATTCCTCTTCCTTGGGAAGGTCTAGCGTTAGTAGGTACAGAATTAGCCAACAACGTACAATTTAACTAAGCACTTGAGCATTCCAACTCAAGTGTCTCCTCTTAATCAATCCCCATGTCAAGTAGGAAATTTACTCCATTGACATGGATTTAGTGCTCATAAAAATATAAGAAGACATAATTAAATGAAATAAAAAAGAGATTTCAAATTAATTAAAAATAAAAGTAACTCTATATATTAATAAATTCAAAATGCAACATACTTAATTGAATAGGGTCAATGATCAACATGAAAAGAGTAAAGGAATAAGGAAACAAACTAAAGTAGTGTCTTCAACGGAGGTAATGACTCTTCAGCATCCAAAATCCAAATCGAAAGCATAAACTATCAATGTAAAGCTAATCTAGATTCAGATCTAAAACTAAAAGTAATCCTAATATCAATGTATCTAAATGTATGTGGATGCGTGTTGAGTCTCTGCATGTTCCCTAGCTTTAGTCTGTGTTTCTGGGCCGAAACTTGGTTAAAACACGGCCCGAAATTGTCTCCAGCGTATTTTGCAATTTCTGTAGATCGCGCAGGTCACGTGTACGCGTCATCCACGCGATCGCGTCATTCAGCGATTTTCCTTGTCACGCGTTCGCGT
This sequence comes from Arachis hypogaea, assembly GCF_003086295.3. Classification (NCBI taxonomy): domain Eukaryota; kingdom Viridiplantae; phylum Streptophyta; class Magnoliopsida; order Fabales; family Fabaceae; genus Arachis; species Arachis hypogaea. The sequence continues at coordinate 100,090,383 of NC_092052.1, read as the reverse complement.
CGTCCATGCGTTCGCGTCATTCGTGCAGACTCCACTCCACGCATTTGCGTCAGGCACGCGTTCACGTCGATGCAATTTTTTCATTTTGCGCACTCGCGTGAGCCATGCGCTCGCGTCAGTGTTCGCTGGTCATCTCCTTAGTTTCTTGTGTTCCTTCCATTTTTGCTAGCTTTCTCTCCATTCTCCAAGCCATTCCTGTCCTATGAAGCCTGAAATACTTAACATATGGATCACGGCATCGAATGGTATAAAGGAGAATTAAAAAATGTACAAATTAAAGGTCTTTAGGAAGCAAGTTTTCAACCAAAAACAATACTAGGAAGGAATTATAAAATCATGCAATCCATATGAATAAGTAGGTAAAGACTTGATAAAACCACTCAATTAAACACAATATAAATCATAAAATAATGGTTTATCAGTCCATCATCCCGAGGCTGAGGATCAATGATGAGCGGATAATTTATACGCTTTTTGGCATTGTTTTTAAGTAGTTTCCAATATGTTTTAGTTAGTTTTTAGTATATTTTTTTTAGTTTTTATTCAAAATTCACATTTTTGGACTTTACTATGAGTTTGTGTGTTTTTCTGTGATTTTAGGTATTTTCTGGCTGAAATTGAGGGACTTGAGCAAAAATCTGATTCAGAGGCTGAAGAAGGACTGCAGATGCTGTTGGATTCTGACCTCCCTACACTCAAAGTGGATTTTATGGAGATACAGAAACCCAATTGGCGCTTTCTCAATTGCTTTGGAAATTAGACATCCAGGGCTTTCCAGCAATATATAATAGTTCATAATTTGCCCGAGTTTTGACGATGCAAGCTGGAATTCAAACGCCTACTTCCTGCCCTATTCTGAAGTTAAACGCTAGAAACAGGTTACAAGCTAGAGTTAAACGCCAGAAACAGGCTGCAACTTGGCGTTTAACTCCAAGAGAAATCTCTACATGTGTAAAGCTCAATGCTCAGCCTAAGCACACACCAAGTGGGCCCCGAAAGTGGATTTCTGCATCATTTACTTGTCTCTGTAAACCCTAGTAACTAAGTTTAGTATAAATAGGACTTTTTACTATTGTATTTACATCTTTTGATCATTTTAGATCTCTAGACCTCCATGGGAGGCTGGCCACTCGGCCATGTCTATCCTATTTTCAATTATGTATTTTCAACAGTGGAGTTTCTACACCCCATAGATTAAGGTGTGGAGCTCTGCTGTTCCTCATGAATTAATGCAAAGTACTATTATTTTTCTATTCAACTCAAGCCTATTTCTTCTCTAAGATATTCATTCGCACACAAGAACATGATGAATGTGATGATTATGTGACACTCATCACCATTCTGACCTATGAACGCGTGCCTGACAACCACTTCTGTTCTACATGCAAACAAGATTGAATGTGTATCTCTTGGGTTTCTAATCTAAGATTAAAACCTTCGTGGTATAGGCTAGATTTATTGGCAGCCATTCCTGAGATCCGAAAAGTCTAAACCTTGTCTGTGGTATTCCGAGTAGGATCTGGGAAGGGATGACTGTGACGAGCTTTAAACTCGCGAGTGTTGGGTGTAGTGAAAGACGCAAAAGGATCAATGGATCCTATTCCAACATGATCGAGAACCGACAGATGATTAGCCGTGCGGTGACAGCGCATTTGGACCATTTTCACTGAGAGGACGGGAGGTAGCCATTGACAACAGTGATGCCCAACATACAGCTTGCCATAGAATGGAGTATGAATGATTGAATGAAAGCAATAGGAAAGCAGAGGTTCAGAAGCAACAAGCATCTTCATACGCTTATCTGAAATTCTCACCAATGAATTACATAAGTATTTCTATCTTATTTTATATTTTAATTATCAAAATCCCATAACCATTTGAATCTGCCTGACTGAGATTTACAAGATGACCATAGCTTGCTTCAAGCCGACAATCTCCGTGGGATCGACCCTTACTCACGTAAGGTTTATTACTTGGACGACCCAGTGCACTTGCTGGTTAGTTGTGTGGAGTTGTGAAGAAGAATTGAGATTATGAACGTGCGTACCAAGTTGTTGGCGCAGTTGAGATCACAATTTCGTGCACCAAGTTTTTGGCGCCGTTGCCGGGGATTGTTCGAGTTTGGAAAACTTACGGTTCATCTTGTTGCTCAGATTAGGTAATTTTATTTTATTTTAAAGCTTCTTATTTTCAAAAAAAAAATACCAAAAAAATTTCATAAAATCATGAAAACCAAAAATTTTATGTTTCTTGTTTGAGTTTTGTGTCAATTTTAAATTTGGTGTCAATTGCATGTGTTTTAATTTCCCTTTAATTTTTGAAAATTCATCATGTGTTCTTCATGATCTTGAAGTTGTTCTTGATGTTCATGATCTTCAAAGTGTTCTTGGTGTTCATCTTGATATTCAAAGTGTTCATACATGTATTTCTTGTTTTGATTCATAATTTTTATGTCTTGTGACATTTTTGTGTTTTTCTCTCTCCTTATTAAAATTTCAAAAATAAAAAATATATCTTTCCCTTTTATTCCTCATAAATTTCGAAAATTTGAATTGATTTAATCATAAAATTTTTAAAATTTAATTGTTTCTTATGAGTCAAGTCAAATTTTCAATTTAAAAATTTTATCTTTTTCAAATCTTTTTCAAAAAACAAATCTCTTTCAGTTTTTCTTTCATATTTTCGAAAATTTTAAAATTGTTTTTCAAAATCTTTTTCTTAATTTTGTTTCTATTTTCGAAAATCTCACTAACATTTAATATTTTGATTAAAAAATTTCCAAGTTGTTACTTGTCTATTAAGAAAGGTTCAATCTTTAAATTCTAGAATCATATCTTTTTAGTTTCTTGTTAGTCAAGTAATCAACTTTAATTTCAAAATTCAATCTTTTTAAATTTCTTTTTCAAATCTTTTTCAAAATAAATTTCAATCATATCTTTTTCAAAAATCAATTTTCAAAATCTTTTCTAACTTCTTATCTTTTCAAAATTGATTTTCAAAATCTTTTTCAATTAACCACTTAACTTTTTGTTTGACTTTAAAAATTCTTGTCTTTTTCAAAATCATCTAGCTACTTTTCTCTCTCCAATTTTCGAAAATCACTAACACTTTTTCAAAATTCTTTTTAATTAACTAATTGCTTTAAATTTTAATTTTAATTTTATTTCTCTTTTTAATTTTTGAGTTCTAACTAATAATTAAAATAAAAACAAAAATATTTTTTCTTTTTAATTATTTTCGAATTTTTCTCTTCTCCTTCTTCTATTCTTCTCTTGTTCTACTAACATAAAGGAATCTCTATACTGTAACATAGAAGATTTCTCTTCTTTTCTATTCTCTTCTTTTTCATATGAGCAGAAACAGGGATAAAGACATTCTTTTTGAAGCTGATCCTGAACCTGAAAGGACTCTTAAGAGGAAACTAAGAGAAGCTAAAGCACAACCCTCTGGAGAGGACCTGACAGAAATTTTCGAAAAAGATGGAGACATGGCCGAACCCAACAACAATGGTGGAGATGCAAGGAAGATGCTTAGTGACTTTATTGCACCCTCTTCTAACTTCTGTGGAAGGAGCATCTCTATTCCTGCAATTGGAGGAAACAACTTTGAGCTTAAGCCTCAATTAGTTTCTCTAATGCAGCAAAATTGCAAGTATCATGGACTTCCTTTGGAAGATCCTCATCAGTTTTTAGCTGAGTTCTTGTAAATCTATGACACTGTTAAGACTCATGGGGTTGACCCTGAGATCTACAGGCTTATGCTTTTCCCTTTTGCTGTAAGAGACAGAGCTAGGACATGGTTGGACTCACAACCTAAGGACAGCCTGAACTCTTGGGAAAAGATGGTCAATGGCTTCTTGGCAAAGTTCTTTCCACATCAAAAATTGAGTAAGCTTAGAGTGGAAGTCCAAACCTTCAGACAGAAGGAAGGCAAATCCTTCTATGAAGCTTGGGAAAGATACAAGCAAATGATCAGAAGGTGTTCTTCTGGTATGCTTTCAGAATGGAGCATCATATACATATTCTATGATGGTCTGTTTGAACTGTCCAAGATATCATTGGACAACTCTGTAGGTGGATCTCTTCATCTGAAGAAGATGCCTAAAGAAGCTCAAAAACTAATTGAAATGGTTGCAAATAACCAATTCATGTACACTTCTGAAAGAAATTCTATGAATAATGGGACAACTCAGAAGAAAGGAGTTCTTGAAATTGATACTCTGAATGCCATATTAGCTCAGAACAAAATATTGACTCAGCAAGTCAATATGATTTTTCAGAGTTTGAATGGATTGCAAGCTGCATCCAATAGCACTAAAGAAGCATCTTCTGAAGAAGAAGCTTATGATCCTGAGAACCCTGCAATAGCAGAGGTGAATTACATGGGAGAACCCTATGGAAACACCTATAATCCTTCATGGAAAAATCATCCAAATTTCTCATGGAAGGACCAACAGAAGCCTCAACAAGGCTTCAATAATAATGGTGGAAAAATAGGTTTAGCAATAGCAAGCCTTTCCCATCATCTTCTCAGCAATAGACAGAGAATTCTGAACAGAGCCATTCTGGCCTGGCAACCATAGTCTCTGATCTATCTAAGACCACACTAAGTTTCATGAATGAAACAAGATCCTCTATTAGAAATTTGGAGGCACAGGTGGGTCAGCTGAGTAAGAAGATTACTGAAACTCCTCCCAGTACTCTCCCAAGCAATACAGAAGAAAATTCCAAGAGAGAGTGCAAGGCCATAACCATGACCAACATGGCCGAACCTGGAGAGAGAGAGGAGGACGTGAGTCCCAGTGAGAAAAGCCTCATGGGACGTCCTCTGGACAGAAAGGAGTTTCCCTTTGAGGAACCAAAGGAATCTGAGGCTCATACAGAGACCATAGAGATTCCATTGAACATTCTTCTGCCATTCATGAGCTCTGATGAATATTCTTCCTCTAAAGAGGATGAAGACATCACTGAAGAGCAAGTTGCTAAGTATCTAGGAGCAATCATGAAGCTGAATGCCAAGTTATTTGGTAATGAGACTTGGGAGGATGAACCCCCCTTGTTCACCAATGAACTGAATGCATTAATGAGGCAGACATTACCTCAGAAGAAACCGGATCCCGGAAAATTCTTCATACCTTGCACCATAGGCACCATGACCTTTGAAAAGGCTCTATGTGACCTGGGGTCAGGGATAAACCTCATGCCCCTCTTTGTAATGGAGAAACTGGGAATCTTTGAGGTACAAGCTGCAAGAATCTCACTAGAGATGACAGACAAATCAATGAAACAGGCTTATGGACCAGTAGAGGATGTACTAGTGAAGGTTGAAGGCCTTTACATCCCTGCTGATTTCATAATCCTAGACACTGGGAAGGATGAGGATGGATCCATCATCCTTGGCAGACCCTTCCTAGCCACAACAAAAGCTGTGATTGATGTTAATAGAGGAGAATTGGTCCTTTAGTTGAATGAGGACTACCTTGTATTCAAGACTCAAGGTTTTCTTTCTGTAACCATGGAGAGGAAGCATGAAAAGCTTCTCTCAATACAGAGTCAAACAAAACCCCCATATTCAAAATCTAAGTTTGGTGTTGAGAGGCCCCAACCCTACTCTGATTATCTGTGAGGCTCCATGAGAGCTTACTGTCAAGCTATTGACATTAAAGAAGTGCTTATTGGGAGGTAACCCAATGTTATTTAATTATATCTATTTATTTTCCATTGCTATTTTATGTTTTCTTTAGGTTGATGATCAAGTGAAGTCACAAAAACAACTGAAAAATCAAAAACAGAATGAAAAACAGCGTTAAAAATAGCTCACCCTGGAGGAAGAGCTTACTGACGTTTAAACGCCAGTAAAAAGCATTAGACTGGCGTTTAACGCCAGAACAGAGCATCAATTTAGCGTTTAACACCAAGAAAGGGAGAAAAGCTGGCGTTAAACGCCAGAAACAAGCATCAGACTGGCGTTTAACGCCAGAACAGAGCATCAAGTTGGCGTTTAACACCAAGAAAGGGAGAAAAGCTGGCGTTTAATGCCAGAAACAAGCAGCAGTCTGGCGTTAAATGCCAGGATTGCACACTAAGGGCATTTTTGCATGCCTCAATGGAGCAGGGATGATAAGTCCTTGACCCCTCAAGATCTGTAGATCCCACAGGATCCCCACCTGCCACACCTCTTCTTCTCTCCTCTTCACACCTTTTCATACACACTTCCCCCACCCTTGGCCGAACCCACCACACATCTCCATCTCCTCCATTTCTTTTTCTTCTCTTCCTTTCCTCCTTCTTTTGCTCGAGGACAAGCAAACATTTTAAGTTTGGTGTGGAAAAAGCATTGCTTTTTTGTTTTTCCATAACCACTAATGCCTCAAGGGATGCACTTTCCTCCACAAAACTATTGGGAGCAGATTAACACCTCCCTAGGAGAATTAAGTTCCAACATGGGACAACTAAGGGTGGAGCACCAAGAGCATTCCATCCTCCTCTATGAAATTAGAGAAGATCAAAGAGCTATGAAGGAGGAGCAACAAAGGCAAGGAAGAGGCATAGAGGAGCTCAAAAGCACTATTGGTTCTTCAAAAGGAAGAAGACGCCACCCTCACTAAGGTGGACCCGTTCCTTAATCTCATTGTCTATTTATTTTTTCTGTTCCTTGTCTATTTATTTTTTCTGTTTTCATTCTCTATACTTTATTTATGTTTGTGTCTTTATTACATGATCATTAGTATCTAGTGTCTATGTCTTAAAGCTATGAATATCCTATGAATCCATCACCTTTTTTAAATGAAAAATGTTTTAATTACAAAAGAATAAGAAGTACATGATTTCGAATTCATCCTTGAAACTAGTTTAATTATTTTGATGTGGTGACAATACTTTTTGTCTTCTAAATGAATGCTTGAACAGTGCATATGTCTTTTGAATTTGTTGTTTATGAATGTTAAAACTGTTGGCTCTTGAAAGAATGATGGAAAAGGAGAAATGTTATTGATAATCTGAAAAATCATAAAATTGATTCTTGAAGCAAGAAAAAGCAGTGAATGACAAAGCTTGTGAAAAAAAAATGGCAAAAAAAAAGAAAAAAAAGAGAAAGAAAAAGAAAAAGCAAGCAGAAAAAGCCAATAGCTCTTTAAACCAAAAGGCAAGAGCAAAAAGCCAATAGCCCTTTAAACTAAAAGGCAAGGGTAAAAAGGATCCAAGGCTTTGAGCATCAGTGGATAGGAGGGCCCAAAGGAATAAAATCCTGGCCTAAGCGGCTAAACCAAGCTGTCCCTAACCATCTGCTTGTGGCGTGAATGTGTCAAGCCAAAAGCTTGAGATTGAGCAGTTAAAGTCGTGATCCAAAGCAAAAAGAGTGTGCTTAAGAACTCTGGACACCACTAATTGGACTCTAGCAAAGCTGAGTCACAATCTGAAAAGGTTCACCAGTTATGTGTCTGTGGCATTTATGTATCCGGTGGTAATACTGGAAAACAAAGTGCTTAGGGCCACGTCCAAGACTCATAAAGTAGTTGTGTTAAAGAATCAACATACTGAAGTAGGAGAATCAATAACACAATCTAAATTCTGAGTTCCTATAGATGCCAATCATTCTGAACTTCAAAGGATAAAGTGAGATGCCAAAACTATTCAGAGGCAAAAAGCTACTAGTCCCGCTCATCTAATTGGAGCTAAGTTTCATTGATAGTTTGGATTTTATAGTATATTCTCTTCTTTTTAGCCTATTTGATTTTCAGTTGCTTGGGGATAAGCAACAATTTAAGTTTGGTGTTGTGATGAGCGGATAATTTATATGCTTTTTGGCATTGTTTTTAAGTACTTTCCAGTATGTTTTAGTTAGTTTTTAGTATATTTTTATTAGTTTTTATTCAAAATTCACATTTTTGGATTTTACTATGAGTTTGTGTGTTTTTCTGTGATTTCAGGTATTTTCTGGCTGAAATTGAGGGACTTGAGCAAAAATCTGATTCAGAGGCTGAAGAAGGGCTGCAGATGCTGTTGGATTCTGACCTCTCTGCACTCGAGTGGATTTTCTGGAGCTACAGAAACCCAATTGGCGCGCTCTAAATTTCTTTAGAAATTAGACATCCAGGGCTTTACAACAATATATAATAGTCCATACTTTTCCCAAGTTTTGACGAAGCAAACTGGCGTTCAAACGCCTACTTCCTGCCCTATTCTGAAGTTAAACGCCAGAAACATGTTACAAACCAGAGTTAAACGCCAGAAACAGGCTGCAACCTGGTATTTAACTCCAAGAGAAGTCTCTACACGTGTAAAGCTCAATGCTCAGCCCAAGCACACACCAAGTAGGCCCCGGAAGTGGATTTCTGCATCATTTACTTGTCTCTGTAAACCCTAGTAACTAAGTTTAGTATAAATAGGACTTTTTACTATTGTATTTACATCTTTTGATCATTTTAGATCTCTAGACCTCTATGGGAGGTTGGCCACTCGGCCATGTCTACCCTATTTTCACTTATGTATTTTCAACGGTGGAGTTTCTACACCCCATAGATTAAGGTGTGGAGCTCTGCTGTTCCTTATGAATTAATGCAAAGTACTATTGTTTTTCTATTCAACTCAAGCCTATTTCTTCTCTAAGATATTCATTCGTACACAAGAACATGATGAATGTGATGATTATGTGACACTCATCACCATTTTCACCTATGAATACGTGCTTGACAACCACTTACGTTCTACATGCAAACAAGCTTGAATGTGTATCTCTTGGGTTTCTAATCTAAGATTAAAATCTTCGTGGTATAGGCTAGAATTATTGGCAGCCATTCTTGAGATCCGGAAAGTCTGAACCTTGTCTGTGGTATTCCGAGTAGGATCTGGGAAGGGATGACTGTGACGAGCTTCAAACTCGCAAGTGTTGGGCGTAGTGACAGACGCAAAAGGATCAATGGATCCTATTCCAACATGATCGAGAACCGACAGATGATTAGCAGTGCGGTGACAGCGCATTTGGACCATTTTTACTGAGAGGACGGGAGGTAGCCATTGACAATGGTGATGCCCAACATACAGCTTGCCATAGAAAGGAGTATGAATGATTGGATGAAAGCAATAGGAAAGCAGAGGTTCAGAAGCAACAAGCATCTTCATACGCTTATCTGAAATTCTCACCAATGAATTACATAAGTATTTCTATCTTATTTTATATTTTAATTATCAAAATCCCATAACCATTTGAATCTGCCTGACTGAGATTTACAAGATGACCATAGCTTGCTTCAAGCCGACAATCTCCGTAGGATCGACCCTTACTCACGTAAGGTTTATTACTTGGACGACCCAGTGCACTTGCTGGTTAGTTGTGCGGAGTTGTGAAGAAGAATTGAGATTATGAACGTGCGTACCAAGTTGTCGGCGCAGTTGAGATCACAATTTTGTGCACCAATCAACCTCATGCAATTGAGATCCTGGATCTCATTCATGGCCAAGGGGATTGACTACAACAACTCAAACACGAGGCCGAACACCAACGGGAAGCATAATGCGAATTGCGAAAAGAAGTAAGGAGATGAAAGGAGTTAGAAGACAAGCTACGAAAGCTCGAAGGTGATATACAAAGAAGGAATAATCGGGCGGAGCTTGATGAAAGTCCCTTGGAGGGGCCAGATCTGTTCAAAGAAGAGATCACGAGGGCTAAGGTTCCCTGAAACATCAAATCGCCCGACATAGATCTCTATGATAGAATGTCTGACCCGAGCCACCATTTTAGTAACTTCAGAAGCAGAATGTACTTGGCCGACGCTTCTAACGCCACTCGTTGCAAAGCCTTCCCAACTACTTTAAGCAAGACTGCAATGAAATGGTTTCATAGCCTGTCCTTCAGATTGGTCACTAGCTTTGACGACCTGGCCAGAAAAGTTTTTACCAGATTCTCCATCCAGAAAGACAAAACAAAGCACGCCCCAAGCCTGCTAGGAGTAAAGCAAAAGGTCAGAGAAACTCTTCGCGACTATATGGAAAGGTTCAATAAAGCTTGCTTGGAAATTCAGAATCTACCAACCGAAGCTATAATTATGGGTCTAGTCAATGGCCTTAGAGAAGGGCCATTTTCTCAGTCAATATCCAAGAGATATCCGACTTCTCTGAATGAAATTCAACAAAGGGCAGAAAAATACATCAACATGGAGGAAAACGCCCGACTTAGAGAACCTTCTTTGCAATCTAACTTGCCCTACTATCAAATCGGGACAAAGAAAGGGAACCCAAGAAGAAAAAGGAGCAAAATGCAGAAAGCCTCAAAAGTGTCACAACTACACCCCTCTGAGGGTTTTCCTAGTCGATATTTATCATGAAATATGCCACACAGAGAAACTTCCTCCACCTCGTCCGATTAAGAATAAGAAAGCTGGAAGTCGGAACGAATATTGTGAGTACCACAAGCTGTATGGGCATTCCACTAATGAATGTTAAGACCTAAAGAATGTCATAAAAAACTTGGATAGAGAAGGACGACTTGATAGATACCTAGCAGACAGGTCAGACGACCCGAGGAAGAGAAGAAGGAGAATAACCAAAACGCACTTCTCACACCCCCCGAGTGATATATACACATGATTAATGGTGGATTTACAGGAGGAGGAATATCAAAATCCTCACGAAAAAGGTACCTCAAGGAAGTATATCAAGTCGTGGAGGACAGTTAATCGCCCGACTTACCCACAATCTCCTTTACTAAAGAGGATGCTCAAGGAATAGTACCAGGGCACGACGACCCAATTGGTGATAACTATGATCCTAGTGATGCGGAAAAATTAAATTCTGCAATAAACTACCGGCAAGTGCACCGGATCGTATCAAGTAGTAAAACTCATAAGAGTGAGGTCGATCCCACGAGGATTAAAGGATTAAGCAATCAATAGTAAGTTGATTATTCTAATTAGACAAACATATTTGAATGATGATTAGACAAGAAATGTAAATGACTGAAAATTAACTGAAAGTAATAAAGTGCAAGGAAAGTAGATGACAAGAAATATAAAGTGCAAGAAAATAAAATGCTAGAAAGTAAATTGCAAGGAAAGTAAAGTACAAGAAAGTAAAATGCAATAAAGTAAAGTGCAAAAAAGTAAATGACGGAAAGTAAAGATGGAAAACTAAGGGATTGGAGATGTTGATTCCTCTTGAATCAATGGGTCTCAACTTCATTCTCAATCATATGAAGTAGATCTATGGCGGATTATAGTAATTGAATCCCAATTCCTTGGTGACTCAATCTCTCTTAACACAATCAATTGCCAATTTTTTGATCTAATTGCTAATTCCTTAACTCAATTTCTCTAGTCCATAAGCCACACAAGCTCTCAGGATCTCAATTCAAACCAAGAATTTATTGATCAAAAGAGTTGTGAGGGAAAGAGCTTCAAACTGAATTCTATGATCCTTCTTCTAAGGCTCACATAGAGATTCAAGTAGATCTAAACCCCCTTCCAGTAGTGAATATATCTATTAAGAACATAATTTTTTCCTTAGCTACAACAAGCGGATTGAGAAGAAGAAGAATTTCTTTAATTCATTTGAGTTACAACAGAGCTCATTTCCCAAATGATGGTGTTAGTGGGTCATTGCTCTAAGAAATCTCAAAAGAGAATAAAAGTGCATGAAAGTAAAACTGAGAATTAAAGATTTATAACTAAAATGAAAATTAAAGATTCATAAATGAAAATAAAAGATTGATAACTAAACTATTACAAAGTAAGAAAAGAAGTGGAAGAGAAGAAGAGTGTATGAAGGAAGGGTCCGGAGACCCTTCCCAAAATGGTGTTTCCAGTCCAGCATTCTCTTTCCCTCCTTTGAAGTGTGAAACTAAGTCCTATTTATAAGCTAGCCTAAATTACAAATTGAAATAAAATTGAAAATAAATTACAATCAAATGAAAATTAGCTAATTCTAGATGATTCTTGTGGCCTTCATTGGTTGACAATTGTGGGCTTGCTTGCTTGAACTTTGAAGTGAACTTGAGAGAGAAGTGAATGAAATTGCGGTCCAGGGTGACTTGGTGTTGGTGCTGGGTGACTTGTTGTTGGTGCTGGCTTTAGCACTGGCGTTAGTCATACTAACGCTATGTCTTGCTCCCAAGTTGGTGTTTTTGGGCTTAAAGATGCTTATTTTTTGTGCTCTAATTTCATGCCCACTACAGACTATTATAGTCAGCTTTCTAACGCAATCGGAAGCACCTCAATTGGACCTCTGTAACTCAAGTTATGCTTCTTTGAAGGGGACAAGGTCGCTGCGTTGTTGCTGGCATTAGTGTGCTTAATGCTGCCACAAATGCCAGCGTTAATGGCATTAATAACGCCAGGTTATAAAGCCTTAAACTTAATGTCCATCCCATACTATTATATATTGTGGAAAATCCCTGGATGTCGACTTTCCAATGCCTTTGGAAGTGCATCATTTAGAGCTCTACAGCTCGAGTTATACTCCATGGAAGGTGAAGAGGTCAGCTGGCCTTACTACAGGTTGATACTATGTTTATCTTTACACTTTTGGGGCATGTTTTCTCCTTCAAATTGAGTGTCCACCATATAGTTCTATATAAGCTTGGAAAGCTCTAGATTCCTACTTTCTAATGCCATTAGAATCACCTCATTTTGAGCTTTGTAGCTCAAGTTATTCTTGTTTGAAGAAGACACGATCAGGCTGCGAGGTGCTAGCGTTAGCGCTGGCGTTAGTTTGCTAACGCTGCCACTAACGCCATAAGTCCTTGCTCCAGTGTTGTCATTGGCGTTAGTTGGCTAACGTTTCCACTAACATTGCCTTTCTTTCCTTGGCCTGGTGTTATCGCTAGCGTTAGTATGCTAACTTTGGCCACTAACGCCAGCACCTTCTTGCTTTCCTTTGCTTCTTCTTTTAAACTCTTTTCTTCTTTCATGCTTGTTTTGTGCTTTTTACTTCCTTTTCCACCGATTTCTACAAATTCAAACCAAATCAAAGAATTGAAAGTAATCTACGATTTAAGCACAAAAGTATTCAATAATTAAGCATGATTAGTGAAAATTAATGGTGAAAAACCATAGAAAAACATAACATGATGTGCAGTCATCACAACACCAAACTTAAACCTTGCTTGTCCCCAAGCAAGAAGAGAATCATGCATTAAGGTTTGACAATCCAAGGTAAGAAGAATAGCAGTGTAATGTTCATAGTCGGCTAGTTTCTTATGCATGCTACAATCACAAAGGAGATTCAAATGATTGATGCTTCTATCTAGCTCATTTTATGAAATCTTTTCTTTGTAGTCCTTCCTTGAAGCAGGCTTTTCATTTCTTTCTTGGCTTAATTAGCTTTATGGGTGCTTTTCACCATGAGTTAAAAGCTTTGACTCTAAATTCTTCGTTTTTAAATATTACCACTTGATATATAAGCACCACAAGCATTTAATTGGAGGACTCCTTAAGCTCATTTCTCTCTTTTCTTTACTCTCTAATTATTGATGCTCAGAGCCTTGAGCTTTTTGAGGGAGTGCTTTGCACTTGAGCCTAGCCTTGACTTTAAATGTTTTGTTTTCAAGCTTTTTGCTTGATACATAAACACCACAAGTACTTGACAAATGAATTGTCATTGGTACTTAGAGCCTTCAACTTTCTCATTCTTTCCTTTTTTCTTTTCTTGCCTTAATTGCATTTGCTTCTTCAAGGTTTTAATGATTTCAAAAATTTTATAAACTATCCTAGATGAAAACTTCCATTAAACAAATTCAAATGCAATTGAGCAACAATAGTCATGCTAGCCTTCCAATACTAATATGCTCATGCTAACTTCTTCTTTGATTACCTTGTTTGTTTATGATCATGATACTTAATTGCTTTTAACTCACAGAATTCAAGATGGTACTCATGATATCATGGCAACATGTTACAATCAATCAAGCTATGCTTATTCATAACACACATGCATATAAAGAAAATAAGAGACAATCATGCAATTTAAAATACTGGAAACAAATAAAAGGAAAAAAAACTTTACCATCTTGTAGTTCATCTTCATTGTTGTTGTCATTTCCTCCTATTCTTTCCCTTCCCACACCAAACTTAGAATGAATGCTTATCCTCAAGCAACAATCAAAACAATGGTGATGGGGTTTATGATGGATCATGAATGTCTTAAAGGAGAGATGTAAGTAATGCATATGTTTAAGCAAGCAAAGTTACGAGTAACAATAAAGGCACAAGAAAAAAAATAGAGACAATGTGATTGCATTAATAAGTGGTGTATACATGGTAATTTGCATGAAAAGTAGGTGGCAACACCAAACTTAGTGTGATACTTTCATTTTAGAATGATGCAAATACCCAGTGATGATTAAAAATCAAATTGTTGCATAGCAACACCAAACTTAGAATGCAATCATATGCCAAATTATTGAAAGTAAACTAAGCAAGGAAAGAAAATGTTACCTACGGTTGGGTTGCCTCCCAACAAGCACTCTTTTAATGTCATTAGCTTGACATGTTGTTTATGACTTTCTTCCTCTTCTTCCAGTTTGTTAAGAGGAATGACCTCAAGGGGAGAGAAGAACAAGTTGTTGTCCCCTATTTTGGTCTTCTCCCAGTAAGTTTTCTTTCGTTATTGGCCTGATTTGCTTTGCTTGTTGGGGTGGGGGTGGGATTGCTTGTGGTTCACCTTTTCTTCTTCATAGATATGTCCTTTGTATCTTGTTCACAATCTGGCCTTCACTTTCTTGATATCAAGAGTTGGTTATTGTTTGTTGGTTAGAGTGTCCTCTTCATCAAGAGCTTTTTGGATGGATGGTTCAATGAAACCATCCTTCATGCAACTCTCTGCTTCATGGGGATGTGGACTCCCATGGTTGTTTTTCTCCCTTTCTTTTGTAGCTTGCATTACTTCTTTTGGAAGTGAGTTTGCATGTTGTTTTGTCACCTCAAGTAGTCTTTGTGGATATGGGATCCTAGGCTCATATGCCTCTACAACCTCCTTCTTCATTGGTATTTCACTTGGTACATGGGCCTCTTTTTCTTGTTCTTCTAATTCCTCCTTCGTACCAACAAATTGGTCTTCATCTTCCTTGCTTAGCAATCCTATGTTTTTCTTTATTTGCTCTAAATGCCCTTCTATTTTTGTGAAGAGGATTTCTTGTTCTTTCCAGGATTGCTCTTGTCTTTGACAAAATTGTTCGACTGTTAGCTCAAGGGATGAAGGCTGAGAATGATTTTGTAGATAGGTGGGTATTGTGGTGAAGTTGTTTTGAGAGGTGTGAAATGAGTTTTGTGGGTCCCAAAGTGAGGTTTCTGCATAGTGAAATAAATTTTGTGGTTGGTAAAATGAGTTGTATGGATTTTGGGAGGAATTTTGTGTTGAGGCATACTCAGGTGATGAAAAATTTTGACATGAGAGATCAGAAGGTGGGGTTGGACAATTTTGCATAAATAAATTAAGTGCACGCTCAAGTGATGATGGCTCTTGATGAATAGAATGTGGAGCATTAAAATCTCTTTGGTTTTGATCTTCCCAGCCACAACTTGAATAGGTGTTAAATTCATCAAAATATGGATAATTTTGTGTCCCTGGGATGTGTCCCATTTCAATTGATTGTTCATATTCCGTCATTCCTTGTTGATATTCCCAGTAACCATTAGTATAATGGTATGAATCATTTTGTGGTGGTGGAAAATATCCCATATAATTTTCTTGATCATTTTGTGGCCCTGGAGCATATCCCAATGGGGTAGATTGCTCATAATCTATCATTCCTTGGTGATATTCCCAACCATCATTAGGATAGTGACTTGAATCATTTTGTGGTGGTGGGCAATATCCCATATGATATGATTGATCAAAATGTGAGGTAAACTCCATTTGAATTTTGTAAACCACAATCACCAAGAAAGATTGAAATTCCTTATGTCACAGATAAGGAGTTCTTAGTGAGGCAATAACACAAACACCTTAATAGCAAGAGAAAATAGAAAATTAAAAGAACTTAAATGACAAAAACAAAAGAAAAAAATGTCTAATCTAGGTAATCAACCACCGGTAGTTTGTTAATCACAATTAATCCCCAGCAACGGCGCCAAAAACTTGATGCGGAAAAATTAAATTCAGTAATAAACTACCGACAAGTGCACCAGGTCGTACCAAGTAGTAAAACTCACAAGAGTGAGGTCGATCCCACGAGGATTAAAGGATTAAACAATCAATAGTAAGTTGATTATTCTAGTTAGATGAACATAGTTGAATGATGATTAGACAAGAAATGTAAATGACTGAAAATTAACTGAAAGTAATAAAGTGCAAGGAAAGTAGTTGACAAGAAATGTAAAGTGCAAGAAAATAAAATGCTAGAAAGTAAATTGCAAGGAAAGTAAAGTACAAGAAAGTAAAGTGCAAGAAAGTAAATGACGGAAAGTAAAGATGGAAAACATAAAGGATTAGAGATGTTGATTCCTCTTGAATCAATGGGTCTCAACTTCATTCTCAATCATATGAAGTAGATCTATGGCGGATTGTAGTAATTGAATCCCAATTCCTTGGCGACTCAATTTCTCTTAACACAATTAATTGCCAATTCCTTGATCTAATTGTTTACGAGAAGAGGTTAAGTTCAATTCTCTACTCCATAAGCCACACAAGCTCTCAGGATCTCAATTCAAACCAAGAATTTATTGATCAAAAGAGTTGTGAGGGAAAGAGCTTTAACCTGAATTCTATGATCCCTCTTCCAAGGCTCACATAGAGATTCAAGTAGATCTAAACCCCCTTCCGGTAGAGAATAGATCTATTAATCATAAAAGTTTTTCCTTAGCTACAACAAGCGAATTGAGAAGAAGAAGAATTTCTTTAATTCATTTGAGTTACAACAGAGCTCCTTTCCCAAATGATGGTGTTAGTGGGTCATTGCTCTAAGAAATGTCAAAAGAGAATTAAAGTGCATGAAAGTAAAACTAAGAATTAAAGATTTATAACTAAAATGGAAATTAAAGATTCATAAATGAAAATCAAAGATTGATAACTAAAATATTACAAGGTAAGAAAAGAAATGGAAGAGAAGAAGAGTGTATGAAGGAAGGGTCCGGAGACCCTTCTCAGAATGGTGTTTCCAGTCCAGCGTTCTCTTCCCCTCCTTTGAAGTGTGAAACTAAGGCCTATTTATAAGCTAGCCTAAATTACAAATTGAAATGAAATGAAAAATAAATTACAATAAAATGAAAATTAGCTAATTCTAGATGATTCTTGTGGCCTTCATTGGTTGACAATTGTGAACTTGCTTGCTTGAACTTTAAAGTGGACTTGAGAGAGAAGTGAGTCAAATTGAGGTCCAGGGTGTCTTGGCGTTGGTGCTGACGTTAGCACTGGCGTTAGTCATACTAACGCTATGACTTGCTCCCAAGTTGGTGTTTTTGGGCTTAAAGATGCCTATTGTTTGTGCTCCAATTTCATACCACTATAGACTATTATACACCGTTGGAAATATCTGAATGTCAGCTTTCTAACGCAACTAAAAGTATTTCAATTGGACCTCTGTAACTCAAGTTATACTCCTTTGAAGGTGAAGAGTTAGCTGGCCTTACTACAGGTTGATACTATGTTCATCTTTGCACTTTTGGGGCAAGTTTTCTCCCTCAAATTGAGTGTCCACCATGTAGTGCCATATATGCTTGGAAAGCTCTAGATTTCTACTTTCCAATTCCATTAGAATCTCCTCATTTTGAGCTTTGTAGCTCAAGTTATTTATGTTTGAAGAAGACACGGTCAGGCTGCCAAGTGATAGCATTAGCGCTGGCGTTAGTTAGCTAACGCTGCCACTAATGCCACAAGTCCTTGCTCCAGCATTGTCATTGGCATTAGTTGGATAACTTTGCCACTAATGCTTCCTTTATTTCCTTGGCCTGGCGTTATCGCTAGCCTTAGTATGCTAACTTTGGCTACTAACGCCAGCACCTCCTTACTTTCCTCTAGTTCTTCTTTTAAACTCCTTTCCTCTTTCATGCTTGATTTGTGCTTTTTACTTCCTTTTCCTCCGATTTCTACAAATTCAAACCAAATCAAAGAATTGAAAGTAATCTATGATTTAAGCACAAAAGTATTCAATAATTAAGCATGATTAGTGAAAATTAAAGGTGAAAAAGTATAGAAAAACATAACATGATGCGCAATCATCACCTAGTAAATGCCAACCTCCACCAGACCTTGGTAGATCATGGTATCTCAGTGGATATTCTGTTCAAGTCTGCCTTTGACAAGCTTGGGTTAGAGGAAAAGGATCTAAGGGCATACCTGGGTAGCCTTTTTGGACTGGAAGACACCCTAATCCAACCTCTGGGTTACATTTCATTGTACACCCCCTTTGAAAAAGGTGCCAGGTCAATGACACTAAGTGTTGAATACATTGTAGTCAATAAAAGTTCAGTCTACAATGCCCTAATAGGTCGAACGACTTTGAATTGACTTGCAGCTGTTGTCTCCACCTCACAGCTCTGCATGAAATTTTCCACAGCTGAAGGGATTGCCACCATCAAAGGAGATCAAAAGTTAGCAAGAAAATGCTATAACGAGAGCCTTAGTTTGAAGGGCAACTCAAAAAGCAAAGAAGTTAATACAATCGAGTTAGGAGGAGTCCGAATTCGAGAAAAACTACGACCCCAACCCGAAGGCAAAATGAAAGAGATACAAATCAGAGACTACCCCAACAAGACAACGAGTATATGGGGCAAACTTGGAGGAAAGCCTAAAGAAAAAACTCGTTAAATTGTTGAGAAAAAACTTATCTCTTTTCTTGGAAACCCTCTGACATGCTCGGTGTCGATCCCGACCTGATGTGCCATATGCTTGTTGTGTCCCCTGGTTCCCGACCTGTTCAGCAAAAGCGCAGAAAGCTCAGACCAGGGCGAACACAAATGGTAGAAGAGCAAGTACAGGCTCTGCTAGAAGCAGGATTTGTAAAAGAGGTGAAGTATCTGTTTCGGCTATCCAATGTGGTATTGGTAAAAAACCAAAATGGAAAGTGGAGAATGTTTTTTGATTATACCGACCTTAACAAAGCCTGTCCCAAGAACCCTTATCCACTCCCCAGCATAGATGCCTTGGTCAACTCTGTGTCAGGCTACAAATACCTGTCCTTTATAGATGCCTACTCGGGATACAATCAAATCCCGATGTACAAGCCGGATCAAGAAAAAACCTCATTCATAACTCCAAAGGCAAACTATTGCTACATACTAATGCCTTTTGGATTGAAGAATGCAGGAGCTACCTACTAGCGATTGATGAATGAAGTATTTTCCTTTCACATAGGAAAACTCATGGAAGTATACGTGGATGACATGCTCGTTAATACCAAAGATGACAGAACACTATTGTCCGACCTCTAGGAAGTATAATATGAGATTAAATCCCTTAAAATGCACTTTTGCAGTAGAAGCTAGGAAGTTCTTAGGGTTCATGTTGACTCAAAGAGGCATAGAAGGGAACCCTGACAAATGTCAAGCTATCCTTAACATGAAAAGTCTGACTTGTACCTAAGAAGTCCAACAGTTGAATGGAAGGTTAGCGACTCTATCTAGATTCTTAGCAGGATCAGCCTTGAAATCACTTACTCTCTACTCAATCTTAAGGAAAGGGAAGCAATTTGAATGGACCCTATAATGCAAACAGGCCTTCTGATAAACCTCAATCTTGTGGTTTATCTTGTGCTTAATTTTGGAATTTTATCACCTTTTCTCACATTTATTCAATGAAATAGTATGGTTTTGCAATTCTCCCTTGATTTGTGCTTAAATATGAAAACATGCTTTTTAGGCCCTAAAATTGGTGATTTTGATTCACTTTAATTCCATTCGATACCTTGATATATTTTTTGAGTAATTTCAGGTTCATAAGGCAAGTATTAGATGGAAGAAGTGAGGAGAAAAGCATGCAAAGTGGGAGAACTCATGAAGAAATAAAGGAACCATAAAGCTGTCAAGCCTGACCTCTTCGCACTCAATCAACCATAACTTGAGCTACAAAGGTCTAAATGAGGCGGTTTCAGTTGCATTGGAAAGCTAACATCCGGGGCTTCGAAATGATATAAAATTTACAATATGTTGTTTTGTGTATAGTGGCGCGCATGTGCCATATATGCGTGCACGCCGATGATGCACATGGCCCATTAAAAGTGAAATCATGGCCAACGATTTGTAGCTCATTTTGGGCCCAATCCAACTCATTTCTAATGCTATTGAACCCAAGGATTGAGGGGGGAATGAACCAAGTGTCATAGTTTAGTTTTCATCATGTTTTAGGATAGAATTCTAGAGAGAGAGGCTCTCTCCTCTCTCTAGATTTAGGATAGAAATTAGGGTAAAGTTAGGTTAATCACTCTCAAATTTCTCTTTCAATTCTTGTTTTGATTTTAATTCTCATTATATTTTAGTGTTCTATTGTCTTTGCTCTTCTAGTTTTACTTGTTAATTTTTTATTTTGCTCTCTTATGTTGATGAACAATTGTTGGATCTTGATTTCTCTTAATGCAATTTTATATTTCCATGTCTCTTTTATGTTGATCTTGATTGTTATTATTGATTTCTTGCTTATGTTAGTTATAGGTTTCCTTAATTCTTGCATTTTATGATGCTTACTTTCCTTGCACACTAGGTGTTTGTTAAAATATTTCCTTTAGTTTTTGAGTTGTTTTCTTTACTCTTGGCCTAGGCTAAGGGAATTGAGTGACCTTGAGTTATTGGGTCTCAATGAATTGGTGATTTGAGAACCCTTGGTGATCAATTTGATACTCATTGACACCAACCCACTACTAATCTAATTAGTAGATAGGTTGGGACTTATAGGTTGATGTGATCAAAGCCATTTGACGTACTTCAAGTCTAGGAGTAGATATTACGTACTTAAGGCTTTTGGAAGTAGACTTAATGAGCTTGGCCCCTCATAATTATCAATGTATGGTTTGTTGACAAGGATGGTAATCTCAATTACCTATGTCTAGCCAAGAGTACCTTTCGTTTATTTTATTAGTTCTTGTGTTTACTTTCTTGTTATTATATTTTCTTGTCAATTATCAAAATCAAAACCCCCCCTTACATCTTCATAGCCAATAATTGATCATTTTATTGCAATTCCTTGTGAGACGACCCGGAGTTCAAATACTTCGGTTAATTCTTATTTGACAACCAAATTTAATTTGATTCGAGGATTGACTATTGGTTTGGACTATACTAACAAGGGAATTATTTTGTGGAATTTCGAACCGGTATATATCTTTGCATCAAATTAATGGCGCCGTTGCTGGGGAGTTGCAATGGTGTTATGTTATTGGCTATTGTATATATGTTAATATGCTTCTTTGCTAGTTTTTGCTTGTTTTAGGAGTTAGTGTTTATTAGTTCTTACTAGTTTGGTTTTTATTTTCTCTTGCTATTATGAATTCTCACCACTTTGGCTGAGTTTGGCTCAAATTATGTTGTAGGGAATGAAAGCTATAATGATAACATGCATCAAGGATAGAGCAATCAAAGGGGGAGAGAGCCTCAAAGGATTGATCAACCTTCTTGGCAATAACAACCTCCGGATTCTTATGGGTATAATCCTAATCCTAATGTATATCAATTTAATGGATGTGGTGACCCTTATTGTGATTGTCAACAACCACCACTACATGCCTATGAACCACCTCCTCAACATAATTTTGCACCACCTTACACACGAGCCCCTTTTCACCAAACACCTCCATATGGCCCTAATCCTTATCCATCCTACCAACCACCTTATGAGCCATATGAACCATACATAGAACCACCACAATTCAAACACAACTACTCTTAAGAACCACCTCAATATACACCATCTCCATACTCTTACCAAGATGAACCAACTTCCAATTATGAAACTTTCTTCCCAAACAATGAACCTTCTTTTTCCACACCACCTCCAATGGATGATCCTCTCCAAGAATATGTTAGTTCTTACATTCGAAGGCAAGAAGAGAACCAAAAGGAGTTCAAGGAGTTAGAAGCCAAGATAGCTACCATAGTGGAAGCCATTCGCAATATAATCTCCTCCCACCTAAGCCTATGTGATCAAGGAACTCCCATTGTTGAATGTGGAGTAGCAACCAAGGAGCTTAGTGAGTGAGTGAGTTTAGAGCTTCAAGGTGTAGAAGAAGGGTTGAAGCAAGAATTGTCACAAAAGGAGAAAGTTAAGATAATTGAGCCGGAAGGAGTGGTTGAAGTCTTAGGAGATGTTGGAAGTCTATGGGAATGTGAAGTCATAGAGCCGTCTTCCAAGAAGCTTGACATTGATGTTGAGGAGGGTGTACAGCCTCCAAAGCATATCTTGATTGAATACTTTGAAGAGGTTGATCAAGAGATGGATTCAATCATTGATGAATTCCTATCTACAATTGAATCTTCTCCTATTGGGCTTGAAATTGAGATCAAAGAAGAAGATGCACAACCTCCCATGCCCTTGGTAAGCAATGAAGAAGAGATTGAATTGGAAGCGAGCTACAAGAGGAAGATGTTGAAATTGAAGAATCTTGTGAAGAGGTAGAGATAATCAAAGAAGAGCATAAGGGAGTAGAACTTGCAAGACCATTGGAGACATCCCTTCCTAAGTCACCATCCAACACAACATTCAAATGGGTAAAATTCTTATCTCTAAGCTTTGCTTTCTCACTTGAATATGGTTTGCTTGAAAATGATGGTCAACTTAGAGCTCTCTGTGGAGTTAAGAGTAAGAGAGAGTTGTGTAGTGGTTGGAAACGTCACTCTAAGTTCATGATGGTTGCATGCTCAAAGTTGAAAAGCAATGGTTGGTGTAGAACCAAATTGCATGCGTCTATGAGAATGTTTGGGTGCTTAATTGAGAATTCTAAGGTCATGCCACCCAATTGGAATCATGATGATCAATTTGAAGATGGGTGTCAAAAAAAAGTGTGGGATCCCGGATCGCACAAGGAAAATCAACTTTGGGAGCTCATGGTTTGTGAAGAACTCCATCAAAGCTTGAAGATATTAACATTGAAGAATGGAGCTCATTGGATATTCAAGCATTGGTGGATGTTCCAAGATGGTTACAAGCACAAACCACCTTAAGAGGAGCTCCCCATAAGTCCAACTTAAGGACAATAAACAAAAGTACTAGGTGGGAGACACCCCACCATGGTAATATCTTTTCATTTTCCCTTTTGTATATATTGGTAATTAGTTTAATTTCATGTTTTGTTGAGTTTGTTGAATATACTTAGTATTTTAGTAGGTTAAATAAGGTTTTATGGTGTTTGGGTAGCTGTTTGGAGGTTTGGAATGCTTGGATTGGTGCAAGAACATGGAAAAATTTTGAAAAATAGAGCACAACCCCGCGCGTGCGCGTATCTGGCGCGTGCGCGCGCATCAAGCATTTTCGATCATCTAGGCGGACGTGCCATGTACGCGTACGCGTAGATGCAAAAATTCTACCCCAGCCAAAAACCAGAGAGTTATGCCCAGTTTGTGCCTATTATGTGCCTGCAACCCACGCGTGTGCGCACTTGGCGCGTACACGCCCTTCGGCCAACTGAGCATCGGCGCGTAAGCGTGCATGACGCGTCCGCGTTGGTAAAAAAAAAGAGGTTTTTTTTCTCATCTTCTATTTTCTTTTGTCCATTGCATTCGCCTACTTTTATTCTTTGCATTTTTATTTTGTTTTTATAGCTTGTTTTTACTTTCTTTTTTTTAAGCTTCTTATTTTAATAATGGTTTTTAATTCTCTTACTCAATTGTTGAGAATTTCTTGGTTAATCTTGGCGCTTCTTGACTTGTTTGATATCGTTGGGTGATGAAACTTTTAAATCAATGCTTAATCTTGTATGGCTCTTATATTCTTTGTGCATTGATATGAACTTGCGTGCCTTTCATGACCCACTGTTTCTAGTTGAACTTGATGCTTTTGAGTGCTCTTCATGCTTGACTTTACTCTTGCATCAAGTGATAGTTAATATGCCTTAGCTTATATTATTTTCTCACTTACATGCGTAGCTAACATGTATTTAAGAACCTTACTCTTATTTGGCATTAGCCCCCGCCTATGTTCTACTTGCTTTGCTATCTTTGTTGTAGGCTTAATTTTCTTTCTCTTTCCTTCCTTTTAGGTTGGCCACCAAGAAGGAAGGGAATGGAAAAGCTTTTACATGGGACAACAAACAAGTTCACCCGCACAACTTTTTGAAGGAGCTCATCAATTGTAGCAACCCGTCCACCTAACTCTTCTTTGCATGCACCGAGGACGGTGCAAATTTCTAAGTGTGGGGAGGTCGTCCGACCGACCTCCATGGGTAACAACTTCTTTTTTCAACACCAATTCTTAATTTTTGTCTTTGTTAGTTAGTTGTTGCATTGCATGATAGCCTGCATGATAGTTAGAATTTGTACATATTTTTCATCACTTCTTTTTATGTTAGGACTACTTGGTTAGGGTGATGATTTCTTTTCCAAGAAAAATTGTTCTAAGGCACCCTACCAATTTGAAAAAAAAAAAATTTGTGAACTTGCTTGAAGAATTTATTTTGGAACATGGTTTCTGAGCTAAGAACACAAGCATGTGAGTTTTGAGCCAAATTGTGTTGTTACATCTTATAACCACTTATTTTCATTCTTGTGTGCATTGTTCTCTTTCTATGATTGTAATCTTTGATTTGTTTGATTCTTTATGTCCATTATTCCATGTATACATGAATTTATATGATTGAGGCCATCATTTCATTTAGCTCACTTACCCAAATAGCGTACCCTTCATCAACCATTGTTAGCCAAATTTGAGCCTATTTAATCCCTTTTGTTCTTAATTTTAGCACATCACTATCCCTAAGTGAAAAACAATAAATGTCCTTAATTTGGATCTTTAATTAGCTTAGGCTAGTGAGAGTGTTTATCATTTGGGTATGGGAAACTTGGACATTGGTTGATGTAAAAGTGTAAATTTTATTTTTGTTGGAAATTTTGGGAATTGGGTACATGCTTATGCATTAAATATGTAAAACCATATGCATTGATATGTTTGTATATACTTTAAGGAAAAAAATGATAAAGAAAAAGAAAAAGAACATATATATATATATATATATATATATATATATATATATATATATATATATATATAAAAGAAAAAAATATATAGAAAAAGAAAAAAGAGAAAAAGAAATAAAAAGGGGACAAAAATGCCCCAAGGTAAAGTTCAATAAAAATCAATGCATATGGAAGGTGAATTAAAAAGAATGCATGAGTATGTGAAAAAGTGGAAATCATGGGTAGCTAGTTTGTGTATTAGAATTGCATAGGTTGTTATATGTGTTTGGTGAGAGCTTAGGATAATCAAAGATTCAAATTTCAAGCTCACTTGACCATATGCATCCTACCTTGACCCTAGCCCCATTACAACCTATGAATAAGTCCTCATGATGAATGTATGCATGCATTGAATAAGTGTTGATTGTTAGATAAAAAACAAATCTTGGAAAGCATGAGTAGAAGAGAACTGAGTGATCAACCCTATACACTCGAGCGACTAGAGTGCAAACACTTCCAGTGAGGGTTCGATGCTCAATTTCTTGTTCCCGGCTTTTATGAGCTTTCTTCTTGCAAGTCTACTTGTACTTCATTTTGATATTTGAATGGGTAGAGTTTGTGAGTCGTCATATGACCTTTGCCCTACTTGCTTATATATGTTCTTGGGGATTGATATACTTTTAACCAAGTAGGTAGAATCATATTGCATTTAGTTGCATTCATATAGATAGGTGCACATAGTTTATTTGCATTGAATAAATGTTCATACCCCTTTTCTTGTCCTTCTTTATTCTTAGCATGAGGACATGCTTGGTTTAAGTGTGGGGAGATTTGATAAACCTCGATTTTGTGGTTTATCTTGTGCTTAATTTGGGAAATTTTATCACCTTTTCTCACATTTATTCAATGAAATAGCATGGTTTTGCAATTCTCCCTTGATTTGTGCTTAAATGTGAAAACATGCTTTTTAGGCCCTAAAATTGGTGATTTTGATTCACTTTAATTCTATTCAATGCCTTGATATGTTTGTTGAGTAAATTCAGGTTCATAAGGCAAGTATTGGATGGATGAAGTGAGGAGAAAAGCATGCAAAGTGGGAGAACTCATGAAGAAATGAAGGAACCGTAAAGTTGTCAAGCTTGACCTCTTCGCACTCAATCGACCATAATTTGAGCTATAGAGGTCTAAATGAGGCGGTCCTAGTTGCGTTGGAAAGATAACATCCGGAGCTTCGAAATGATAAAAAATTTTCCATATTTTGCTTTGCGTATAGTGGCGCGCACGCGCCATGTACGTGTGCGTGCCGATGCTGCACATGGCCCATTAAAAGTGAAATGGTGGTCAGCGATTTGTAGCTCATTTTGGGCCCAATCCAACTCATTTCTGATGCTATTGAACCCAAGGATTGAGGGGGGAATGAACCAAGTGTCATAGTTTAGTTTTCATCATGTTTTAGGGTAGAATTTTAGAGAGAGAGGCTCTCTCCTCTCTCTAGATTTAGGATAGAAATTAGGGTAAAGTTAGGTTAATCACTCTCAAATTTCTCTTTCAATTCTTGTTTTGATTTTAATTCTCATTATATTTTAGTGTTCTATTGTCTTTGCTCTTCTAGTTTTACTTGTTAATTTCTTATTTTGCTCTTTTATGTTGATGAACAATTGTTGGATCTTGATTTCTCTTAATGCAATTTTATATTTCCATGTCTCTTTTATGTTGATCTTGATTTTTATTATTGATTTCTTGCTTATGTTAGTTATAGGTTTCCTTAATTCTTGCATTTTATGATGCTTACTTTCCTTGCACACTAGGTGTTTGTTAAAATGTTTCCTTAAGTTTTTGAGTAGTTTTCTTTACTCTTGGCCTAGGCTAAGGGAATTAAGTGACCTTGAGTTATTGGGTCTCAATGAATTGGTGATTTGAGAACCCTTGGTGATCAATTGATACTCATTGACACTAACCCACTACTAATCTAATTAGTAGATAGGTTGTGACTTATGGGTTGATGTGATCAAAGCCATTTGATGTACTTCAAGTCTAGGAGTAGATATTACGTACTTAAGGCTTTTGGAAGTAGACTTAATGATCTTGGCCCCTCATAATTATCAATGTATAGTTTGTTGACAAGGATGGTGATCTCAATTACCTATTGATGAGCGGATAATTTATACGCTTTTTGACATTGTTTTTAGTATGTTTTTAGTAGGATCTAGTTACTTTTAGGGATGTTTTTAATAGATTTTGTGTTAAATTCACATTTCTGGACTTTACTATGAGTTTGTGTGTTTTTCTGTGATTTCAGGTATTTTCTGGCTGAAATTGAGGGACTTGAGCAGAAATCAGATTCAGAGGTTGAAAAAGGACTGCTGATGCTGTTGGATTCTGACCTCCCTGCACTCAAAGTGAATTTTCTGGAGCTACAAAACTCGAAATGGCGCGCTTCCAATTGCGTTGGAAAGTAGACATCCAGGGCTTTCCAGAAATATATAATAGTCCATACTTTGGCCAAGAATTGACGACATAAACTGGCGTTCAACGCCAGTTTTCTACCCAAATCTGGCGTCCAGCGCCAGAAAAGGATCCAAAACCAGAGTTGAACGCCCAAACTGGCACAAAAACTGGCGTTCAACTCCACAAATGGCCTCTGCACGTGCAACACTTAAGCTCAGCCTAAACACACACCAAGTGGGCCCCGGAAGTGGATTTATACATCAAATACTTACTCATGTAAACCCTAGTAGCTAGTTTATTATAAATAAGACCTCTTACTATTGTATTTTGACATCTTTGGACACCTGGTTCTTAGATCAGAGGGGCTGGCCTCTCGGCCATGCCTGGACCTTCACTTATGTATTTTCAACGGTAGAGTTTCTACACGCCATAGATTAAGGTGTGGAGCTCTGCTGTTCCTCAAAGATTAATGCAAAGTACTACTGTTTTCTATTCAATTCTTCTTATTTCGCTTCTAAGATATCCATTCGCACCCAAGAACGTGATGAAGGTGATGCTTATGTGTGACGCTCATCATCCTTCTCCCTTATGAATGCGTGCCTGACAAACACTTCTGTTCTACATGAAATAAGCTAGAATGAGTATCTCTTAGATCTCCTAACCGGAATCTTCGTGGCGTAAGCTAGAATGATGGCGGCATTCAAGAGAATCCGGAAGGTCTAAACCTTGTCTGTGGTATTCCGAGTAGGATTCAATAATTGAATGACTGTGACGAGCTCCTAACTCGCGATTGCAGGGCGTTAGTGACAGACGCAAAAGGATAGTAAATCCTATTCCAGCATGATCGAGAACCGACAGATGAATAGCCGTGCCGTGACAGGGTGCGTGAGCATATTATTCACTGAGAGGATAAGATGAAGCCATTGACAAGGGTGATGCCTCCAGACGATTAGCCGTGCCGTGACAGGGCATTGGATCATTTTCCTGAGAGATGACCGAAAGTAGCCATTGACAGTGGTGATGTATCACATAAAGCCAGCCATGGAAAGGAGTAAGACTGATTGGATGAAGATAGCAGGAAAGCAGAGGTTCAGAGGAACGAAAAGCATCTCCATTCGCTTATCTG
This sequence comes from Arachis hypogaea, assembly GCF_003086295.3. Lineage (NCBI taxonomy): Eukaryota > Viridiplantae > Streptophyta > Magnoliopsida > Fabales > Fabaceae > Arachis > Arachis hypogaea. Next base: position 100,061,788 of record NC_092052.1, on the reverse strand, counting down.
AAATTCCTACCAATGATTTACATAAGTATTTCTATCCCTATCTTATTAATTAATATTCGAAAACCACATAACTGTTTTATATCCGCCTGACTGAGATTTGCAAGGTGACCATAGCTTGCTTCATACCAACAATCTCCGTGGGATTCGACCCTTACTCACGTAAGGTATTACTTGGACGACCCAGTGCACTTGCTGGTTAGTTGTATCGAAGTTGTGACAATTTATGAATGTGTAATCACGATTACGCGTACCAAGTTGCTCACGTGCCAGGAATAGTTTGAGCCTGGACATCACAATTTCGTGCACCAAGTTTTTGGCGCCGTTGCCGGGGATTGTTCGTGTTTGGACAACTGACGGTTCATCTTGTTGCTCAGATTAGGTAATTTTCTTTTTGTTTTGTTTTCAAAAATTTTTCAAAAAGCTTTCAAAAATTTTTCTTTTGTTTTCGAAGAAAAAAAAATAAAATAAAATAAAATAATAAAAATAATGTTTTCAAAAAATAAATTATTCTATGGCTTCAAGATTTTTAAGAATGAATTCTAGTGTTTCATGAAACATGTTGAATCCTATCTGGCTGTAAAGCCATACCCAAACTGCTTTGGGATTGGTATTCAACTAATCACTCCAGTCCATGTAATTATATGCTAAAGCTTGGCTGGCTATTAAGCCATGCCTGACCCTTTGATTGGAGCTTTAGAGCATAAGATTCCTGGAATTCATATTAAAAATTTTGGAATCCTTATTTTTCTTTTTCAAAATAATTTTTCAAAAAATATAAAATAAAAATCCAAAAAAAATTTAGAAAATCACAAAAATAAAAAATATTTCATGTTTCTTGTTTGAGTCTTGAGTCATATCATAAGTTTGGTGTCACTTGCATATGCATTTTGCATTTTTCGAAAATATCATGCATTCATAGTGTTCTTCATGATCTTCAAGTTGTTCTTGGTAAGTCTTCTTGTTTGATCTTGATGATTTTTTGTTTTGTGTCTTTCCATGTTTATCATATGCATTCTTGAATTCTTAGTGTCTAAGCATTAAAGAATTCTAAGTTTGGTGTCTTGCATGTTTTATTTGCATTAAAAATTTTTCAAAATTATGTTCTTGATGTTCATCATGACATTCATAGTGTTCTTGGTGTTCATCTTGACATTCATAGCATTCTTGCATGCATCACATGTTTTGATCTAAAAATTTCATGCATTGCATCTTTTTTGTGTTTTTCTCTCTCATCATAAAAATTCAAAAATCAAAAAAATATCTTTCCCTTTTTCTCTCATCAAATTCGAAAATTTGGATTGACTTTTTCAAAAATTTTTAAAATCAAATTGTTTCTCATGAGTCAAATCAAATTTTCAATTTGAAAATCTTATCTTTTTCAAAATCTTTTTCAAAAATCAAATCTTTTTCAAAATTCTTGGTTATTTTCGAAAATTCCAAAAAAATATTTTTCAAAAATCTTTTTCTTATTTTTATATCAAATTTTCGAAAATAACATAATCAATTAATGTTTTGATTCAAAAATTTGAAGTTTGTTACTTGCTTGTTAAGAAAGATTCAAACTTTAAGTTCTAGAATCATATCTTGTGATTCCTTGTGAATCAAGTCATTAATTGAGATTTTAAAAATCAAATCTTTTTCAAAACTAATTTCAATTATATCTTTTCAAAAATATCTTCTTATCTTATCTTTTTCAAAAATATCTTTTCAAAATATCTTTCCTAACCTCCTAACTACTTATCTTTTCAAAATTGGTTTTCAAAATTTGTTTCAACTAACTAACTAACTTTTTGTTTGTTTCTTAACTTTTTCAAAATCACCTAACTAATTCTCTCTTTCTAATTTTCGAAAATATCTCCCTCTTTTTTCAAAAATTTCTTTTTTATTAACTAATTATTTTTATTTTTTATTTAAAAAAAAATTCGAAAAAAATACTAACCTTTTTCAAAAACTATTTTCAAAAATCACTAACTCTTTTTCAAAAATTGTTTTCGAAAATTCACTTCCCCCTCTCATCTTCTTCTATTTGTTTATTGATATACTAACATCTTTCCTTCAACTCTCCAAAAATCCGAACCCCCTCTCTCTCTGAGTTCAGATTTTCTTCCCTTCTTTTCTTCTACTAACACAAGGATCCCCATATTGTGGTATAAAAGATCCATATTATTATTACTATTTTTTCTGTGCCATCTTCTTTGTCATATGAGCAGGAGCAAGGACAAGAACATTCTTGTTAAAGCAGATCCAGAACTTGAAAGGACTCTGAAGAAAAAATTAAGAGAAGCTAAAATACAACAATCCAGAGATAACCTTTCAGAAATTTTCGAACAGGAAAAGGAGATGGCAGCCGAAAATAATAATAATATAAGGAAGATGCTTGGTGACTTCACTGCACCTAATTCCAATTTACATGGAAGAAGCATCTCCATTCCTGCCATTGGAGCAAACAACTTTGAGCTGAAACCTCAATTAGTTTCTCTGATGCAGCAGAACTGCAAGTTTCATGGACTTCCATCTGAAGATCCCTTTCAGTTCTTAACTGAATTCTTGCAGATATGTGATACTGTTAAGACTAATGGAGTAGATCCTGAAGTCTACAGGCTCATGCTTTTCCCTTTTGCTGTAAGAGACAGAGCTAGATTATGGTTGGATTCTCAACCCAAAGACAGCCTGAACTCTTGGGATAAGCTGGTCACGGCTTTCTTAGCCAAGTACTTTCCTCCTCAAAAGCTGAGCAAGCTTAGAGCTGATGTTCAAACCTTCAGACAGAAAGAAGGTGAATCCCTCTATGAAGCTTGGGAAAGATACAAACAGTTGACCAAAAAGTGTCCTTCTGACATGCTTTCAGAATGGACCATCCTGGATATATTCTATGATGGTTTATCTGAGTTATCAAAGATGTCATTGGATACTTCTGCAGGTGGATCCATTCACCTAAAGAAAATGCCTGCAGAAGCTCAAGAACTCATTGACATGGTTGCTAATAACCAGTTCATGTACACTTCTGAAAGGAATCCTGTGAGTAATGGGACGCCTATGAAGAAGGGAGTTCTTGAGGTTGATACTCTGAATGCCATATTGGCTCAGAATAAAATATTGACTCAGCAAGTCAATATGATTTCTCAGAGTCTGCATGGAATGCAAGCTGCATCCAACAGTACTCAAGAGGCATCTTCTGAAGAAGAAGCTTATGATCCTGAGAACCCTGCAATAGCAGAGGTGAATTACTTAGGTGAACCTTATGGAAACACCTATAACTCAACATGGAGAAATCATCCAAATTTCTCATGGAATGATCAAAAGCCCCAGCAAGGCTTTAATAATGGTGGAAGAAACAGGTTTAGCAATAGCAAGCCTTTTCCATCATCAACTCAGCAACAGACAGAGAACTCTGAACAAAATGCTTCTAATTTAGCAAATCTAGTCTCTGATCTATCTAAGGCCACTGTAAGTTTCATGAATGAAACAAGGTCTTCCATTAGAAATCTGGAAGCACAAGTGGGCCAGCTGAGTAAAAGGATCACTGAAACCCCTCCTAGTACTCTCCCAAGCAATACAGAAGAGAACCCAAAAGGAGAGTGCAAGGCCATTGACATAAGTGCCATGGCCGAACCTGTGAGGAAAGGAGAGGACGTGAATCCCAAGGAGGAAGACCTCCTGGGACGTCCAGTGGTCAATAAGGAGCTTCCCTCTGAGGAACCAAAGGACTCTGAGGCTCATCTAGAGACCATAGAGATCCCATTGAACCTCCTTATGCCCTTCATGAGCTCTGATGAGTATCCCTCTTCTGAAGAGAATGAGGATGTCACTGAAGAGCAAACTGCCAAGTTTCTTGGTGCAATCATGAAGCTGAATGCCAAATTATTTGGCATTGATGCTTGGGAAGTTGAACCTCCGTTGTTCATCAATGAACTAAGTGATCTGGATCAACTGACATTGCCTCAGAAGAGACAGGATCCTGGAAAGTTCATAATACCCTGTACCATAGGCACCATGATCTTTAAGGCTCTGTGTGACCTTGGTTCAGGAATAAACCTCATGCCCCTCTCTGTAATAGAGAAACTGGGAATCTATGGGGTGCAAGCTGCTAAAATCTCATTAGAGATGGCAGACAGCTCAAGAAAACAGGCTTATGGACAAGTAGAGGACGTGTTAGTAAAGGTTGAAGGCCTTTACATCCCTGCTGATTTCATAGTCCTGGATACTGGAAAGGAAGAGGATGAATCCATCATCCTAGGAAGACCTTTCCTGGCCACAGCAAGAGCTGTGATTGATGTTGACAGAGGTGAAATATTCCTTCAATGGAATGAGAACTCCCTTGTGTTTCAAACTCAAGGATCTCCCTCTGCAACCATGGAGAGGAAGCAGAAAAAGCTTCTCTCCAAGCAGAGTCAACCAGAGCCCCCACAGTCAAACTCCAAGTTTGGTGTTGGGAGGCCACAACCAAACTCTAAGTTTGGTGTTGAACTCCCATATCCAAACTCTAAGTTTGGTGTTGGAGAGTCTCAACAAAGCTCTGCACATCTGTGAGGCTTCATGAGAGCCCACTGTCAAGCTATTGACATTAAAGAAGCGCTTGTTGGGAGGCAACCCAATGTTTATTTATCTAACTATATTTTTCTTAGTTATGTGTCTTTATAGGTTCATGATCATGAGGAGTCACAAAATAAATATAAAAATTGAAAACGGAATCAAAAATAGCAGAAGAAAAATCACACCCTGGAGGAGCATCTGTCTGGCGTTCAAACGCCAGAACAGAGCATAGTTCTGGCGCTGAACGCCCAGAATGGGAGCATCCTGGCGCTGAACGCCCAGAACAAGCATGGTTGTGGCGTTCAACGCCAGAAATGGCAGCAAAGGGGCGTTCAACGCCCAAAATGGGCACCAACCTGACGTTGAACGCCCAGAGTTGTGTGCAAGGGCATTTTACATGCCTAAATTGGTGCAGGGATGTAAATGCCTTGACACCTCAGGATCTGTGGACCCCACAGTATCCCCACCTACCTCATCATCTCTCTTCCCATTCATGATCATCCCTTCTACTTTCCATTTACCACTCACATCCATACACCCACTACCTTCAAAATTCAACATCTCTCTCCCACCCAATCCCACCCATATGGCCGAATACACACTCCCATCTATCTCCTCCATATTTTCTTCTTATTCTTCTATTCTTTCTTCTTTTGCTCGAGGGCGAGCAACATTCTAAGTTTGGTGTGGTAAAAGCATAGCTTTTTTGTTTTTTCCATAACCATTGATGGCACCTAAGGCCAGAGAAACCTCTAGAAAGCGGAAAGGGAAGACAAAAGCTTCCATCAAGGGTCTATAGCTCAGTGGTAGAACATTTGACTGCAAATCAAGAGATCCCTGAGATACCTCAGGGGATACATTTTCTTCCACACAATTATTGGAAGCAACTAAGGGTGGAACATCAAGAGCACTCCATCATCCTTCATGAAATCAGAGAAGATCTAAAAGCAATGAAGGAGGAGCAACAAAGACAAGGAAGAGACATAGAAGAGCTTAAGGACATCATTGGTTCCTCAAGAAGGAAACGCCTCCATCACTAAGGTGGATTCATTCCTTGTTCTTATTTCTTCTGTTTTTCGTTTTCTATATTATGTGCTTATCTATGTTTGTGTCTTCATTACATGATCATTAGTAGTAGCAACTATGTCTTAAAGTTATAAATGTCCTATGACTCCATCACCTCTCTTAAATGAAAAATGTTTTAATTCAAAGGAACAAGAAGTACATGAAGTTTTGAATTTATCCTTGAACTTAGCTTAATTATATTGATGTGGTGACAATGCTTCTTGTTTTCTGAATGTATGCTTGAACAGTGCATATGTCTTTTGAAGTTGTTGTTTAAGAATGTTAAATATGTTGGCTCTTGAAAGAATGATGACTAGGAGACATGTTATTTGATAATCTGAAAAATCATAAAAATGATTCTTGAAGCAAGAAAAAGCAGCAAAGAACAAAGCTTGCAGAAAAAAAAATAGGCGAAAAAAAAAATAGAAAGAAAAAGAAAAAGCAAGCAGAAAAAGCCAAAGCTCTTAAAACCAAGAGGCAAGAGCAAAAAGCCAATAAACCTTAAAACCAAAAGGCAAGGGCAAATAAAAGGATCCCAAGGCTTTGAGCATCAGTGGATAGGAGGGCCTAAAGGAATAAAATCCTGGTCTAAGCGGCTAAACCAAGCTGTCCCTAACCATGTGCTTGTGGCGTGTAGGTGTCAAGTGAAAACTTGAGACTGAGCGGTTAAAGTCAAGGTCCAAAGCAAAAAAAGAGTGTGCTTAAGAACCCTGGACACCTCTAATTGGGGACTTTAGCAAAGCTGAGTCACAATCTGAAAAGGTTCACCCAATTATGTGTCTGTGGCATTTATGTATCCGGTGGTAATACTGGAAAACAAAGTGCTTAGGGCCACGGCCAAGACTCATAAAGAAGCTGTGTTCAAGAATCATCATACTGAACTAGGAGAATCAATAACACTATTTGAAATCTGAAGTTCCTATAGATGCCAATCATTCTGAACCTCAATGGATAAAGTGAGATGCCAAAACTATTCAAGAGGCAAAAAGCTATAAGTCCCGCTCATATGATTGAAGCTCTGTTTCATTGATAGTTTGGAATTTATAGTATATTCTATTCTTTTTATCCTATTTTGATTTTCAGTTGCTTGGGGACAAGCAACAATTTAAGTTTGGTGTTGTGATGAGCGGATAATTTATACGCTTTTTGACATTGTTTTTAGTATGTTTTTAGTAGGATCTAGTTACTTTTAGGGATGTTTTTAATAGATTTTGTGTTAAATTCACATTTCTGGACTTTACTATGAGTTTGTGTGTTTTTCTGTGATTTCAGGTATTTTCTGGCTGAAATTGAGGGACTTGAGCAGAAATCAGATTCAGAGGTTGAAAAAGGACTGCTGATGCTGTTGGATTCTGACCTCCCTGCACTCAAAGTGAATTTTCTGGAGCTACAAAACTCGAAATGGCGCGCTTCTAATTGCGTTGGAAAGTAGACATCCAGGGCTTTCCAGAAATATATAATAGTCCATACTTTGGCCAAGAATTGATGACGTAAACTGGCGTTCAACGCCAGTTTTCTACCCAAATCTGGCGTCCAGCGCCAGAAAAGGATCCAAAACCAGAGTTGAACGCCCAAACTGGCACAAAAACTGGCGTTCAACTCCACAAATGGCCTCTGCACGTGCAACACTTAAGCTCAGCCCAAACACACACCAAGTGGGCCCCGGAAGTGGATTTATACATCAAATACTTACTCATGTAAACCCTAGTAGCTAGTTTATTATAAATAGGACCTCTTACTATTGTATTTTGACATCTTTGGACGCCTGGTTCTTAGATCAGAGGGGCTGGCCTCTCGGCCATGCCTGGACCTTCACTTATGTATTTTCAACGGTAGAGTTTCTACACGCCATAGATTAAGGTGTGGAGCTCTGCTGTTCCTCAAAGATTAATGCAAAGTACTACTGTTTTCTATTCAATTCTTCTTATTTCGCTTCTAAGATATCCATTCGCACCCAAGAACGTGATGAAGGTGATGCTTATGTGTGACGCTCATCATCCTTCTCCCTTATGAACGCGTGCCTGACAAACACTTCTGTTCTACATGAAATAAGCTAGAATGAGTATCTCTTAGATCTCCTAACCGGAATCTTCGTGGCGTAAGCTAGAATGATGGCGGCATTCAAGAGAATCCGGAAGGTCTAAACCTTGTCTGTGGTATTCCGAGTAGGATTCAATAATTGAATGACTGTGACGAGCTCCTAACTCGCGATTGCAGGGCGTTAGTGACAGACGCAAAAGGATAGTAAATCCTATTCCAGCATGATCGAGAACCGACAGATGAATAGCCGTGCCGTGACAGGGTGCGTGAGCATATTATTCACTGAGAGGATAAGATGAAGCCATTGACAAGGGTGATGCCTCCAGACGATTAGCCGTGCCGTGACAGGGCATTGGATCATTTTCCCGAGAGATGACCGAAAGTAGCCATTGACAGTGGTGATGTATCACATAAAGCCAGCCATGGAAAGGAGTAAGACTGATTGGATGAAGATAGCAGGAAAGCAGAGGTTCAGAGGAACGAAAAGCATCTCCATTCGCTTATCTGAAATTCTTACCAATGATTTACATAAGTATTTCTATCCCTATCTTATTAATTAATATTCGAAAACCACATAACTGTTTTATATCCGCCTGACTGAGATTTGCAAGGTGACCATAGCTTGCTTCATACCAACAATCTCCGTGGGATTCGACCCTTACTCACGTAAGGTATTACTTGGACGACCCAGTGCACTTGCTGGTTAGTTGTATCGAAGTTGTGACAATTTATGAATGTGTAATCACGATTACGCGTACCAAGTTGCTCACGTGCCAGGAATAGTTTGAGCCTGGACATCACAATTTCGTGCACCACCTATGTCTAGCCAAGAGTACCTTTCCTTTATTTTATTAGTTCTTGTGTTTACTTTCTTGTTATTATATTTTCTTGTCAATTATCAAAATCAAAACCCCCCTTACATCTGCATAGCCAATAATTGATCATTTTATTGCAATTCCTTGTGAGACGACCCGGAGTTCAAATACTTTGGTTAATTCTTATTTGGGGTTTGTTACTTGTGACAACCAAATTTAATTTGATTCGAGGATTGACTATTAGTTTGGACTATACTAACAACGGAATTATTTTGTGGAATTCCAAACCGGTATAAATCATTGCATCAAATTAATGGCGCCGTTGCCGAGGAGTTGCAATGGTGTTATGTTATTGGCTATTGTATATATGTTAATATGCTTCTTTGCTAGTTTTTGCTTGTTTTAGGAGTTAGTGTTTATTAGTTCTTACTAGTTTGGTTTTTATTTTCTCTTGCTATTATGAATTATCAAAAGATAGAGAAGTTTGCTTATGCCCTTGTTCTTACATCCCGAAGGCTCTGACCCTACTTCCAAGCCCATACTATTAAAGTCCGCACTAATCAACCAATGAAAAATATCCTACAAAAATGGACTTGGTTAGGAGAATTTTACAATGGGCAGTAGAACTGCCTGAGTTTGATTTAAGATAAATAACTCGGACAGCCATAAAATCACAATATCTTGCTGAATTCATCAAGAAATACACCGAAAGTCCCAAAAACCCTTCTACATAGAGTCTGTATGTAGATGGGTCATCTAACAAATTTGGAAGCGGAGCTAGTGTCATTCTAGAAAGTGATCAAGGAACTCGAATAGTACTATCCTTAAAGTTTGAGTTCCCTGCTTCTAATGACCAAGCAGAATATGAAGCTCTACTTGCTGGCTTGAAGCTGTCTAAAGAAGTAGAGGCAGAAAAGGTGGTGGTGTTCAGTGATTCGCAAGTAATAACTTCACAAATTAACGGCACCTACCAAGCTAAGGACCCCACTATAAAAAAATACTTGGATGAGACACGAGAACGACTAACACACTTTTTAGAAAGTGAGGTCCAACATATAACTCGGGAATCCAATGCCCGAGCTGATGCTTTATCAAAGTTAGCCAACACCAAGCTAGGAGGCAACAATAGAAGTCTCATCCAAGAGACTCTACAAACATCATCCATATCAAAGGAAGAGGAAGTACTGACTGTATACAATCAACATTTAGGGTGGATGACCCCCAAAGTCAATTACCTCAAATTTGACATGCTCCCCAAAGATGAAAAGGAGGCCAAAAGGCTCGCAAAAGAGTCACAAAATTATACACTAGTCCACAACATCCTACACAAAAGAGGAATCTTAACACCCCTCCTAAAATGTGTCCTGACCTCCAGCACAAAGGAAGTCTTGGAGGATGTACACAGTGGCATATGTGGAAACCACATAGAAGCTTGGTCACTAGCCAAAAAAGTGATCCAAGCTGGCTTTTTCTAACTGACTTTACAGAAAAAGGCGGCTGAGTTTGTCCAAACATGCCCGCCTTGCCAGAAACATGCCAATTTCCATGTGGCGCCCCCCGAAGAGCTTATCAGTGTTACCTCACCATGGCCATTCATGAAATGGGGTCTTGATCTACTCGAACCATTCCCACAAGTATCAGGCCAAGTCAAATATTTCATAGTAGGGATTGACTATTTTACTAAATGAATTAAGACAGAGTCCTTAGCAACCATCACTGCCCAAAGAAGTCAGAAATTTTTGTATAAGAACATTATCACAATGTTTGGAATTCTATACTCCATCACCATGGACAATGGAACTCAATTTACCGACTCAACATTCAGAAATTGGTGTTCGACTTGAAAATAATATACCAGTTCACATCCGTGGAGCACCCCCAGACCAATGGACAAGCTGAAGCTACCAACAAAGTCATATTAGCCAGGTTAAAACGCCGATTGCAAGATGAAAAAGGAGCTTAGGCAGACGAGCTTCCTCAAGTCTTGTGGGCATATCGAACCACTCCACATTCTACACTGGGAGAATCACCCTTTTGACTTGCATACGGAATGGAAGAATTGATCCCCATAGAAGTCGCTGAAGAATCACCTAGATTCTTAGTTTTCAATGAAAGAGCTAACACCTAGGCTCAAAGAGAAGAGCTCGACCTCTTCTGTAAATTCTGAGAAAGAGCTCGGATTAAGGAAGAGGCTCTGAAGCAAAGGATGGCTCAAAGATACAACAGAGAGGTGATCAAGAAAAACTTCACCACCAATGAGCTCGTCCTAATTCGAAACGACATTGGAGTACAGAAGTCAGGTGAAGAAAAGCTAGCTGCAAACTGGAAAGGACCTTACAAAATAGTAGAGATCCTAGGCAAAGGTTCCTATAAGGTGTTCGACCTCCAAGGGTGAGAGCTCCCAAGGTCTTGGCACGCTTGTAACCTAAAAAGGTACTATAGCTAAAAGCCTTGTACCTAGGTGCACTCTTTTCCCAAATAAAAAGGGTTTTTTAATGAGGCACCAATGCAAGGGCTAGGGGCACCCAAGCCTTTAGTAAATGATTCTGTAAAGGAATTTCTTAAACATTAATAAAAGATTCCTGCTTTATTTCTTTTCAAAGTTTCCTATTTCAAACGCATCAACTTAAGCTTGACAAACTGCAAAAATCATTGCCCAACCTAAAGTTGTCAGCAAGATAAAGCGATGAGGTACAAGTTAATGTAATAAGTTATACAAATAACTCGTACAAAGCAACCTTAAACAGGTCGGATAAAAAACAGAGTTGTAAAAATAACTTAAGTTAGGACCGATTACATAAAGTCGAACACACGTAAGAAAATTAATAAAATCGTCAGGGATTCGAGGGTCAAACCAAATCGTGCCTTACCATAAGTATTCACCAAAAGGATACTTTGATGAAATTTCGAACACTGCTTAATAAAAGTTGTAAACTACAACTAAACAATAAAAGTAAAGTGTCCAAAAAACTACCAACTATTACATAAAGAAAAGTGTCATAAGTCCCCAGGCCGGGCTACCAAACAAATATAGAAGGCAACAAAACTCAAGACTTCTCACCCATAAGAGGATTGAGGGCCTTTACTGTTATAGCATTTTTTCCCTCAACAGAAGGAGAGGGAGGAAGCATGGAAACTGGCATAGCTTAAATGATCTCCGGCGCAGGAGTCAAAGTCTCCACATTAGCTGCTTCGAGTTGAGCTCCCAAGGCGGATGTTTAACCGACCTGTGTCCCCGACGTCTTTGGCTCCACGGGAACCTCCTCCTCATCGTCTAAGTCAGGCATAGGAACTATTTGCCATCCACTATAACATTGTTCACACTGAAGAGAGAAAGATCAAGGTCGGGAGCTAAGACCCTGACTTGAGACTCTAAGTTGTTGAACATCTCATCCAAACCTAAAGCAGCTAACTCCTGGGACTCGTCAAGCTCCACCTTCAGCTTCTTCACCTCTTCCTCCAGTGCTAGTCTCTTCCCAAACACGCGAGTATAACTCTCTTGATATTTCTTGGCCTTCTCTTCGGCCAGAGCGGCAACCGCTTTCGACTTGGTGGTCCTCTCCCGGGGTTTCTCCAGGTCGGTCTTCAAGGTCTCTCATTCTTGCTCCTGCTCCTTTTTTTTCTCACTGAGCCGCTCCACATCTGCCCGAGCAGTCTCTAAGGCACTGGTAGTAGCTTGAATAGGAGATTCCCTCAATTCCTTAGCAAGCTGAAAATAAACTCCTACAGTGCGAAGCTCCCGACGTGCCAAGGTTTGAAGGTGGTTTTGGATTGCCACGTCATCCATACTCACGTGGTGACGAGGAAGTAGGTTCACTTCGGCCCAAGCAAAAGCATCAAAGTTTTTTGTATAAATGATTTCTACTTCCTCCACCCTCTGTTTCTTGGAAGGAGGCTCATTAAGGGATGGAGGAGAAAGAGTGGACCTGGATGATATAAGTCGGGAAAGAGGAGTAGGGATATCGACTTGTGGGCCGAAAGACCTTACTTTGACTTTTTTCTAGGAGAAGATTAGACTGAGATCCTGACCTCTTTCTATGAGGACCTTTCACCGACTTCTTTCTGCTGTTGAAGACTCTGTGCCACCACTGACTTTTTTGTGTTTCGCAGATATCTCATAGAAGATTTAGTAGCCATACTTTCTGCAAGGAAAAGTAGAACACAATCTGAAACAATAAAAGTATAAACAGCAGAATTAACCAAGTAAAGGAAAGAAAACTACCAAGGTCGGACTTTAGAAGACTGGGGTCTCCCAGGTATCTTTTCGTATCCAAATGGGGAATTTGACCCCAAGTACCCAACAAAAAATCTATCACACCCCTTTCTATATCATCTAACTCGGATATGTCTACCTTTACCGTTATGAGTGTATCTTGCCAGTACAAAGGAAATTAAGGTTCTTGGTTTTCAGAAAGAAAGAAAGGTTGGGTATCATCGGCAGCTCAAACCTTAAAGAAATGATTCTTGAAATCATGAAAAGATTCATCAAAGATAGAAAAAATCTTCCGACTTTGCACAGCTCGGAAGGATACCCACCCCGACTTCTTTGTGGAGCTATATGGCTTTGTTGCTACAAAAAGATAGAAGAAGACATTCGAGCTAGGTCGGACATCCAGCTCCCGACATAGGATCTGGTACATTTTCATGAAAGCCCAAGAATTTGGGTGCACCTAACTAGAGGCAAAGTTGAAAGACCGCATCACCTCCTTCTCAAAATCGATAAAGGGAAACTGGACACCCAATCTAGTAAAGAAGCAATCGTAGATGTAGAAAAAAGGTTGTTCGGATTTCTCCAAAGGAGGGAAGCACACTCTCTAAGAGGTTAGAATCTTAATGGTGCAAGAGTTCTATGCTAATGCATGGGTTACAAAAAACCATAACACTAGTATGAACCCACATCCCAAGAATTGGAGCACTATGGTCTATGGGAGAATCTTAGATTTCAGCCCAGAAAGTGTGAGGTTGGCGTTCAACTTGCCTCTAATGTAAGGAAACCCACATCCTTACACTAGAAGAGTCAACTTTGATCAGAGACTGGATCAAGTGCTCTCAGACATCTGTGTGGAAGGAGCACAGTGAAAAAGGGATTTCCAAGGTAAGCCCATAGCTAGAGGATGTTTGGAATTCATCCAACGTTTTATCATCCATACTAGCAATCGGTCAGAAGTGAACCTTGAAAGAGCCATCATGATCCATTGCATCATGATTAGAAGTGAGGTGGAAGTATATGAGGTGATTCCTAAAGATTTATACAAGATAGCTGAGAAGCCTTCTACCCAAGCAAGGTTGGCATTCCCACACCTCATCTGTCATCTATGCAATTCAGCTGGAATTGTCATAAAAGGAGACATCTTCATTGGGGAAGACAAGCCCATCACTAAGAAGAGGATGGAGCAAACTAGAGAGCATACACAAGAGCCCGTGCAACCGCTTCAGCATGAGATCCCTAAGATGCCTCAAGGGATGTATTTTCCTCCTCAAAGCTATTGGGATCAATGGCATACTTCCATGGGAGGATTGAGCTCTAACATGAATCAGTTGAGGATGGAGCATCAAGAGCATTCAACCATCCTTAATGAAATTAGAGAAGACCAAAGGGCTATGAGGGAAGAACAACAGAGACAAAGGAGTGACATTGAAGAGATCAAGTACTACATTGGATCCTCAAGGACGAGTACTAATCGCCACCAATAAAGGTGAATTCGTTCTGTTAATCTCCTTTTCTTTTGTATTTTTCTGTTTTCTATTATGCTGTATTGTCTGTTCTCTTGTTCTTGTTGCATGATCATTTCTATCTATATCTTAAAGTTATAAAATGTTCCATATATCTCTCACCTTGCTTAAAAAGAAAATTTTATTTGAAAAGAATTGAGAGATACATAAATTTTAAGTTTATAATAAAAATAGTTTAATTATCTTAATGTGATGGCATTGCTGTTATTTTCTGAATGTATGAATAAACAGTGCATATTTGAAGTTGAAATTTTAGAATGTTGGCTCTTGAAAGAATGATAAAAAGAGAAAAGTATTATTGGTAATCTGAAAAATCTAAATAAATTGATTCTTGAAGCAAGAAAAAGCAGCAAAAAGAAAAAGAAAAAGCATATTGCAAAAGAAAAAAAAAATATGCATGCGAAAAATAATAAAAATAGTGAAAAAAATAAATAAATAACAGAAAAAGCCAATAAGCTCTTTAAACCAAAAGAAAAGAGCAAAAGGCCAATAACCCTTTAAACCAAAAGGAAAGGGTAAAAGGATCCAAGGCTTTGAGCATCAATGATTAGGAGGGCCTACAAGGAATAAAATCCTGCCTTAAGCGGCTCAACCAAGCTGTCCCTAACCATATGCTTGTAGTGTAAAGGTGTCAAGTGAAAAGCTTGAGACTGAGTGATAAACCACTATTTTATGATTTATCTTGTGCTTAATTGAGTGGTTTTTATCAATTCTTCACCCACTTATTCATATAATTTGCATGGTTTTACAATTCCTTCCTTATTATGTGATACATGTGAAAACATGTTTCCTAAGCCTTAAAAATATTATTTTTAATTATCTTTTATTACCATTCAATGCCGTGATCTGTGTGTTAAGTATTTTCAGGCTTTATAGGGCAGGAATGGCTTAGAGGACAGAAAGGAAACGTGCAAAAGTGGAAAGAACGCACAAAATGGATTTTTGAAGAAAATGGCAGCGATGCGCATGCATGGACGATGCGGACACGTGCCTAGCACAAAGCATGAGTGACGCGTACGCGTGACAAGGAAAACTTCCAAATGGCGCACACGCGTGACCTACGCGTACGCGTGACAGACGCCACGTGCAGAAAGTTGTAGAATTTGCCCCCAGCGATTTCTGGACCTTTTTTCGGCCCAAATCCAAGCCCAGAAACACATAATGGAGGCTGGAGAATGGGGGAATCAAATCATTCATTCAACATTCGTCAATTACAAAGATAATTTTAGAGGTTTTTAGATGTAGTTTTCTAGAGAGAGAGGCTCTCTCCTCTCTCTTAGATTTTAGGATTAGGATTTCTTCGTTTTCTCAATTCCAGGTTTAATGTTCCTTTAATTTAATTTCTCTTCTACTTTCAATTACTCTATTACTTTAGTTTGTTTATTTTCCTAATTTGGTTTATGGATTCCTATGTTTAATTTGATTTTCTATTTAATACAATTCGAGGTATTTCAGATTTATGGTTTCTTTATTCTATTTATGATATAAATAATTTGGATTTTTCCCCTTTTGGCTTTGGTTGAGTAATTGGTGACACTTGAGTTGTCAAACTCAGCTGTTGATTGATTATTGGAAATTGCTGATTGATTTGGATCCCTCTAAAGCTAGTCTTTCCATAGGAGTTGACTAGGACTTGAGGAATTAGATTGATTAGTCCACTTGACTTTCATTTGTTTAGTAAGGGTTAACTAAGTGGGAGCAATGACAATTCTCATCACACCTGATAAGGATAACTAGGATGGAATTTCCAGTTCTCATACCTTGCCAAGAGTTTTTCTAGTTATTAATTTACTTCCTTGCCAATTTATTTCCTTGTTCCCTATTTCAAAAACCCCAAAAATATACATTTTTCCATAACCAATAATAAATCATACTTCCCTCCAATTCCTTGAGAGACGACCCGAGGTTTAAATACTTCGGTTTAATTTTATTGGGTTTACTTTAGTGACAAACAAGCTTTTGTACGAAAGGATTTTAGTTGGTTTAGAAACTATACTAGCAACGAGACTTTATTTGTGAATTTCTTTACCGACAGAAAATCAGTTCGTCACTGAGCAGTTAAAGTCATGATCCAAAGCAAAAAGAGTGTGCTTAAGAACTCTGGACACCTCTATCTGGGGATTCTAGCAAAGCTGAATCACAATCCGAAAGGGTTCACCTAGTTAAAGTGTCTTTGGCATTTATGTATCCGATGGTAATACTGAAAAACAAAGTGCTTAGGGTCACGGCCAAGACTCCGAAAGCTGCGTTCAAGAATAAAAAAGAACTGAACTAGGAGAATCAATAATATCATCTGGATTCTAAGTTCTGAAAGATGCCAACCATTCTGAGTTTCAATGGATAGTGAGATGCCAAAACAATTCAGAAGCAAAAAGCTACTAAGTCCCGCTCATCTAATTGAAACTGAGCTTCATTAGAAACTCTGAGATTTATTGTATCTTATTCTTCTATTTATTCTACTTTATTTTTAGTTTCTTGGGGACAACCAACAGTTTAAGTTTGGTGTTGTGATGAGCGGATATTCTATATGCTTTTTAGCATCATTTTCATATAGTTTTTAGCATGTTTTGTTTACTTTTTATTAAGTTTTCATAGGTTTTAGTGTTAAATTCACATTTTTGAATTCTACTTTGAGTTTGTATGTTTTTGTACAATTTCAGGTATTGTCTGGCTGAAATTGAGGAGTTGGAGCAAAAGTCTGATTCAGAGACAGAGAAAGCACTGCAGATGTTGTCCGGATTTGACCTCCTTACACTCAGAAGAGCTTTTCTGGTGCTATAGAAGTCCAAATGGAGTGTTCTCAATGGCTTTGGAAAGCTGACTTCCATAGCTTTCCAGTAATGTATAATAGTTCATACTTTACTTCAAATTAGAAGGCCCAAAACTGGCGTCCAACGCCAGCCTCCTGCACCATTCTAGGCATCCAGCGTCCAAAGGAGAAGACCAGCATCTAAACACCCAAAGAAGACCCTTATCCAATGTTCAACTCCTTAGAGGCCTCCTAACACGTGGATTTCATCAAAGCTCGGCCCAAACACTTACCAAGTGGGCCCCAGAAGTGGATTTTAGGACTAAAAGACTGTTTTACCTTTTCTTATGCAATCCTTAGTCATTAGTTTAGTATTTAAGGGATATTTTACATAATCATAGAGGACTTTATGCCATATTTTCATGTATCATTGTGTTTTCATATCAGTATGAGTTTTTAAACCTCTTAGGTTGAAGGGAGGAGCCCTGCTGAGTTCTATGAATTAATAAAAGTATTACTGTTTCTCTTTAATCCGTGTTTAATTTAATTCTAAGATGTATATTCGTTCTTCAACTTGATGAATGGGATGATTCGTGACAATCAGCTCCGTACTAAGACCACGTGCCTGACAACCACTCGTGTTCTTCTTGGGTTCGTGTGAATACGTGACTGGAAAGCATCGAACCGCCAGCTTGATTATACATCTCTTAGATGGCTAATCCACGACTTCGTTGGGGACTTCTCGAGACACCAGTTCAGCTGAGGTATTGGGAGATTAGGGTCTCTGTGGTAGAGGCTAGAACCCAAAGGCGCAGCATTCTCTGATCCGGAAGATCTGACCTTATCTGTGGCATTTTGAGTAGGATCATTAAGGAGAATGGAATGCAGAAGCGTCACCCTCAATTAGAATGGATTCGCACTAACCCTGGGGTTCAGATCTGGAAGAGTATTGGCGGCTACTCAAACCAGTGGCAATCACATACAGCCTGCCATTGAAGAAATCATTCCCAATTGAAGAAGACAGTAAGACCAAAGTTAATCCAGAAGGACAAAGCAACTCCAAGCCTTAACCATATTTTTATCCCTGATTATCTTCAATTCACAAAGTATTTTATACCCTTTTTCATTCCTTTTATGCTTTTAACGAAATTTAAACCAATAACTCTTCTATCCGACTGACTAAGATCTGCAAGATAACCATAGCTTGCTTCAAACCACAATCCTCGTGGGATCGACCCTGACTCGCTCAAGTATTACTTGCACGACCAAGTGCACTTGCTGGTACATTTGTACGAAGTGTGAAGATTCGTGCACCAAGTTTTTGGCGCCGTTGCTGGGGATTGTTCGAGTTTGGACAACTGACGGATTATCTTGTTCCATAGATCAGGTATTGTCTTTAATTTTGTTAGAGTCTTTTATTTTATTTTTTCTTTTTTTCGAAAAAATTAAAACCTTTTTCAAATTTTTTTTCTTTTCTTTGTTTAATCTTTGTTCTTGGTTTGAGTCTTTTGCTTTTGTTCTTATTGAGTTTTTTGAATTCTGAGTATTTCTTTCAAAAAATTTTCAAAAATAGTTTCTTTTGTTTGATTCTTGTGTCAATCTTTAAGTTTGGTGTCTGCTTGTGTTTTTCTTTTACAATTTTCAAAAATTTTGTTCTTGGTTTTCAAAAATTTTAAATTTGGTGTCTTTTGCATGTTCTTGTATTCTTTGAATTCTTTGACTTTTGTTCTCGGTGTTCTCCTTGATCTTCAAAGTGTTCTTGTTCTTCTTCTTATTTTGATCTTAAAATTTTTAAGTTTGGTGTCTCTTTGTATTTTTCTTGTTAATTTTCGCACACTAGGTCCCTTTAGATCTAAAAGTTTTAAGTTTGGTGTCTTTTTTTTTTGTTTTTCTCTTTCCTCATTAAATTCAAACATAAAAAAATATCTTTTCTATCTTTAATTTAATTAAATTTTTGAAAATTACATTAAAATTCAGATTTTAATTTTAAATTTTTATCTTGTCTCATCTTAGTTTTCAATTTTCAAAATCAAATCTTTTAAAAAAAATCATATCATTTTCAATTCTTATCTTATCTTTTTATCTGTCTTTAAAATTCAAAAATTTAAAATTCAAAAATCTTATCATATCTTATTTCAAATTTTAAAATTCAATTTCAAAATTCAAAAATTAAATTTCAAATTTTAAATTTCAAGATTAAACCTTTTCAAAAATCAAATCTTTATCTTATCTTGTTTACTTTTTCAAAATTCAAAATTTAAAAATTTAAAAATTTAATTTTCAAATTTCAATTCTTAATTTTCAAATCTTTTTAATTTAAAACTTATCTTTTCTTTGCTTTCTTATCTTATCTTACCTAACTTATCTTATCTTTCTTATCTTATCTTCTTTTAAATTTTAAAATTAAATCTTTTTCAAATCTTTTTAATTCTTATCTTATCTTTTTGACTTTTTTAATTATTTTTAAATTCAAATCTTCTCTAATCTTCTATCTTATCTTGTTTTCAAATCTTTTCTAATTAGTTACTATTCTTCTCTCTCTTCTTTTTCAAAACTTCCTAACTGATTCTTCTCTGTCCTAATTTTCAAAAATCCTTCTTTTATTTCTCTCTCTTATTTTTTGAAATTTATAATTTTTATTTTCAATTCCTTTTAAATTCATTAACCTTTATTTTCAAAATAAATAAATAAATAAATAAAAAACAAAAATATTTTAATTCTTGTTTTTTTTCTATTTCTAATTCTTCTCCTCTCTACTTCTATTTATTCGAATTCTTCTTCCCCTTCTTCTATCTACATTCTTCTATCTTCCTCTTCTTTCTTCACATCTCACTGGAAGTTCTCTAGACCCAAATCAGGCATAGAAGCTTCCTTCCTTTCTTCTTTTCTTGTTTATGACCGGGAACAGGGATAAAGAACCTCTCTTTAATATTGATCCTGAACCTGAGAGGACTTTAAGGAGGAGCTTACAAAAAATTAAAGCACAACACTCCGGAAGAAACCTTTCTGAAAATTTTGAACAAGAAATTGAAGACATGGCCGAACCTCAAGAAGAGGCAAGAAAGGTTCTTGGTGACTTCACCATGCCTACCTTTGACTTTTATGATAGAAGTATGATAAACCACTATTTTATGGTTTATCTTGTGCTAATTTGAGTGGTTTTTATCAACTCTTTACTTACTTATTCATATAAATTGCATGGTTTTACATTTTCCTTCCTAATTTTGTGCTTTGATTGAAAACATGTTTCCTGGGCCTTTAAATTTGCTATGTTTAATCCTCTCTTATTACCATTCGATGCCTTGATATGTGTGTTAAGTGATTTCAGGGTTTATAGGGCAGAAATGGCTTAGAGGATGGAAAGGAAGCATGCAAAAATGGAAGGAATACAAGAAGTTGAAGGAGTTGCTAAGCTGTCCAGCCTGACCTCTTCGCACTCAATCGACCATAACTTGAGCTACAGAAATCCAAATGAGGCGGTTCTAATTGCGTTGGAAAGCTAACATCCAGGGCTTCGAAATGATATATAATTTTCCATAGTTTCCTTGAAGATAAATGACGCGCATGCGTCATTCTGTAGAAATTTCAGCGACCTACACGTATTTGAATTCGCCCCCAGCAATTTCTGGGCTGTTTCTGACCCAGTTTTCGGCCCAGAAAACACAGATTAGAGGCTATAAAGTGGGGAAATCCATTCATTCATTGACACAAATTCATAATTCATAATTTTAGGTCTTAGATGTAGTTTCTAGAGAGAGAGGCTCTCTCCTCTCTCTTAGGTTTTAGGATTTAGGATTTCTCATAGCTTTAGGATTGTTTCTTCTTAATTCCAGGTTCAATGTTCCTTTAATTTAGTTTTTCATCTACTTTTATTTATTCCAGCATTCTAGTTTATCTATTTCCCTTTATTGATTACTTTATGTTGCTATTTGATTTATGAATTCTTATGTTTAATTTGATTTTCTATTTAATATAATTTGAGGTATTTCAGGTTTAAGATTGCTTTCTTTTATTTATGTTATTGATGCTTTCAATTTAATTTAGATTTCTTCTCCCTTTGCTTTGGTTGAGTACTTGGTAACACTTGAGTTATCAAACTCAGTTGTTGATTGAAAATTGGAATTTGCTGATTAATTTGGATCCCTCTAAAGCTAGTCTTTCTGTAGGAGTTGACTAGGACTTGAGGAATCCCATTAATTGCTCCACTTGACTTTCCTTTATTTAGTAAGGGTTAACTAAGTGGGAGCAATAAACAATTCTCATCACAATTAATAAGGATAACTAGGATGGGATTTCCAGTTCTCATACCTTGCAATGGTTTTCATGATAATTAATTTACTTTCTTGCCAATTTATTTTCCTTGTTCACTATTTCAAAAACCCAAAAAAAAAAAATACTTTTTCATAACCAATAATAAACCATACTTCCCTGCAATTCCTTGAGAGATGACCCGAGGTTTAAATACTTCGGTTATCAATTTTATTAGGGGTTTGTTACTTGTGACAACTAAAACTTTTGCACGAAAAGATTTCTTGTCGGTTTAGAAGCTATACTTGCAACGAGGATTTATTTGTGAATTTCTAGACCACACAAAAGTCCTTTCGCCAAAGTATCTCTGCACCTGCCATTGGAGCTAACAACTTTGATCTTAAGCCTCAGTTAGTCTCTCTTCTACAACAGAATTGTAAGTTTCATGGACTTCCACTAGAAGATCCACATCAATTCCTGTCGAAATTCTTACAGATCTGTGATACTGTTAAGACCAATTGAGTGAATCTTGAGGTCTATAAACTTATGCTCTTTCCCTTTGCGGTAAGAGACAGAGCTAAGATATGGTTGGATTCTCAACCAAAAGAGAGCCTAGACTCTTGCGAGAAGCTGGTTAATGCTTTCCTAGCTAAATTCTTTCCCCCTCAAAAGATGAGCGAAATCAGAGTGGAAGTTCAAACTTTCAAACAAAAAGAAAGTGAATCCCTCTATGAAGCTTGGGAAAGATACAAGCAACTGATCAGGAGGTGCCCTCCTGACATGCTCTCAGAGTGGTCTATCATAGGAATTTTCTATGATGGTCTTTCTGAGATGTCTAAGATATCATTGGACAGCTCTGCAGGTGGATCACTCCAGTTGAAGAAAATACCTGCAGAAGCTAAAGAACTCATTGAGATGGTTGCAAATAACCAATTCATGTACACCTCTGAGAGAAATCCTGTGAACAATGGGATCCCTCAGAAGAAAGGAGTTCTTGAAGTTGACACTCTAAATGCCATATTGGCTCAGAACAAGATCTTGACCCAACAGGTCAATATGATCTCTCAGCATTTGACTAGAATGCAAACTGTAACTGGCAGTACTCAGGAAGCTTCTTTTGAAGTAGAAGCTTATGATCCTGATCAACCCACCATGGAGGAGGTGAATTACATGGGAGAACCTTATAGAAACACCTACAATCCTTTATGAAGGAATCATCCTAACCTCTCATGGAAGGATCAATAGAAACCTTGGTTTCAATAATAATCAAGGTGGAAGGAACCATAATAGGTTCAACAACAGGCCACCATTCCCATCTTCTCAAGGGAATATGGAGACTCCTAAGTAGAGCTTCTTTGACTTAGTTACTATAGTCTCCAACCTCTCTAAGACCACCCATAGTTTCATAACTGAA
The DNA here is from genome assembly GCF_003086295.3 of Arachis hypogaea. Taxonomy (NCBI): domain Eukaryota; kingdom Viridiplantae; phylum Streptophyta; class Magnoliopsida; order Fabales; family Fabaceae; genus Arachis; species Arachis hypogaea. Next base: position 100,039,191 of record NC_092052.1, on the reverse strand, counting down.
ACAAAATCCTGCATTAGAAATTTGGAGATTCAAGTTGTTCAACTGAGCAAGAGGATCCCTGAGACTCCTCCTGACACCCCTCCTAGTAAAACTGAAGTAAACCCAAGAGAAGAGTGCAAGGCCATCACCACTGAGGCTGAGGACAAATTTGGAGAGGCTGGAAAGGCATTGAACGCTAGTGAGGAAGCCTTCACTGGGCGTTCAACACCCAAACTGGCTAAGAGGCTGGCGCTGAACGCCAGTGAGGAACCCTTTACAGGGCATTCAACGCCCAAACAGATAGGGAAGCTGGCATTGAACGCCAGCCAGGACATCCATGCAGGACGTTCAACGCCCAAAATGGTAAGGGAACTGGCGTTTAACGCGAGTAAAGGTATACAGCATGGGCGTTCAACGCCCAAAGAACTATCAGAGCTGGCATTGAATGCCAGTAAAAGCACACCCTCTGAGTGCTTAATACCCACTCAAGAAATCCCTATCCAAGAACTAAAGAAAGCCAAGGCTCATATAGAGACCATAGAGGTTCCTTTACATGCACTTCTACAAAGCATGAGTTCTGATGAACACTCATCCTTTGATGAGGATGAAGACACTAGGGAAGAGCAACTTGCTCAGTACCTAGGAGCTCTCATAAAGTTGAATGCCAAGCTATTTGGTAGAAAGCCTATGGAGGAAGAACCTCCAGTGCTTACCAAAGAACTCAATGCTTTGGTTCAGCAGAAGCTACCTCAGAAGCTTCCAGATCCTGGACGCTTCCTGATTCCTTGCACCATAGGCACCATGACCTTTGAGAAGGCTCTGTGTGACCTTGGGTCAAGAATAAACTTCATGCCACTCTCTATAATGGAGAAGCTGAGAATCTTTGAGGTACAAGCTACAAACATCTCACTAGAGATGGCAGAAAAGTCAATGAAGAAGCCATATGGCTTAGTTGAGGATGTCTTGGTAAAGGTTGAAGACCACTACATCCCTACAAACTTCATAGTCTTGGACATAGGAGAGGATGAGGATGATTCTATCATCCTCAGAAGACTTTTTCTAGCTACTGCAAATGCCATGATTAATGTGGCAAAGGGAGAAATAGTTTTCCAACTAGGAGAGGAGTGCATCTTGTTCAAGATGTCCAATCCCAATTCTCTTACTAAAAAAAAAGAGATAATAGTGTGTCACAACCATCTCTTTCAGTGCTAAGCTGTACTAAACCCCCAAACTTCAATTCTAAGTTTAGTGTTGGACAGCCATTAACAGGCACTGAAAACAAAGGTACTAAGAAGAAAGTACCTAAAGGCTAGAGGGACAATGAAGTCCCAACTGAAGGCCTCTCACCTGGCATGAGAGTTGTCTTCACCAAGAAAACAGTCATACCATATACAGTGAGTTGTCTTCACCTTGAAGCTTCGAATTCACTCCCTCACTATGCTCCTTGATTGCTTCTCCACATTCAACAATGGGAGTGCCTTGATTGCATGAGCTTAGGCGGGAGGAGACCATGTTGCGAATGGCTTCCACCACGATGGCAATCACGGCTTCTATCTTCTTGAACTCCTTTTGTGTCTCTTCTTGCCTTTGGAGGTAAGAGCTAATGTCTCTTTATTGTTCTAGCATGAAGGCATGAAGAGATTCATCCATCGGAGGTAGTGGTGGAAGAGATGGTTCATTGTTTGAGGGAAAGGGCTCATAATTAGAAGGTGGTTCTTCTTGGTAAGGTATGGAGGTGGTGTATGATAAAAAATTATTTTATGGTTTATCTTGTGTTTAATTGAGTGGTTTCATCAAGTCTTCACCCACTTATTCATATGATTTGCATGATTTTACAATTCCTTCCTAGTGTTATTCTATGGTTGAAAACTTGCTTCCTAGAGATCTTTAATTTGTATATTTTAATTCTCCTTCATACCATTCTATGCCGTGATCCGTGTGTTAAGTGTTTCAGGCTTTATAAGGCAGGAATGGCTTAGAGAATGGAGAGAAAGCTTCAAAAAATGGAAGGAACATAAGAAACCAAGGAGATAACCAGCGAGTACCGACGCGCACGCATGGCTTACGCGAGCGCGCAAAATGGAGAAATTTGCAGCGACGCGTGTGCGTGTCTGACGCGTACGCGTGGATTGGAGTTCTGTAAGATGACATGTGCGCGTGCCTGACGCGTACGCGTGAGAAAGAAATTTTCCAAATGACGCGCACGCATTACTGACGCATACGCGTGACATGCGCGATCTGCAGAAATAACAGAAAACGCTGAGGGCGATTTTGGGCCGAGTTTTGACCCAGTTTTTGGCCCAGAAACACAGAATAGAGCTAGGGAACATGCAGAGACTCAACACACATTCTCATTAGCATAATTTTAGGTTTTTAGATCTGAATCTAGAGAGAATTCACTCCTCCTCTAGGTTTTCTTTACATTCATAGTTCTATGGTTTTATTACTTTTGCTTTGGATATTGAAGAGTCATCATCTCCGCTGAAGATACTATTCTAGTTTGTTTCCTTACTCTTTTATTTATTCCATATTCTTAATTCTTGTTTAGAGTTACAATTGGATTATTTTCATGGATTATTAATGCAAAGGATTACTTTTACTTTTAATTAATTTTGAATTCTTATCTTATTTACATTATTATGTCTCTTTTCTATTCCAAACTCCCAATAATGAAGATGGTATCCATGTCAATAGAGTAGATTCCCTACTTGACATGGGGCTGATTAAGAGGAGACACTTGAGTTGGAATGCTCAAGTGATTAGTTAATTTGGAAGTTGTTGGCTAATTCTGTATTTACTAACGCTAGACCTTCCCAAGGGAGAGGACTAGGATTTGTGAATAAGAGTTAGCTCAATCACTTGACTTTCCTTTATTTAGTAAGGGTTAACTAAGTGAAAACAACAACCTCTTATACTACACTTGAGAAAATCCCAACAAGGATAGAACTTTCAATTAATCATTCCCCTAGTCAAGGCTTTTTATTTTGAATAATATAAATTCCTTTTAATTTTCATTACACTTAATTACGATTGTTTATTTTCTGTTATTCAAACTCAAAACCTCTTGGAAAGCTCCTGATAAATAAATTAGCATGCTTTTTAGCAACTCGTTGGGAGACAACCTGGGACTCATAATCCCAGTATTTTTATTCTAAATTTTTGTGACAACCTTTCTAAATTGATGAGGCGGATTTTTGCTGGTTAAGGGTTATACTTGTAATGCTGTTCTTATATTATAATCTCTGAATTGGTCAAACTTACGCCACGCATCAATTTTTGGCGCCGTTGCCGGGGAGTTGCAATAGTGTGCTAAATTATTAATTAGTGTACATATTTTTATTTTTATTTGCATATTTTATTTTATTTTATTACCATGAGTTGTATGTTTCTGTCATTGAATGACGCGTTTGTTGCCTGATCCGAGCTTAGCCGCATTTGGCCCTGAAATTGAAAGAACTATTTCACATATTAGGCGAGCTCGGCATCGGTTAGCCTCTGAGGGTGAATTTGAACCGATCTGAGGAGGAAACAAGCTCCTTTACTACTGATTCAGTTGATTCACGTGCAGATAATATGGCAGCACCTAGGAAGATTACTCTCAAAGAAGCTGGAGCCCCAGATTTTACACTGTAGCCGTATTAAGTGCATCATCCAACTCTGGCTGCAGATTTTGAACTGAAGACTGCACTAATCAACTTGATGCCCAAGTTTCATAGCTTACCTGCTCAGGAGCCTATCAAGCACCTAAGGGATTCTCAGACAGCCTGTTCTACTGTTAGGTGTCATGGTGCAAATGAAACTTCTATTCTATTAACCACCTTCCCGTTTTCTCTTGAGGGAAAGGCGAGGGAGTGGTACTACTCCCAACCTGAAGCAACTGTCACCAACTGGGATATGCTCAGGAGAGAATTCTTGGAAAAATACTTTCCAGTTGAAGTTACAGATAGATTGAGAAAATAGATCTCCTGCATTGTTCAAGGTGAATCAGAGACTCTCTATGAGTAATGGGAGTGCTTCAAGAATCTTTTGGACGCATGCCCCCACCACATGATTGACAAGTTGGTATTGATCAGCTACTTCACTCAAGGCATGAAGCCTCAGGATAAAACTACACTAGATGGCGCTAGTAATGGTTCTCTGAAAAAGTACAAGACCGCAGATGAAGCATGTGATGCCAGGGTATTTTGGCCAGTTTCACTGACCTTTTCTTTACTGTTTTTAAGGTAGTTTCATGCATTTTCTTAGAAAATAAGCTAGTTTTGGGTAGATATTCACTTACATCTTGATTCAAGCATACATTGTGCATTTTACATGATTTCATGAGAATTTTGCATGAATTATATGACAAATTAGAGGATGCATGTCTCATGATTTGGATTAGAACTTTGATGCACTTTATTGCTTGATTTCAGGACAAAGGAAGCAAGGAAGAACCATGTTAGCAGCCACGTTAGTCTAACTAACGTGACCACTAACGTGGAATGGGAGCTAGCTTGCAACGTTAATGAGAAAAGTAATCACCAATAACGCTCTCGAAGCCATCATAACCCACGTTAAGAGTCACGTTAACTAAGTTAACGTGAACTCTAACGTGAAAGAAAGAAAATGGAGCCAACGTTAGTAACACTTACCTTTGTCACTAACGTTGGACCAAGCTCATAAGTGGCCACGTTAAGAGCCACGTTAACTTAGTTAACGTGGACTCTAATGTTAAGAAGCAAAAGAGAAGCCAACGTTAGTGACATTCACCTTTGTCACTAACTTTGGCCAATCCTCCATAAGCCACGTTAACTCCCACGTTAACTTAGTTAACGTGGAAGCTAACATGGAAAGAGTAATTGATAGCCAACGTTAGTGACACTTACCTTTGTCACTAACGTTGGGGTGAACCACCAAGAGCCACCATGAGCAACGTTAACTCCCACGTTAACTTAGTTAACGTAGAAGCTAACGTGGATAAAGAGATGATGAGCCAACGTTAGTGACACTCACCTTTGTCACTAACGTTGGAGATGGCTAGCATGACTATGTTAGAAGCCACGTTAACTTAGTTAACATGGACTCTAACGTGGAAAAGGGGCACATTGGAACGTTAGTGACAAAGGTAAGTGTCACTAATGTTCTCGAAGAATTGGCACTGCTACGTTAGAAGCCACGTTAACCTAGTTAACGTGGACTCTAACGTAGGGGCAAAGGAGGACTCTCCACGTTATTGGGAAAGGTAAGTCCCAATAACGTGTGCGAAGGACTAAGAGGCAACGTTAGTGGTCACGTTAGTGCCACTAACGTTGAAGTCAACATGATCATATTGGACATGAAAGAGAGTCACACTTACCCAATCATATTGGGAAGACCATTCTTAGCTACAGCCAGAGCACTCATAGATGTGGAGCGAGGGGAGCTAATCTTGAGGATCCATGATGAACAGCTCACCTTCACTGTTTTCAAACACTCACAAAAAACAGATCAAGAGAACAAGGAACCAAGGAAGGATCACAGTGAGATACTGAAGGAAGAAACAAGCACTGAAGCACAACCAGCACATCTGGGAACTCCCTTGATTGATGAACAAGGCAAACAGCAAATGCCACAGCTCAAAGAAAATCAGGAGGAACCTAAACCACCAGAATCATATGAGACCAGTAACCACATTTCCTTAGAGGAGGAGGTCACAAAGAGTAAGACAACATCACAAGGAACAAAGAAGAAGGTACCAAGGAGGTGGAGGAACAAGAAGATCCCTACCGAGGAGTTCTCTCCAGGGGATAAAGTGATCTCAGCTTACTTCCCAGATATCCCCCCTGATCTCCCCATTGTACCATCTCAGTTACCTAAGGTCTTCACTATCAACAGAGTTCTCTCCTTGGAACATGTAGAGATCATTGATACAACCAATGGATATAGGTCCACAGCAAGAGGGAAGGACTTGAAGCATTATCAACCTCCCTGATGAAGGAGAAACGTCAAGCTAGTGACGCTAAAGAAGTGCTTCATGGGAGGCAACCTATGTTTTATATGCTTTTAGAAAATAATGAATAAGTCAATATTCATGAATTCTAACCCAAACTTGACAAACACTTGGTGAAATCCTTATTATGCAATATATAATGAAGAATAAGTGGTGTTCAAAGCATGCTAAGAAAGCATGAATGCAATTCACAGCATGCTAGTCTTGGAGCCTTGAACAAAAACTTTTCCATCACAGTGCTACAAACTAAGTTTGGTGTCACCCAAGGTGCCACCAATGTGCATATAAGGATACACAGTTAGTTAGTTAGTTGGTGTTCATGAATAAACAATCTAGTTCTTTTTCTTTATTATTCAAGCCATAAAGTTTAATTTCTCAATGATATTAATTTTTCTTATTTTATTTTTATAGGAAAAAGGAAGGAGCATTGAAGGGGATTGATTGGACAATTAAGTGAGGAAGGAACTTGAGGATTGGAAGCAAGCAAGATTGGCACGGATGCGAGGAAATGCAAGAGGACACAAGGAAGACAAATAAGAAGGGGAGCATGGGCACCCACATGAGTAAAAGGTGGTGGAGTTCCTTCTTTGATCCATCTTTTTCTATGCTTTAAATAAGGAAGATCTTGTATGAAATAAAACATGCTTCCATGTTAGTTTGAACCTTTTTCAATTCTGTCTTTTAAACTTTTTGTTGCTTAGGTCTAGAATTGCTAGTCTGAATGTCATTACTGCATCATTTCCTTACTTAATTGTATGCTTGTCCTTTCTAAATCAAATGAAAAGAGAATGAGTGTTTTATAAAAGACCAGAGTGGAGTTCATACTATGGAGTAAGTTCCTGAGTTTGTGGTGTGGTCATAAGTTAGCTAAGTTGGTTCAACCACAAGGTGGGAAGACAACTATCTGTCATGAATCATATGCTTGAACACACCCCATGAGACTAGCTAAATAACAAGATCCTAATAAGAAAAAGGAAAAGAACAATCAAAGTTGAAGAATAAAAGAAAAATAGCAAGAAAAGAGGCTAGGCACCAAGGGTTTGAGTTTTGAGGGATGTGTCTGTGGTGTTCTTATACCAAGGATCTGCTTGGATTACTAAGCTCTCAGAGGTGCTTTATCACCTAGTAACTTGGGTTAACTAATCCGGTATTATCAGCTGAAAGTCTACTATCAAGAGCAATCTTTGCTACAGAACATTTAGTTGCCCAAAGAGGTGCTGGACACCAAGACCTCAAGGAAAGAAAATAAACAAACCATGTGCCTGTGGTGTGTATATATGGGGGAGAGACTTGAGGAAGTAAGTCCTTAGGGGTGTCTCAACACCTAGCACCTTGAACCAACTGGGTCGGGAGTGTTGGCTGAAAGCTTATTCTAAAGAGTTTCCCTCTTACAGAGCACTTAGCCTAAGAACACAAATAAGCCCTGAAATGACAACAAAAGGATCAATGAATAAAAATCTCATGGGATGCAATCAAGTGAGTATTCTAGAACATGATAAAGGTCTGAAAGCCAATGAAGGAATGAACCTAAGTTGCTATGCATGAAACCACCATAAAACCAGGAACATAACTTCCACAAGAATGACTCATTTCTCTTGGCATTCCATTCATCATTCTCTTGTTCCAGTACTTGCTTAGGGACAAGCAAGCTTTAAGTTTGGTGTTGTGATGCCAGGGCATTTTGGCTAGTTTCACTGACCTTTTCTTTACTGTTTTTAAGGTAGTTTCATGCATTTTCTTAGAAAATAAGCTAGTTTTGGGTAGATATTCACTTACATCTTGATTCAAGCATACATTGTGCATTTTACATTATTTCATGAGAATTTTGCATGAATTATATGACAAATTAGAGGATGTATGTCTCATGATTTGGATTAGAACTTTGATGCACTTTATTGCTTGATTTCAGGACAAAGGAAGCAAGGAAGAACCACGTTAGCAGCCACGTTAGTCTAACTAACGTGACCACTAACGTGGAATGGGAGCTAGCTTGCAACGTTAATGAGAAAAGTAATCGCCAATAACGCTCTCGAAGCCATCATAACCCACGTTAAGAGTCACGTTAACTAAGTTAACGTGAACTCTAACGTGGAAGAAAGAAAGTGGAACCAACGTTAGTGACACTTACCTTTGTCACTAACGTTGGACCAAGCTCATAAGTGGCCACGTTAAGAGCCACGTTAACTTAGTTAACGTGGACTCTAACGTTAAGAAGCAAAAGAGAAGCCAACGTTAGTGACATTCAACTTTGTCACTAACTTTGGCCAAGCCTCCATAAGCCACGTTAACTCCCACGTTAACTTAGTTAACGTGGAAGCTAACGTGGAGAGAGAAATTGATAGCCAACGTTAGTGACACTTACCTTTGTCACTAACGTTGGGGTGAACCACCAAGAGCCACCATGAGCAACGTTAACTGCCACGTTAACTTAGTTAACGTGGAAGCTAACGTGGATAAAGAAATGATGAGCCAACGTTAGTGACACTCACCTTTGTCACTAACGTTGGAGATGGCTAGCATGACTACGTTAGAAGCCACGTTAACTTAGTTAACATGGACTCTAACGTGGAAAAGGGGCACATTGAAATGTTAGTGACAAAGGTAAGTGTCACTAACGTTCTCGAAGAATTGGCACTGCTACGTTAGAAGCCACGTTAACCTAGTTAACGTGGACTCTATCGTAGGGACAAGGGAGGACTCTCCATGTTATTGGGAAAGGTAAGTCCCAATAACGTGTGCGAAGGACTAAGAGGTAACGTTAGTGGTCACGTTAGTGCCACTAACGTTGAAGTCAACGTGATCATATTTGAGTTAGGAACGTTAGTGAAAAAGGTGATTGTCACTAACGTTCTCGAACCCACACTTTCACTTAATATTGACACCATTAACGTCCTGAGTCAAAGTCCCTGCATACTTCACCTCTTCTCTCTGCAAGCAAAGCTAAGCCCAATGAAAAGGATAACTGCTTCAAACTCAAGATTCAGAGGCCCATACCCAAGACTTGAAGAGCCAACTAGAAGATCGGAAGAAGTAGTATATATAGGAGTAGCTTTGAATTAGTTTGGGGGTTGAAAAACTTTAGGGAGCCTTTGGCATAGAACTACTCTCTGTATTTACTTTCTCTGCACTTTTAGTTTTACTTTCATCATGTATTCTCCATCTTGGTTTTCATTTTCCAGAGCTATGAACAACTAAACCCCTTTCATTGGGTTAGGGAGCTCTGTTGTAATTTGATGGATCAATATTAGTTTTCATTCTCATTCTTCTATCTTTTCTCTTGATTTTACTAGAAAGCTTTTGATCTTCATCCAATTGGGTAGTTATCTTGGAAAAGAAGCTATTCATACTTGGATCTCTTCTGAACCTTGAAAGAGGAATGAAGAGATCATGCTAGAAATGCTTTCTCATGCTGGACCAAATTGGGTTTGGATGGATATGTGACTATAATCCTACCGACACTTGATTTGGGAAATGCATGTGGTATAATCAGTGACCATACTTCATCTCTTCTCATGAGAAATTGACCAAGGAATTGGCTATTGATTAAGATTTGAGAGATTGAATTACCAAGAAATTGGAATTCGATCACTTAAGATTGCCAAGGAGATCAATGAATGAATTGATTGAGGAAGAGATGAAAATGAACTTGATCCGGAGAATGCAACATCTCCTGGGCCCAATGAACTCCCCATTTCTGATCTTACCCATTCTCTTTAATTTCTGCCATTTACTTTTATGAGCAATTACCCCATTCCCTTTTAAGATTCTGTAATTTACTTTCCGCATTTACATTCAGCTCTTTATTTCTAGCATTTACTGTTTCTGCTATTTACTTTCCCGCCATTTAATTTTCTGCAAATCTCAAATCAAATTCTGGTTCGCTCAACTAGAACATTCCTCTAATGAAAGTTGCTTGATCAATCAATCTCTGTGGAATTCGACCTCACTCTATTGTGAGCTTTTACTTGACGACAAATTCGGTACACTTGCCGAAGAAAATTTGTTGAGAGACAAGTTTTGTGCGTATCAGCATGGCAACTGATCAGCGACTTAGCTGAGTCCACTAGAAATCACAGGCACAGGAACAGCCACTCAAAGACTGTTGCAGAGGTTTACTCTAGCAGTGAGACTACTACCGTTACACAAGCTATATGTGAGATGACCAACCTACTGAAGCAGATGCAGTTGAATCAACAACAACAACAACAACAACAGTCTCTCCCACCATAACAAAGCCAACACCTGGTCCCCCAAAGAGTATGCGGAATATGTGCTGATTATAGTTATTATACTGATGAGTGTCTGCAACTCCAACAAGAAGACAACACTGTGGCAACTACTCATAACTTCTATGACTACCTGAATCAAGGATACAATCAGCAAGGCGACAACCACAGCCAAGGTGGGAACTATAACCAAGGGTGGAAGGACAACTCCAACCAGGGCTGGAGAGATAATTCTAACCATGGTTGGAGGGACAACTATAACAGAAGAGACAGAGACAACAATGGAAATCAGAGGTGGAATAATAACAACAGATAGCAGAATCAGAAGCAGCCTTACAGAGCACCTCACTTAAGGCAGTCCCAAGGACCCCAGCACAACCAACAATAGGCCCCTTAGGTCACTTATCCTCCTTCCTCATCAAATGACGAGATACTTTGTTCTCTTGCACAAGGACAACAAGACATACATATTACACTGAACTCTACTCTAAATGGTCTGAATGCCACTTTACAAGCTCTCGTCTCCCGGATAGATTTATTACCTGCTTCCACCAACTAGCCTTCAAGCTCTAATGGAATTCCATCTCAACCCTTACCCAATCCCAAGGGTGGCATCAATGCCATCACTTTGAGGTCCGAAACTACACTGCAAGAGAGGACCTAGGAGGAGACAAGCCCACAAGAACACACCCCAGTTGAAGACTTAGTTGAAATGGAAGATGCTGAAGAGAAAGAGGAAGTACAAGACATAGATGAACAAGACATGGCTGAAGAAGAAGTAGCTCAGCCAAGGAATGGAGCACCAACGGACACAGAAGCTGCAAGTGGCGCCATTCCTATCCCATTTCCACATCTTGCACGGAAGTCCAGGAAGCAGATGGAACTTGATCCTAAAATGGTAGAAATTCTCAAAAAGGTTGAGGTAACTGTTCCCCTTTTTGATGTTATTCAGCAGGTACCTTAATATGCAAAGTTTTTGAAAGATTTATTCATACATAAAGACAAAATTAATGAATTAGAAACTATTCCTTTAGGTAGTTCTATATCTACTTTAATGGGAGGTATACCTGAAAAATATAGTGACCCAGGTCCATGCATGGTTAACTGTACCATTAGAGGTGTAATATTTTCTGACTACATGTGTGATTTAGGAGCGTGTGTTAGTATATTGCCATTGTCTATATATGATGCTTTGAGGCTCCCTCCCTTAAAACGGTCGGCAGCTCATTTTGTGTTAGCAGATAAAAGCATTATTACAGTGGTTGGAATTGCTGAAGATGTATTAGTGAGCATTAAGGGGCTCACATTTCCCATTGACTTCTATATCTTGGAAATGCCCCCTAATGACTCAGGAAGACCATCATCAATCCTGCTTGGAAGACCATTCCTGAAGACTTCGAAGTTCAAGCTGGATACATTCTCAGGAACTTACTCCTTTGAGATAGATGGCAGAGCAGTGAGTTTCAGTTTAAATGAAGCTATGAAGCACCCTTCAGAAGATCATTCTATCTTCCAGTGCGACATCATTGATGAAACTGTAGCTGAAGTTCACCAAGAAGAAGTAGAAGAGAAGTACATGAAGCAAGGTCCAAGTATGGGGACACCCTCTGAACACAATGAGGACACTTTTCCATTATCATTAGCTCAAGATAATCCAGAGCCTAGCCATGAGCAGAAATTGGAATTAAAGCCTCTTCCACCCCATCTCAAGTATGCTTACCTTGAGAATAATCAGAAGCTCCCAATTATCATTGCAAGGGAAATCACTTCCCAACAAGAGGAGCAGCTACTTAGTGTGCTCAGAAAACACAAGAAAGCAATTGGGTGGAGCTTGGCGGATATAGTAGGCATCAGCCCTCAAGCTTGTGAGTACAGGATATTCTTAGAAGAAGGATCAAAGCCTATCCATCAACTCCAGAGAAGATTGAATCCCACTATCTTAGAAGTTGTCAAGAAAGAAGTGACCAGGCTACTTGAAGCAGATATTATCTACCCCATCTCAGATAGTGAATGGGTCAGTCCAGTACAAGTGGTGCCCAAGAAGTCTGGAGTCACAACAGTAAAAAATGAGCATGGAGAGCTCCTGACAACTAGAGTGCAGAATTCATGGAGAGTTTGCATTGATTATAGGCGTCTCAACCAAGCTACTCGCAAGGATTATTACCCCTTGCCATTTATTGATCAGATGCTTGATCGCCTGTCAGGTAAATTCCATTACCACTTTTTAGATGGTTATACAGGCTATTTTCAAATTGATATAGCTCCTGAAGATCAGGAGAAGACTACTTTTACATGTCCCTTTGGAACGTATACATACAAAAGGATGCCTTTTGGCTTATGTAATGCACCGGCTACTTTCCAAAGATGCATGATGAGTATCTTTTCAGATCTTATTGAGAAATATATGGAAGTATTCATGGATAATTTTAGCGTTTATCGTGATTCCTTTAACCTTTGCTTGGATAGTTTAGCTAGAGTATTAGACATGTGTGTTAGTTCAAACCTTGTACTGAATTTTGAAAAGTGTCATTTTATGGTAAAACAAGGAATTATTCTAGGACATGTTGTGTCTAATACTAGTATTTCTGTAGATCCAGCAAAGGTATATGTCATTTCTAGTTTACCTTACCCCTCCTCCGTGAGAGAAGTCCGTTCGTTCCTTGGCCATGCAGGTTTCTACAAGAGATTCATTAAGGACTTCAGTAAGGTAGCATTGTCTTTATCCAGACTGCTGCAGAAAGATGTTGAGTTCGAGTTCAGTGAGGATTGCATGCAAGCGTTTGATAAACTAAAGATCGTCCTGACTCAAGCTCCAATTGTGAGAGGACCAGACTGGAGCCAGCCTTTTGAGATTATGTGTGATGCCTCCAACCATGCAGTAGGAGTGGCAGTGCGGCACTGGCTCAGTGCAAAGGTAAGGATCCTTTCGTAATTGCTTATGCGTCTAAGACCTTAGACGCTGCTCAGTCTAATTACACCACCACTGAAAAAGAGCTTTTGGCTATTGTTTTTGCTCTGGATAAATTTCGGGCCTATTTACTTGGTAATAAGGTGGTAGTGTACTCAGATCATGCAGCTCTAAAGTATTTATTAGCTAAAAAAGAGTCCAAACCAAGGTTGATACGTTGGATACTGTTGCTGCAAGAATTTGATTTAGAAATTAAGGATAGGGGTGGTAACCAAAATTTAGTGGCAGACCACTTGAGTCGCCTTGAGCACATTAAGGATGACTCCACTCCTATCAATGATGCTTTCCCATTTGATAGTTTACATGCAGTATCTGAAGTAGTTCATTGGTATGCACCTGTAGCTAATTATTTAGTTAGCCATACTTTCCCTCCTAATTTTACAAAGCATCAGAGAGACAAGCTGAAGAGCGAGTCTATATATTATATATGGGATGACCCATACTTATGGAGGTGTGGTGCTGACCAAGTAATTAGAAGGTGTGTGTCTCAATTAGAATTCCAGTCCATTTTAGAGGCCTGCCACTGTTCTTAGGGTAGAGGACATTTTGGCCCTCAAAGAATAGCTAGAAAAATCTTAAACTGTGAATTCTGGTGGCCCACTCTTTTTAAAGATGCTGCTGTTTTTTGTAAATCTTGTTCCCCATGCTAGAGGTTTGGTAATATATCCAAGAGGGATGAGATGCCTCAACAGATTATGCTTTTCTGTGAAATTTTTTATTTTTGGGGCATTGACTTCGTGGGTCCATTTTCGAACTCTAGTGGTTACCTTTATATACTGTTAGCTATAGATTATGTGTCTAAATGGGTGGAAGCAATTCCTACCCGTACTGATGATGCTAACACTGTTGTTTCCTTTGTTAGAAACCATATTATATGTCACTTTGGATCACCACGAGCAATTGTGAGTGATCAAGGCACTCACTTTTGTAACAGGAGACTAGCAGGATTACTGAAGAAGCATGGGATAGTTCACAAAGTAGCAACAGCTTATCATCCCCAGACCAATGGGAAAGCAGAGGTATTTAACAGAGAAATAAAGCAAATTCTGGAGAAGATAGTCAATCCTTATAGGAAGGACTAGAGTGCTAGGCTATAAAATGTGCTCTGGGCATATCGGACAGCATACAAAACACCCATTGGGAAGAGCCCCTTCCTCTTAGTGTACGAAAAGGCTTGCCACCTTCCAGTAGAGGTGGAACACAAGGCTTTCTGGGCTATGAGGGAGTGCAACATGAATTTTGAGGAAGCTGGTGTTGAAAGGAAGCTGCAACTAGCAGAATTAGAGAACCTTCGCCTAGAAGCATATGACAACTCCAGGCGATACAAAGAGAAGATGAAGGTTGTCCATGACAAGCACATAAAAAAGAGAGAGTTCAGACCAGGGGAGTTAATTCTTCTTTATAACTCTAGACTGAGGCTCATGCCAAGCAAACTGAGATCAAGATGGGAAGGACCCTACAGAGTAGAGAAGGCAGAGCCATACGGAGTTTTTCACCAGCGTCATCCTTCTAGATCCAAATTTATTAAGGTCAATGGACATCACCTAAAGCTTTATCATGGAAAGAAGATGAAGGATCACAAAGAGCTAGAGGTCTTCCTCTTGGAGGACCCACCAATAGAATCAGAATGAGCTTGAAGACCGTCCAACTTAAGGACGTAAAAGCAAAGTGCTAGGTGGAAGACAACCCACCATGGTATGATCGTTCCGTTTCAGTCTTAGTTTTGTTTTATTTTATTCCACTTTACTTTTCTTAGTGACTCTTCTCATAATCTCTGCATATAGTCTACATTTGCATTTGCATTCTGCATAATAAAAAAACTTTTGCACGCAACGCGTGAGCGTCGCTAACGCGTACGCGTCATATGTGCATTCGAAACAAGAAGAAAAGAAGCAGAGAGTCACGCGGGAGCATGGCTGGAGGCGTGCCTTAGGCACAAGCACGCCCACGCGAACGCGTTCCTGACGCGTCTGCGTCACTTGCGAAATCAGCCTTCCACGCGTGCGCGTCACCAACGCACACGCGTGACCCTGCAAAATCGACGTAAATGGGTGTATGGCAGAGAGTTATGATGGTGTTGGGCTGAAATTGTGCTGGAAGCACAAGCCCTAGCAGGCGTACGCGTCTCCCACGCGTCCGCGTCATTTTTCCAAATAAGTCCATTCACGCGTGCGCATTGATGAAAAGGCTTTTTGTGTGGTTTAGAATTCACAATTGAAAGCTCGTTGTAATATAGTTCCTAAACCAAGCAATAGTCCTTTCATACAAAAATTTGTTTGTCACTAGTGCAAACCCCTAAATTTATAAACTGAATTATTGAACCTCGGGTCGTTCTCCCTTGGAATCGCAATAAAGTGTCTTGTTATTGGTTATAAGTTATATTTGGGGTTTTTGAGATTTTAGACACGAAGTGTAAATGGCAATGAAAGTAAACTAATAACTAAGAAAGCTCTTGGTAAGGTTATGAGAATTAGAAGTCCTATCCTAGTTATCTTCCTCAATTGTGATAATAAATTATCCATTACTACCACCTATTTAACCTCTAATCATGGAGGAAAGTCAAGTGAATGAATCAACTTGATTCCACAAGTCCTAGCCTACTTCCAAGGGAAAGACTAGCTTTAGTGGTATCCAAATCAATTAGCAACTTCTAATTATCAATCAACAAAGGAATTAGATAACTCAAGCGTCACTAATTACTCTACCAAAGCCAAGAGGTACAAAATCTATACTAAAGTCCAACCAAGCATTTCATCAAACACTTGGAAGGCATAGAAGGGAAGCAAGGTAAATTGATAACAACAATAAAATCTAACAACTACTTATGGCAAGGAATTAATAACAATAATCAAGAACATAAGATCTACATGAATTACCTCAAATTGCATTAAAAGAAAATAGAATGAACAAGAGTAGATCTACAAACAAAATAGAAGAAAGTAATAACAACAATAGAAAAGTGATGAATGTAACAACATAGAATTGAGAGGTAGAAGAAGAAGAAAGCATGAATTGAAACCTAGATCTAAATTATTGAACTAAACCTAATCCTAATTCCAATCCTAGAGAGAAGTGAGAGCTTCTCTCTCTAAAAACTAAGACTAAAACTAATCCTAATGTGTGTTATGATTCAAGATGATCATCCCCCTTCAATCCTTGGTCTTTTTGAGTGTCTTGGCGCCAAAGTTGACTTAGATTGGGCCCCATAGGCCTTGAAAATTCGCTGGCCACATTTTCATTAAAAAATCATAAATCAGCACCGACGCGTACGCGCACAGCACGCGTACGCGTCCATGGGTAAGTTCGCAATGTGCGCGTAAGCGCCTGGTGCGCGCGTGCATCCATGGCCGAGTTCAACTCTTTGGCTTTTCATGATCTTCTCCACTTGCATGCTTGATGAAGGTGATTTAATGTCGGCAAAGAATAAAAGTGATCGCGTTGTAAGTATAGTTTCTAAACGAACAGAAAATCCTTTCGTACAAACGTTTGGTTGTCACAAATAACAAACCCAATAAAATTTATAAACCGAAGTATTCAAACCTCGGGTCGTCTTCTCAAGGAATTGCATGGAGGTATGACTTATTATTAGCTATGGAAAAGGTATAATTTTTGGGTTTTGAAAGGGTTGAACAAGGAAAATAAATTGCAGGAATTAGTAAATTAATATCTAAATAAATTCTTGGCAAGGTATGAAAATTCGGAAGTCCTATCCTAGTTATCCTTATCGATGGTGATGAGAATTGAGTTTTTTTAATCCCACTTAGTTAACCTTTTCTAAAGCAAAGGAAAGTCAAGTGGACTAATTAGTTAGATCCTCAAGTCGTAGTCAACTCCTAAGGAAAGACTAGAGTTAGTAGAATTCAATTCAATTAGCAAAAATAACAATTGACAATCACGATAAATTTGATAACTCAAGAGTATCCAGTTAATCAATTAAAGCCAAGAATATAAAAAGCTAAATAAGAATCATAAATTTGAAATACCTCAATTTATATTAAATAAAGAAAATCCTAACATGAATGGTTCATAAGCCGATTTGGCAACATAAGTAATTAAATGAAAGCATTAAAGTATCTGAAAGTAAAAGAGAAATATAAAGTAAAAGGAATATTGAACCTGAGAAAGAGCTGAAATCCTAAATCCTTTAAGAGGAGTCCTAATCCTAAAACCTAACAGAGAGGAGAGAACCTCTCCCTCTTAAAGCTACATCTAAATTATGAAAAGTGAATAATGGAAGACTTCCTCCTGAATGGATGCATTCCCCCGCTTTATAACCTCTAATATGTGCTTTCTAGACTTGGATCTGGGCCAAAAAGGGTTTCAAAAATTGCTGGGAGCATTTTCTGCAGTTGCTGCACGTGGCGTCTGTCACGCGTCCGCGTGGGTCATGCGGTCGTATCATCTGGAGTTCTGCTCTTCCACGCGGTCGCGTCAGGCACGCTTCCGCGTAAGTTGTACTTCGCGCGAGTCACACGTTCGCGTCATGCGCGCGTTCGTGCGGATGTCAGTTTGCGCAAAGCACGCGTTCGCGTCGTCTATGCGGACGCGTCACTTCCAGTTTCTTCAAAAACTCCATTTTGTGCTTTCCTTCCATTTTTGTATGTTTCCTTTCCATCCTTTAAGTCATTCCTGCCCTATAAAGCCTGAAAGCACTCAACACACAAATCACGGCATCGAATGGTAATAAAGGATGATTAATTTTAATATTTATAAAGCATAGGAAACATGTTTTTCACATATATCACATAATAAGGAAGGGAAAGTAAAACCATGCAATTTACATGAATAAGTGGGTGAAGGATTGAATAAATCACTTAAATTGAGCATAAAATATATCATAAAATATGGGTTTATCAACCTCTCCACACTTAAACAATAGCATGTCCTCATGCTAAATCCAAGATAAAGAATAAGGTAAGGTGGTGGAATCTCATGCAATGCATTCTATTCTCAATGCAACTACCTAAATGAATCATGCAATTCTAATTTTTATTCACTTATATATAAAACTTACATGTAGTTAAATTAATTCATATCCTCGAGGAATCATATATGCATGGCCAATCCCTAGATAATGTTAAAGTACTTTTACAATTGAGATGGGTAAAAGTATTTCACAAACTTGCAAGACAATTAACAATTAAGCAGAGATATATGGTGATGAGCTATTAAACCCTCACTGGATTTTGTGTTTACGCTCTAGTCACTCAGTGTTTATTGGGTTAATCACTCTCTTCTTTTTCTATCCTTGCTTTCTAAAACTTTGTTATTCATCTAACCAATCAACAAATATGGAATACAGACATACAAAAATCATGAGGTCTTTTTCAAGGTTGTAATGGGGCCAAGGTAAAAGGTAAGGTATATGTATAAGGCTAAGTGAGCTAATAAGTGAATCCTTGATTAGTCTAAGATCTTACCTAACATACATACTTTATATAATTTTAAGGTTCCTTTACCTATTTACCCAATTTTTCCCACTTTGTATTACAAGCTCATGAATTAAATTTAATTTTGTTCCATGTGCATTAATTTTTTTTATTTTGCATTTGGGGAAAAAAAATTTTATTTTATTTTTTATTTTTTTTATTTTTTTATTTTTTATTTTAAATCTATGCACATGGTAATTCAATTGTTTTGATTCCTCATGAGCATGCTTCCCAAATTTTGTTTTTGAAACAACTTATTCTTTTTAAATTCCTACTTTGTTTCTATCATCCCATGTTCCCATAAAATTCCTTACTCTTAAATTGTATACAATATCTATCTTAACCTAACTAAGGATTCAACTTGGGATCTTTATTTTGTTTTTCTGCTTAAGGCTAGTAATGTGGTTATAGAACAAGAGGGGATTAAAAAGCTCAAGGAGGGCTAACAAGGGTGATGTACAAGGTAGGCTAATTTGGGATAAGTGAGAAAAAATTCAAATAATGGCCTCAATCATCTCTTGGTATGTATCTATATTCTATATCGGACATATAGATTAAAACAAAGTAAAGAACATCAGAATGAAAAAGAAGGGCAAAACACATAGGAATGAAATTTATGGTTTGAATGTAACCATACAACTAAGCTCAAAACTCACAGGCTGTGTGTTTTCCAGCTCAAAAATTATATATCAGTTATGTATGTCATGCAAGTAAAAATTAAGAGTTCCCATTATTCTCAATGTAAATCTTAGGGTGGCTTTTAAAATCTTAGTGTTCTTCCTTGATGAAATGTTGTTAACTAACTAACATGTTATGCTATATATACAAGGTGTGTGGATGTTTGATTCTATTAAAGTCTCTAGTTTACTTCCTTTTATTTTCAATTAAATCAAACTATTATATGCTAAAAGGGGTAAACTATACTAATTAATCCACATATTCTATAACTAATAAGTTTAGAATTGCAAACTAAGCTAAATGTCTAAGATATAAACTAAAGTGCAAAATGCAGAAATAAAGTAGAAATACAACAAAAGAACAATGTATAAGTACAGAAAAATAAAAATAAAAATAAAAATAAAGATAAAAATACAGAAAAATAAACAAAATAAGATAAAAAGAGTCTGTAGTGGTTCACCAAAAAGATACGCCAGGGATGGCGACCTCCCCACACTTAAAATATAGAATCGTCCTCGATGCTCACTCAAGCTGGGTATGAAGAAGTGCAATCACCGGAAGGATGGGCTGCTGGTGTCTCGGTGGAAGCCTGAAGGTCTGCAGACTGGATAAGTGTTGGAGGATCTGTCTGCTGCAGTGGAGGTGCTGACTGTTGAGGAATCTCTGGGTCTGCGGCCTGGATCTAGTGTGGCTCCACATGCTGTGGTGCAGCCTACTCTGGTCCAGCCTGCTCAGCCTCTCTCTGTGCATGTGTCTCCTCCTCATGCTCGTCTGCCTCCTCCTCAGATGGCTCTGATGATGTGTCAGGCTCGGAGGGGATGTCGCCGCCGGATCGGATCATCAACTTGAGGTGCTCATAGTGTCGCTTGTTGCGACGCTCAGATCTCTCATATCACCACTGGTTGCGGCGCTCCATCTGGTCCAGCTGCTGAAATAGGCGGTGCACGAGGTGGTAAACGGGCTCTAAGGCAGGTGGAGGTGCAGTGGTGGTAACTGGTGCAGCAGTGGATGAAGAAGGGGCAGCTGAAGGTGTGGCGGTCTCATCAGAAGTGGTAAGGAATGGAGGTCTGTGACCTAAGGCCTGAAACTTCCTGCTGTGGGGGATAATCTTCTTGCAGTTTGCAGCAAGTGGCTTCTCATCAGCAAGCTCCCAAGGCACGTCAGCTCGACGGCCGAGCTAGGTGATCGGATGAGGGAAAGGGAGAGTGCCTCTCACATGGACCCCGGCCATATAGTACTGGATGAAACGGGGAAGATACAGGTCCTTACCCTCCATCACACACCAGATGAGGGTGATCATAGCAGCATGCAGCTCTGTCTCATGAGTGCTCAGCATCACATAGTTGCTAGAATCTGGGGCCAGAGCCGAGCTTCATCATTCAGATAAATCAGCTTGATTCCCTTAGGCATCACTGTGTTCTTTCCTATGACCCATGGGACAGTAGGATCAAGGGCTATTCTCTGCTTGACAGCATCCCAGTCAAATCTCATGAAGCACATATCCTCTTCAGCCTTTTGGTAACCGTCAGGCTGATCAGACTTAGGCTGAAGGTGGAGGATGTCCTCAATAGCTTCCTTAGTGACCAAGATCTATTTCCCTCTGAGGTGCACTGCATCCAGGGAAGTCTTGAAATAGTTGCAGTGAAACTCTCTGACCCAGGAAGCATTGACCTCTGTCAAGTTTCTCTCCAAGAAGAACCAGCCTCTCTATTTTATCTTTTCGGAGGTGTACTGCTGTAGTTCTTTTGGAATTTTTAGAGTTCTCTCCAGGTACAGGTTCCTAGAAGTGGCAAACACTGGATACTTTAGCTCACAGTATCTGTTTGCAAATTTAACTGGATCATTGGCAGTGAGGAGCTGGTCAGCCTTCTCCTGCAGGGTAAAGTGCTTTTTCCGCCAGGAGTTGTCATGCATAATGTCGAGGATGGACATAGAGGATTCGCCTCTTTTTCTTTTGCCAGTGGTTACTTTGCCCTTTCCTTTGCACTGAGGATCAGACATCCTGAAAAGCAAGAATTCCAGGATATAATTGAAGAACAAAAGCAAGAAAACAAGTTGGCAAATAGAATAATAGCAATATAAGCACAGAGTGGCAAAAGAGCAAGAGAAAGCATGAAATGAGTTAAGTAAATGTGCATTATGGACTGTATTTGAGTTAAAAATCTGAGATGAAAAATCACAATCCAAAATATCTTAAAAGTAGAATTCATGTTAATTAAGAAAAACAATAAACATGCCTTGAGTTAGAAAGTTAAAGTAGTGAGTTTAAAACTGAAAAGTGAGGTTTGAAAGTTAGATCGGTAAGGATTGAAAAAGAGGTTAGAAAGTGGAAAGAAGTGAATTAGGAGAAAGAAAATTAAAGTGAGTGGCATGATAAATGCTTCCTAGGTAACAATAAATTCACAAATTTTAAGAATAATCAACTCATATTCAAGCAAAAATATCAGGTTATTGATGATAATGCAGAAGGATAGAAAAGTTGCAAACTGACATGAAATCATCAATAGTGCAAGTTATTAACTAGGGGGTCCAAAAGGAATAAAAATGCTAGCCCGAGCAGTCATGAATTGGTTTGATTGTAGCCAAGTAAGGCAAGATATGAAGTTTCCAAACTCAATACATGAAAATAATTTGCAAAAAATTAGGCAGCATTCCGGCTAAAATTGGATGTTCCCAAGTAACAAATAGCAAGAAAAAACAGTTCATATGAAAAGAAATTGCTACAAAGGATTACAAACAGTAGGAACAGTAAAGAACAGTCTTAACAACAGCATGAAACGTGAAAGAGCAGCATATGAACAGTATGAACATCACAGCAAAATCAGAATTGCGAAATAGATAAAACAAGTAGCAAGAACAGTGCAATTATCAGGCCTAAATCCACTAACCACATCCTAGCTACCTAACCACCTAGAATCCACTACAAACATGCATCTCTAACTAGCCTAATTCTGAACAAAAATTGAAAAACTAACTAAGGAATCGAAAAAGAGGAATCGCAGTATGGCGGAACCTGGTGTGTAGAAGGACAAATGTATGGAACAGAGATGAGGGCAGTTAGATGGTAGTGGTGACGCAGCGGCACTGGGAGGAGCACGGCGGCGCGGTGGCAAAGCAGGGACGGTGGCAGGGATTGGGGTTTGTGGTGTTGGGTCAGGGTTGGGCGAGGGTTGTGGGTTGGAGGGGGGTTGTGAGGGTGGGGGTGGCGCTGGTGAAGGGGTGGTCGTGGCTGGCCGCGTTGGGGGGAAGCGGTGGTTGAGGGACGAAGAGAGAGAAGAAGGAGAGGGAAGGAAGAAGGAGGGGGAGAAGAAGGGCGTCGGCGGTCGGGGTGGTCGGCGGTCTGGTCTGGCGCGGTGGTCGGAATGGTGGCTGGGAGTGGTGGTGGTTGGGTGGGGAGAAGAGAGAGGGCAGGGGGGTTGGGAAGGAGAATGGTGACGCGGGGGGGCTAGGGTTTCGCGTGGTTGGGGTTAGTGTTTTTGAATCCATGCGAACGCGTGGGGCACGCGATCGCGTGACTAGGGTGAAATAGGTTCGACGCAGTCGCGTGAATGACGCAGTCGCATCGGTTGGGTAGAAGATGGGTGGCACGGACGCGTGAGGCACGCGACCGCGTCGCTGTGAATTGTGCTAGACGAACAATTCCAGCGTTGTTTTGGCGCAACTCTCTGTTTCCATTTAGGGGGCCATAATATCCACGCGACGCGGACGCGTCGCTCACGCTTTCGCGTGGGATGAGTGTTTTGCAAGTGATGCGTTCGCGTTAGGGATGCGAACGTGTGGGCCGTTTTGTGCTAAACGCATACCAGCCGCACGATTCCAGCCCAACTTTCTGGGCGTTGGATCTTTATGCCGATTTCCTTCTCACGCCCACGCGTGGCCTGTGCGCTCGCGTGGGGTGATTTTTTTTATATGCAATTATGCAGTATGCAATATGCAATGCTAATATAGATGCTATGAATAATATCCAGGTTAAATGAAATTAGAACAATAAAAACAAACAAAAATAAATAAAATTGAAACAGGAACGATCATACCATGGTGGGTTGTCTCCCACCTAGCACTTTTAGTTAAAGTCCTTAAGTTGGACATTTGATGAGCTTCCTGTTATGGTGGCTTATGCTTAAATTCGTCCAGAAATCTCCACCAATGTTTGGAATGCCAATGGCCTCCGGGGTCCCAAACTAGGCATGTAAAGCTTCTGAGCAGCTTCAAACAGATTCTTAGGCTCCTGGGGTGACGAATGTCAGATTAGATTCCAAGATCCCAAACTTTGCTTTTAAATCCGCCCTTGGCTTGATCTATATTCTTCCATCCGGGCGGTTTAGAAATTGGATTCTCACCAAGATGACCAAATGTCTTCCGAGACCCATTCAATTGCACTTGATACCAATCCGTGCACTTCGAATTGAAGCGTGGAACCTTATTGAATCTTGCACACCAGCTCTAAGTACGAGCCATTTCCCTCTTACTCTTAAAACGACAGAGAGCTCTAAGCTGGCCATCTGTTTCAAGCAAACCATATTCAAGTGGAAAAGTAAAGATAAAGGTTAAGGATTGTACCCGCTTGAAGCTTGTATTAGGTGGTAATGCCCTTGAGATAGGTGTTTTCAGTGGTTCTGTAAGCTCTACTCCCTTGTATTCTTCTGTGAATTCCTCCACTTCTTCACAAAATTCTTCAACTGCAACTGCATCCTGATCAAAGTCTTCTATGTCTTCCTCGTCACTCAAGTCATACGTTGGAGGTTGAGAGAAATCTACCTCGATGTCATCTTCGTATTCACTTGGATAAGGTTCTTCAGGCTCAAGGAGTTCAGTTGCAGGTTCAAGTTCATGACTAGGAGAGCTTAATTCATGATTATCACTGCCTATGGAATCAATTTCTTGGTCTGTTTCGCCCAATTTTTCACGAGGTATATGCATTGGAGGTTGTGCACTATCCTCCTTGGCATCAAACTCGAACGTCTCGGCGGAATCCTTTACAGTTTTTGATTCCCATGGAGGTTCAGCATCTCCTAAATCTTCAACCACTTCTTCTTCTACAACTATTATGGCTTCCTCCACTTGTTCCAATACAAAGCCATACTCCTCATTGTCCACCGAAGTTTCTAGTGTCTCCTTCATGCTACACTCTTCTTTTGATTCTCCACATGTAGCCATGGGAGTACTTTGAGTGCTCAGATGTCGGAAAGCTATTATATTTACTACCTCGGTTAAGGCGGTAGTGAGTTCCAGTACGTCTCTTTGCATCTTCACTTGCCCTTGAAGAAGAACACGAAGGTTGTCATTCATTGGAGATTGGGGTGGATATGAGGGTTCATTGGTTAGGAGAGAGGGTTCATAATAAGAATGTGGTGGTTCTTGGGAGTAATTGGATTGGGATTGTGGTGGATAAGGGTCATACGATGGTGAATGGTAAAAAGGAACTTGTGAGTGTGGTGGTTCAAAGCTATGTTGAGAGGATGGTCTATAAGCACAGGGTGGGGCTTGTTGGTAATTACAAGGGGTCCACCATATCTATCAGCTTGGTATGCATTGTAGAGTGGTCCTTGCCCATGATATCTTGGAGGGTGTTGTTGCCTAAAGGGTTGATCAAATCCTCTTGGCTCCATCCATCTTTGATTGCTTAGACCTTGATGCATATTCTTGTTATAGCTTGCATTCCTTTCAACAAAATTAGAACTAAACTCAAAGCGAGAGGGGTGAGAATTCATAGTGGCTAATAGAAATAAAAGGGAAAAATAAAAACAAATAAACAAGTAAAAGAAAAATATTTACAATAACCAATAGTAAGGCACACGTTTGCAATTCCCCGGCAACGGCGCCATTTTGAGGAAGGTGATTTAATGCGGCAAAGAATAAAAGTGATCACGTTGTAAGTATAGTTTCTAAACCAACAGAAAATCCTTTCGTACAAATGTTTGGTTGTCATAAGTAACAAACCCAATAAAATTTATAAACCAAAGTATTCAAACCTCGGGTCGTCTTCTCAAGGAAATGCAGGGTGGTATGACTTATTATTAGCTATGGAAAAGGTATAATTTTTGGGTTTTGAAAGGGTTGAACAAGGAAAATAAATTGCAGAAATTAGTAAATTAATATCTAAATAAATTCTTGGCAAGGTATGAAAATTCGGAAGTCCTATCCTAGTTATCCTTATCGATGGTGATGAGAATTGAGTTTTTTTAATCCCACTTAGTTAACCTTTTCTAAAGCAAAGGAAAGTCAAGTGGACTAATTAGTTAGATCCTCAAGTCCTAGTCAACTACTAAGGAAAGACTAGAGTTAGTAGAATTCAATTCAATTAGCAAAAATAATAATTAACAATCATGATAAGTTTGATAACTCAAGAGTATCCAGTTAATCAATTAAAGCCAAGAATATAAAAAGCTAAATAAGAATCATAAATCTAAAATACCTTAATTTATATTAAATAAAGAAAATCCTAACATGAATGGTTCATAAGCCGATTTGGCAACATAAGTAATTAAATGAAAGCATTAAAGTATCTGAAAGTAAAAGAGAAATATAAAGTAAAAGGAATATTGAACCTGAGAAAGAGCTGAAATCCTAAATCCTTTAAGAGGAGTCCTAATCCTAAAACCTAAGAGAGAGGAGAGAACCTCTCCCTCTTATAGCTACATCTAAATTATGAAAAGTGAATAATGGAAGACCTCCACCAGAATGGATGCATTCCCCCACTTTATAACCTCTAATATGTGCTTTCTGGACTTGGATCTGGGCCAAAAAGGGTTTCAGAAATTGCTGGGAGCATTTTCTGCAGTTACTGCATGTGGCGTCTGTCATGCGTCTGCGTGGGTCATGCGGTCGCGTCATCTGGAGTTCTGCTCTTCCACACGGTCGCGTCAGGCACGCTTCCGCGTAAGTTGTACTTCGCGCGAGTCACACGTTCGTGTCATGCGCGCGTTCGTGCGGATGTCAGTTTGCGCAAAGCACGCGTTCGCGTCGTCTATGCGGACGCGTCACTTCCAGTTTCTTCAAAAACTCTATTTTGTGCTTTCCTTCCATTTTTGTATGTTTCCTTTCCATCCTTTAAGTCATTCCTGCCCTATAAAGTTTGAAAACACTCAACACACAAATCACGGCATCGAATGGTAATAAAGGATGATTAATTTTAATATTTATAAAGCATAGGAAACATGTTTTTCACATATATCACATAATAAGGAAGGAAAAGTAAAACCATGCAATTTACATGAATAAGTGGGTGAAGGATTGAATAAATCACTTAAATTGAGCATAAAATATATCATAAAATATGGCTTTATCAATGCTTCCTTCCTTGCTCCCTTGATTCATTCCTAGCCTTTTTCAACCTGAGATTGCTAACAAACACATCAAGGCATATTATGGAATCAAGGAGAAGTTAAAGTTATCTAATCAAAGATCAAAAAGCATGCTTTTTACACTCAGGCACAAATAAGAGAGAGATTACACAATCATGCCAAATCATTGGCTAAATGTGAGAAAATGTTAACAAAATACTCTAAATCCAACACAAGATAAACCCTGAAAATGTGGTTTATCAACCTCCCCACACTTAAACCTTAGCATGTTCTCATGCTAAATTAAAAGGGAAACCCTATCTAATGCAAACTACCTATGGTGAATGCAAATACTTGGTCAAAACAATTCAACTTCCATGAGAATATACATATAAGCATAAGAGCTAGAGTAGTAGGCATCAAGTTCAAACCACAATTGTGTTGAATTATCAAAAGAATTTCAAACCTGCAAGAATATAGATAATAGTGGTGAATACATATAATTGAGCTATTGAACCCTCACCGGATGTGTATCCGCTCTATTCACTCAAGTGTTAGGGGTTATTCACTCAATTCTCTCCTAATCACATTTTCCAAAGTTTGTTCTTCATCTAACAATCAACAATCATCCAATGTATGCATTCATTCATCATGAGGTCTTTCTCGTAGGTTGTAATGGGGTTAGGGTCAAGGTAGGATCATATATGGTCAAGTGGATTAGAGATTTGAATCTTTGATAAACCTAGACTTTCCCACCTAACCTATACAATGACCTATACAAATTCTAATCTATCCTAACCAACCATCCTTCACTCTTTACACATTCATGCATTTCTTTTGATTTTTCTAACACTTATGCATTGATCCTTATTGAGCTTTGCTTTGGGGTATTTTTTCCCTTTTTTATTCCTTTCTTTTTCTTTGTTTCTTTCTTTTCCTATTTATTTTCTTTTCTTTTCTCTTCTTTTTGTTTTTTTTTTTCTATTTTTTCAATGCATAAGGTCTATACATTTAATCAATACATGAGTATGCACCCAATTTCCCAAATACAAATGCAAAACATTCTTTTATCCCAACCAATGTTCCTAATCTCCCCAAACTTGAATATAAGACACTCTCACTAGCCTAAGCCAATCAAAGATCTAAATCAGGGACTTTATTATTTTCCGCTTTAGGCTTGTAATGTGCTAAAATAAGAATAATTGGGTTAAGCGTAGGCTCAAAATTGGTTAACAATGGAGGATAGAAGGTAGGCTATTTTGGGTAAGTGAGCTAATTAAAATAATGGCCTCAATCATATGAATGCATGAATACAAGGAATAAATGGACATATAGAATCAAGCAAACCAAGGATCACAATCAGAGGAAGAGAACAATCACACACAAGAATGGAAAATGGGTGGTTATAAAATGTAACCACATCAATAGGCTCAAATCTCACATGCTTGTGTTCTTGGCTCAATGCATGTTTCACAAAATATGAATTCAAGCAATTGGTTATAAAATATGAATGCAAGTTTCAAGAGTTTTCAATCAATTGGGTTGTGCTCTCTAGATGGATTCCTTGGAAAAATTTCATCATTTTGACTAAGCATTGTTGTGATTGGAAAGGTTCAAAGATTCCTTAGTTTACCCTTTCCTTTTCTAATCAAAACATGTTTACATGCAAAAGGGTTTAACTAGGTCTTAAGAATTCCAAAATAATTTCTAATCACAACCACAAGCTAAAAGATAACTATATAAGAAAAAATCCAACTAAAGTATGAAATCTAGCATCCAAAATACCTAATCATCCAAAATGACAAAGTATGCAACAACTAAGGCAAAAGTATCCAAAGTAATCCAAAACAACCAATATATACAACAGTGTGCGAAATAAGATAACTAGGAGAATATAACTAGGAAATATGCCAAAATGTTCACCGATCCACCAATGGTGCCAATGGCAACTTCCCCACACTTAAGATCAAGCATCGTCCCCGATGCTAATCCTCAGGCTCAGGGAGAGGTATGCCAGTCGACTCTGGCTCTGGCTGTGGCTGGGGCTGTGGCTGAGGTGTCTCCTGAGTGGCCTGGGTCTGTGGTGCAGTCTCCACATGAACCTGCTCCGCCACATAAGTATCCCCATGATGTAAATCCGCATGCTCCTCCTCGTGGGTTTCCTCATCAGAACCAGAGGACTCTGGAAGAGGGACAGCTCAAGGCCCTGGGCCACAAACATCTGGTCAATCCGATCTAGGCGATGCATGATCTGATGGTTGCTGCGCTCCATGAACCGGAAAAGACGCTGAACCAGTAAGTAAGTCGGCTGAGGTGCTGGTGGTGGTAAAGGAAGTGCTGCTGCAGCTGCTGATGTAGAGGGTCTTGCTGGGGCTGATGATGAGGAAGGTCCAGCTCCCTCCTCTGCTGCTCTAGCCCAAGATCGGCGCTTGGAAGGAGGCTTTTCGTTCACCCAGGACCCCCATGGAATGGTCTCCGGCTCCTTCTCAGGGAGCGGTGGGGGCGGTGACACGTCCTCTGGTAGTCACAGGACACTAGCCCGCTGAATCATCTGTGTGACAAGGACGGGGAATTGAAAGATACCTCTGATGTGGGCGAGCCACATGAACCGCCTGATCAGCCGGAGGAAGTAGACCTCTTTCCCCTCTAGCACACAGCTGATCAGGATCAACATAGCCACAGGGATCTCTGAGAAGTGAGTAGTAGGCATGAGGTAGTGGGCAAAAATCTGCTGCCATATTTTGGCCTCCTTGCTCAGATAGATAAAGCGCATCCCCTTAGGTGCTTTATTTTCCGCATCCATGACCCAGGGAGCCTCCGGGGTAGCTACCACTGCCCTCAAGGCATCAAAATTGAAGGTCATGCAGTGGAGCTCTACCTCGGCCTGCTCAAAGGCATCAGTATCACCTGTCTTGGGCCTACAAGTAAGGGCGTCCTCAATAGCCTGCTCCGTGATGGGCACCTAAATACCTCTAACTAGAACCGAGTCAAGGGTGTGACGGAAGAAGTTGTAATAGAATTCCTGCACCCAAGACCAGTTCACCCGGCTGAGCTCTCGATCCACAAAGTCCAAACCCATCCTTTCAATGCGATTATTAATTGTTTGCCTCAAGTCAGATGGAAGGGCCAGCTTCTTTACAATGTTCAAGTTCTTTGAGTTATAACTTGGGAACCGAAGTTCACAGTAGAGATTCGGGAACTTCAGTGAATCCTGGGCAGGCAGTGATTGATTTTCTCGTTCCACCACATCAATAGGAATTTTCGAATAATCCACATAGGGAGAGAAAGTGGAATCTGGGGTCCTTTTCCTCTTTCTGGAGATGGCCTTGCCTTTCCCTTTTGCTGACATCCTAAAAAGTAGAATAGAACAGAGTATAAGCAATTAAACAAGTAGCAAGAAGCAAGGGAAAGCATATTCAGGATGTAAGATGAAAGACAAGTAATCATGATGTGAACCAAAATTGAAAACTTGGAATGTAAGCAGGCACAAAAAACATAGCCATAGACCAAGAATTCAATATTTCATCCAATGTAACATAAAACTCATGCATTAGGGATATTCATCATCACACCTCAAAAGAATAGTTAGAGAGTTAGGTGAACTGAAAAGTGAAGTTAGTAGCTTAGACAAGTTAGTGAGTTAGAAAAAAAATGAAAAATGAAATTGAAAGTTAGTGGTATGATGGAGAATAGCCTAATTAACAGAGAATTGAAGAAATGGTACAACAAGCATGTTCACATACGAGGGAAGTGCAGTCATTGATGATGAAATATGAAATTGCAAGAAAAGCAATTAATTGGAAACAAGTCATCATTTAAATCCATGGTCATAATTGATGCTCAAATTTGAAATGCAGGTTGTGTAACACAAATCAAAATACAAACGAATTTGAGTGAAAGTGAGTTACACAATGGTGATACACCAATTATGTTGAAAGAATGCACATTGGAAAAGGAAATTGCAGACCGTGGTCCAATGAAACATTTAAGTGTTTTCCTGAAGTTCCTTTAGGCATCACTAATAGGGGAACCAAAATGCAAATAGAAAAGCTGACCCAAGTGTCCCGGGGGTTGAACTTGGTGTCGGTTTGGCAAAAATCACTTTGAAAAAGCCAAGTTCAAGCCGAAGTGGGAATGTGAAGTTAAAAATAGTTTTGGGAAAATTGGGCAACATGAGGACATAATATTGGACGTTCCCAGATAGGCAGAAAATAACAGGAAAGTCATATGAATCCACAAGACAATAACCAAGTAATAGTTACACATCCAGGCAGCAGCAACACAATTACATAGTGAGAAATGCAGCAGGCAGCAACAAACAGGGCAGACTATGATCATACCATTTAGCAGTCAATCAACATAAGCTCAGTTAGGTAAACAAATACGACGCAATTATCAGGCCTAGAGTCCTCTAACCACATCCTAGCTACCTAACAGTAGAAATTTCTATCTATCCTAACAATCAAAAGTTAAATTCTAACTAACTAATTACTATGGACTAATAGTAAGGTAAGAAAAGAGAATGAAAGGAAGCAGAGTAGAGCCAGTGAAGAGAAACCTAGAAGCAGAGTGAAATGGAGTTGGGAAGGCAGTAGGGATGAGGCGGGGCAAAAATGCAGTGGCCGCCTCAGATGGTGGCGGCAGTGACCCCACAGCGGCGTAGCAGGCGCCGGCGCAGTGGCGGTTGAGGGAGGACAGAGAGAGTGAGGAAGAGAGAGAGAGAACGAGGGTGAGGGAAGAGAAGGGAGCGGCGACGATGGCAGGCAGCCAGCACGGCGGTTGGAGAGGTGGTTGGGGGAAGGGCGAGGGTCTGGAGAAGAGAAGAGGGTAGGGTTAATGCATCTGCGCGATTATTCGTCGCGCCTTAGGGTTATCCCATTTTTGGAACTGACGCGGGTGCGCACAGTGCGTGTCCACGTGCATTGAAGATTTTTGGGATGGACGCGGGAGCGTCATGTGCGCTCATGCATGACTGGAGGAAGTAGCAAGGACGCGCACGCGTACTATACGCGTGCGCGTGCTATGAGTTGGGCTGAAGGCCTAGTGCTGGCCCAGCACTAGCATAACTCTCTGGAAAAATGTATGGGTTGGTGCCAGCCGCTTAGGGACGCGTATGCGTAGTGCATGCGTCCACATGCATGGCCATCTGGGCTAGTGGCGCGCAAGCGCGATGCGCGTGCTCGTATACTGTGCGCGTCCGCGTGGGTTGAGTTGGGCTAAAAGATCAACGTTCGCACAAGAGAGGCCCAACTCTCTGGAAAATCTATGGGGCTACATCCGCACATGGACGCGTGCGCATACAGCATGCGCGCGCGTCCTCCTCCCCCCTCCCCCTTTTTTTTTTGAGGAATACTACAAACAGCCAAAAATCTTCCTAACACCAACTATAGTTCAAGATCAACTAAGATGCAAATTTAACAAAAATTTCAAGTGCAAACAAACATAACTTGCACTTTAAGCAACTAACAACCAAAATATTAAAATAAAATTGTATGAAGAGGAAAAACTACCTACAATGGCAACTCAAATCTACAAGAGAGTGGAAAGAGTTTACCATGGTGGGGTGTCTCCCACCTAGCACTTTTAGTTTAAGTCCTTAAGTTGGACATTTGGGAAGCTCTTGTCATGGTGGCTTATGCTTGTACTCATCCTTGAATCTCCAAGGATTATTGTTCTTCAAACGGTTGACAGAAATTCCAACCTTCTTCACCAAGGTTGGGTGGAGTTCCACCTACGATATGAGCACCCTTAGTTGGTCTACATGCTTCGATCTGGGATCCCATATCTTATTTTTGCACCCGTCTTCTTGTTGATTGTCATGATTCTTCTCTTCGGGTGGTTGATGTATAGAATTCTCTTTAGCATAGCAAGACTCCTTCCTAGACCAACACAAAGTGGTTTGCTTCCAATCATGGTTCCCACATTTTGAAGCTTTGACCTCAATGAGCTGGATTCCAAACTTCCATCCACTACACAACTCCTTTCTACTCTTAACTCCACAGAGAGCTCTAAGTTGACCATCATTTTCAATCAAACCATATTCAAGTGGGAAAGTAAAGCTTAGGGGTAAGAATTTTACCCACTTGAACGTTGTGGATGGTGACTTGGGGAGGGAGACCTCCCCACACTTAGACAATGCGAGGTCTACTTCTTTAGGCTCTTCCTTGACTATCTCCACCTCTTCGCAAACTTCTTCAATTTCAACCTTTTTCCTTTTATCACTTGGCTTGGTGTTGTCTTCAAGAACTTCGATTTCTTGGCCAATGGAAGGTGATTCAATTTTGGATAGGAATTCATTGATGAATGAATCCGTCTCTTGATCAACCTCTTCATATTCTTCAATCTCGATATACACCAACTCAACTTTGTCCCCTTGGTAGTTTTTTTTCCGATTCGCTCTCTTTCCCATTACTCACCAAGGGTAAGGGAGGTTGTGCACATTCTTCTATAATTTCAACTTCATGTCCAATGGAAGAGGACTCAATGTTTGATAGGAAATCATTGATGATTGAATCTATCTCTTGATCACCCTTTTTATATTCTTCAATCTTGATATGCTCCGAAGGTTTTCAAGTCGTCCATGGTGGTTCCGCATCTCCTAAATCTTCAACCACTTCTCCCCTTTCTTCAATAACCCTAGGCTTCTCTAATTGTTCCAACACAAAATTTCACTCTCCCTTCTTCTACACCGGATTTTCCAATCTCTCTCTCATGCTTTGGTCTTCTTTTGGTTTTCCACATGTGGTCACGAAGACACCTTGAGTATTCAAATATTAGTAGGCTAAAGTGTGCACTACCTTGGTCAAATTGGTCACAAACTCTAGAGTGTTCCTTTGTATGTCTGCATGGCCTTGAAGTAGCAATGTAAGAGAGTCATCTATTGGGGCTTGGGGTGGATAAGAGGGTTCATCATTTTGGAGAGAGGGTTCATAGTAGGAAGGTGGTTCTCCATGGTAAGGGTATGGAGATGGTGTGCATTGAGGTGGTACTTCATAGTAGTCTTGATAGGGTTGTGGTGGTTTTAAAGGTTCTTGCTCATAATAGTCATAAGAATATGGTATGGGTGATTAGTCATACAATGGATGTGGATCATAGGAAGGTGTTTGGTAATGAGAGGCTTGTGAGAATGGTTGAGGTTCATGTTGAGGATAAGAATCATAGGCATATGATGGTGGTAGTTGATTTTCACATAAAGTTTTACCATAGCCATTGAATTGACATGCATTAGGATGGAAATTAAACCTATACGCATCCGGAGGTTGTTGCCAATAGGAGTGATCAATTCCTTGAGACTCCTCCCATCTTTGTTGGTTCCATCCGCAATGAGTGTCATCATTGAAGTTCACATTTCCTATAGCACAATTAGAACCAAACTCATAGCCAAAGTGAGAATTCATAGTGGAAAAACAAAATAAAACTAACAAAAACTAGAAACAAGCAAAATATAAACCTCTTTGCATTATTCACATATATACAATAACCAATAACATAACACCATTGCAATTCCCCGGCAACGGCGCCATTTTGATGAGAAGGCTTTTTGTGTGGTTTAGAATTCACAATTGAAAGATCGTTGTAATATAGTTCCTAAACCAAGCAATAGTCCTTTCATCCAAAAATTTGTTTATCACTAGTGCAAACCCCTAAATTTATAAACCGAAGTATTGAACCTCGGGTCGTTCTCCCTTGGAATCGCAATAAAGTGTCTTGTTATTGGTTATGAGTTATATTTGGTGTTTTTGAGATTTTAGACACGAAGTGTAAATGGAAATGAAAGTAAACTAATAACTAAGAAAGCTCTTGGTAAGGTTATGAGAATTAGAAGTCTTATCCTAGTTATCCTCCTCAATTGTTATCATAAATTGTCCATTACTACCACCTAGTTAACCTCTAATCATGGAGGAAAGTCAAGTGGATGAATCAACTTGATTCCACAAGTCCTAGCCTACTCCCAAGGGAAATACTAGCTTTAGTGGTATCCAAATCAATTAGAAACTTCTAATTATCAATCAACAAAGGAATTAGATAACTCAAGTGATAAGCGGATAATTTATACGCTTTTTGGCATTGTTTTTAAGTAGTTTTCAGCATGTTTTAATTACTTTTTAGTATATTTTTATTAGTTTTTATTCAAAATTCACATTTCTGGACTTTACTATGAGTTTGTGTGTTTTTCTGTGATTTCAGGTATTTTCTGGCTGAAATTGAGGGACCTGAGCAAAAATCTGATTCAGAGGCTGAAAAAGGACTGCAGATGCTGTTGGATTCTGACCTCCCTGCACTCGAAATGGATTTTTTGGAGCTACAGAAGACCAATTAGCGCACTCTTAATTGCGTTGGAAAGTAGGCATCCTGAGCTTTCCAGTAATATATAATAGTTCATACTTTGCCCAAGTTTTGACGACGCAAATTGGCATTTAACGCCAAGTCTTTACCCTATTCTGGCGTTAAACGCCAGAAACAGGTTGCAAATCGGAGTTAAATGCCAGGAATAGGCTACAACCTGGCGTTTAACTCTAAGAGAAGCCTTTATACGTGTAAAGCTCAATGCTCAGCCCAAGCACACACCAAGTGGGCCCCGGAAGTGGATTTCTACACTATCTGCACTTAGTTACTTATTTTCTGTAACCCTAGCTACTAGTTGAGTATAAAAACAACTTTTTTCGAGACTTACTATGTACCTCATGACATTTCACATCTGAATTTTTTATCTTTTACGGCATGAGTCTCTAAACCCCATGGTTGGGGGTGAGGAGCTCTGCTGTGTTTCGATGAATTAATGCAATTACTACTGTTTTTCATTCAATCACGCTTGTTTCTATTCTAAGATATTCATTCGCACTTCACTCTGATGAATGTGATGATCCGTGACACTCATCATCATTCTCACCTATGAACGCGTGCCTGACAACCATCTCCGTTCTATCTGCATTAGCTTGAGTGTGTATCTCTTAGCCTCCTTGTTCACGATCAGAGTCTTCGTGGTATAGACTAGAATTATTGGTGGCCATTCCTGAGATCCGGAAAGTCTAAACCTTGTCTGTGGTATTCCGAGTAGGATCTGGGAAGGGATGACTGTGATGAGCTTCAAACTCACGAGTGTTGGGCGTAGTGACAGACGCAAAAGAATCAATGTATTCTATTCCAACATGAGTGAGAACCCACAGATGGTTAGCCATGCGGTGACAGTGCATTTGGACCATTTTCACTGAGAGGATGGATGGTAGCCATTGACAACGGTGATCCACCAACATACAGCTTGCCATGGAAGGAGCCTTGCGTGCGTGAAGAAGAAGACAGTAGGAAAGCAGAGATTCGGAAGACAGAGCATCTCCAAATCCTCAATCTGTTCTCCATTACTGCATAACAAGTATTATTTAATTTATGCTATTTACTCCTCATAAACCCAATCACTTTTATTACTAATTTCCTGACTAAGAATTACAAAATAACCATAGCTTGCTTCAAGCCAACAATCTCCGTGGGATCGACCCTTACTCACGTAAGGTATTACTTGGACGACCCAGTGCACTTGCTGGTTAGTGGTACGAGTTGTGAAAAGTGTGATTCACAATTCGTGCACCATCAAGCGTCACTAATTACTCTACCAAAGCCAGGAGGTACAAAATCTACCCTAAAGTCCAACCAAGCATTTCATCAAACACTTGGAAGGCATAGAAGGGAAGCAAGGTAAATTGATAACAACAATAAAATCTAACAACTACTTATGGCAAGGAATTAATAACAATAATCAAGAACATAAGATCTACATGAATTACCTCAAATTGCATTAAAAGAAAATAGAATGAACAAGAGTAGATCTACAAACAAAATAGAAGAAAGTAATAACAACAATAGAAAAGTGATGAATGTAACAACATAGAATTGAGAGGTAGAAGAAGAAGAAAGCATGAATTGAAACCTAGATCTAAATTATTGAACTAAACCTAATCCAAATTCCAATCCTAGAGAGAAGTGAGAGCCTCTCTCTCTAAAAACTAAGACTAAAACTAATCCTAATGTGTGTTATGATTCAAGATGATCATCCCCCTTCAATCCTTGGTCCTTTTGAGTTTTTTGGCGCCAAAGTTGACTTGGATTGGGCCCCATAGGCTTTGAGAATTTGCTGGCCACGTTTTCATTAAAAAATCATAAATCAGCACCGAGTTTTTGGCGCCGTTACCGGGATTGTTCGAGTTTGGACAACTGACGGTTTATTTTGTTGCTTAGATTAGGAATAATTTATTTTTGTTGGTTTAGAGTCACTAGTATTGCATCTGCTATTTTCTTTTCAAAAATACTATTTTTCTTTATTAATTTTTAATTTTTCTTTGAGTCTTCTGTTTGAGTTTAGATTCATATTTTAAGTTTGGTGTCAATTGCATGTTTTTATTTTCCTTTAAATTTTCAAAATTTGTGTTCATTGTTCTTTCTTGATCTTCAAGTTGTTCTTGCTAATTTTTCTTGTTTGATCTTTAGTTTTTCCTGTTCTATGTCTTTTCTTGTTTTTCTTGTGCGTTTTCAAATTATCAGTATTCAAAAAATTTTATATACATTAAATACCTTTTTTTAAAAACACGTTAAATTTATAGCTCAGTTGGCTAGAGCGTTGTGCTTATGTTCTTGGTAATTGGGTATCTTCCTTTTAAAACTTTTTCAAAAATAATTTTTCTTTGATTAAATCTTGTGTCAAACTTTTAAGTTTGGTGTTCTCTTGTTATTTTTCTTTAATTTTCGAAAATTTATTTTTAGTTTTCTAAAAGTTTTAAGTTTGGTGTTCTTTTTATGTTCTTGAGTCTTTGAATTTTATTCTTGTTGTTCTTGTGAGTCTTCAAGGTGTTCTTGAGTCTTCTTTATATTTTGATCTTAAAATTTTTAAGTTTGGGGTTTCTTGGTGTTTTTCCTCCAAAATTTTCGAAAAACAAGGAGCATTAGATCTAAAAATTTTAAGTCTTGTGTCTTTTGTGTGTTCTTCTCTTTCTTCATAAAATTCAAAACAAAATATCCTTTCCTTTAATTGCTCATAATTTTCGAATTCATTAGGTTGATTTGGTCAAAATTTTTTAAATCATAGCTTTTTCAAAATCTTATCTTATCTTTTCCAATCTCGAATTTTAAAATCATACCTTTTTCAAATCCTTTTAATTAATTACTTATTTTAATTTTCAATTTCCTTTTTGTCTATTTTTCTAATTTTCGAAATTATAGTTAATTTTTTTATTTTATTCTATTGCATTTTCCTTTTAATTTTCGGTATTCAAAAAAAATAAAACAATTTTAAAATAAATAAATAAATAAATAAATTTTTTTATTACAATCCACATCATCTCCCTTTCTCCATCGTGGATCTAAGTGGAAATGAACAGTCCAGAAAGACTTTGGGGTCATATGCTAATCCCACTACTGCTGCAT
Source organism: Arachis hypogaea (assembly GCF_003086295.3). Classification (NCBI taxonomy): domain Eukaryota; kingdom Viridiplantae; phylum Streptophyta; class Magnoliopsida; order Fabales; family Fabaceae; genus Arachis; species Arachis hypogaea. The sequence continues at coordinate 100,001,248 of NC_092052.1, read as the reverse complement.
ATGGGAGTAGTATCTGTATACCTCCCATCAAAGCAGGCAGTTTTGAGCTAAATCCTCAGCTCATTGTCATGGTGCAGCAAAACTGCCAGTATTCCGGTCTTCCACAGGAAGAACCTACTGAGTTTCTAGCACAGTTCTTGCAAATTGCTGACACAGTACGTGACAAGGAGGTAGATCAGGATGTATACAGGCTGTTACTATTTCTGTTTGCTGTAAAAGATCAAGCTAAAAGGTGGTTAAATAACCGACCCACAACAAGCATAAGAACATGGAAACAGTTATCAGACAAATTCCTGAATCAATATTTCCCTCCAAAAAGGATGACATAGCTAAGGCTGGACATCCAAGGCTTTAAACAAGAGGATGATGAATCCCTTTATAATGCCTAGGATAAGTACAGAGGGATGCTAAGGAAATGCCCCTCTGAAATGTTTTCAGAGTGGGTGCAATTAGATATCTTCTACTATGGGCTTACAGAAAGAGCTCAGATATCTCTAGACCACTCATCTGGTGGATCTATACACCTGAAAAAGACTATTGAAGAGGCTCAAGAGCTTATTGATATAGTTGCTAGGAATCAGCATCTGTACATAAGTAATGAGTCCTCCATGAAAGAAGAAGCTAAGGCAGTATCAACTGACTTTAGTCCTCAGAAACAAGTTGCTGAACTCAATCAGCAACTATCTTCTATAACAAGGCAGTTAGCAGAATTTAAGGAGATGCTACAAGAGACCAGAATTGCTAACAAGGATATGAAATCACAATTGAATCAGACTAAACAGCAGTTATCAAAACAGATAACAGAAGAATGCCAAGCAGTTCAATTAAGAAGTGGAAAAATACTAAACACTTCAACTCAAAGCAGCAGAAAGCCAAGAAAAGAACAGCTGACAGAGGAGGAGCAACCTGCTACCCAAAATCCCTCTTAGGACAGTAAGAGCCCAGTGAGGAATATGTCTGGTGATCAAACACCAGAAACAGGTGAAAAACTGGCATTAAACTCCAATTCCACATCCAGTTCTGGCGTCCAAACGCCAGAAAAGGGTAGGAATCTTGCGTTAAACGCCCAATCCATGTCCAGTTCTGGCATCCAGATGCCAGTGAGGGATCAGACACCTACAAGTGCTGATACTAGCTCCCTCAAGAAGGCTTCTCAACCTGCCTCTGTAGGAAATCAACCTGTAGCAACTAAGGTTGAAGAATATAAAGCCAAAATACCTTATCCTCAGAAACTCCGCCAAGCAGAACAGGATAAACAATTTGCTCGCTTTGCAGACTATCTCAGGACTCTTGAAATAAAGATTCCATTTGCAAAGGCACTTGAGCAAATACCCTCTTATGCTAAGTTCATGAAAGAGATCTTAAGTCATAAGAAGGATTGGAGAGAAACAGAAAAAGTTTTTCTCACTGAAGAGTGTAGTGCAGTCATCCTAACAAGCTTACCAGAGAAGCTTAAGGATCCCGGAAGCTTTATGATACCATGCACATTAGAGGGTACTTGTACCAAGACAGCCCTATGCGACCTTGGGGCAAGTATCAATCTAATCCCTGCATCTACTATCAGGAAGCTCGGCTTGGCTGAAGAGGTCAAACCAACCCGAATATGTCTTCAACTTGTTGATAGCACCATTAAATATCCATCAGGCATAATTGAGGACATGATTGTCAAGGTTGGGCCATTTGCCTTTCCCGCTGACTTTGTAGTGCTGGAAATGGAGGAGCACAAAAGTGCAACTCTCATTCTAGGAAGACCCTTCCTAGCAACTGGACGAATCCTCATTGATGTCCAAAAAGGGGAGGTGACCTTAAGAGTCAATGAGGACGAGTTCAAGCTGAATGCTGTTGAGGCAATGAAGCATCCAGACACATCAAAAGATTGCATGCGTGTTGATATTATTGACTCCCTGGTAGAGGAGATCAACATGGCTAAGAGTCTCGAATCAGAGCTAGAAGATATCCTTAAAGATGTCCAGCCTGATCTAGAGGAATCAGAGGAAATAAAAGAGCCTCTGAAGTTTCCTCAGGAAGAGGAGAAACCTCCTAAACCCGAGCTCAAACCACTACCATCATCCCTGAAATACGCATTTCCGGGAGAAGGTGACACTTTTCCGGTGATCATAAGCTCTGCTTTAAATCCACAGAAAGAGAAAGCACTACTTCAAGTGCTAAGGACACACAAGGCAGCCCTTGGGTGGTCCATAAGTGATCTTAAGGGCATCAGCCCAGCAAGATGCATGCACAAAATCCTATTGGAGGACGATGCTAAGCCAGTGGTTCAACCACAGAAGCGACTAAATCCATCTATGAAGGAGGTGGTGTAGAAAGAGGTCACCAAGTTACTGGAGGCTGAGATTATTTATCCCATTTCTGATAGCCCCTGGGTGAGCCCTGTCCAAGTTGTCCCCAAAAAGGGAGGCATGACAGTGGTTCATAATAAAAAAAATAAACTGGTTCCTACAAGAACAGTTACAAGGTGGCGTATGTGTATTGATTACAGAAGGCTCAATACAGCCACCAGGAAGGATCACTTTTCTTTACCATTCATAGACCAAATGCTAGAAAGACTAGCAGGTCATGAATACTACTGCTTTTTGGATGGCTATTCAGGTTATAACCAAATTGCAGTAGATCCTCAAGATAAAACAGCATTTACATGCCCTTTTGGAGTGTTTGCTTACAGAAGGATGCCTTTTGGTCTATGCAATGCACCTACAACCTTTCAGAGGTGCATGCTCTCTATCTTCTCTGATATGGTAGAGAAATTTCTGGAAGTCTTCATGGATGACTTTTCAGTATTTGGAGACTCATTCAACTCCTGCCTTAACCATCTAGCACTTGTTCTGAAAAGATGCCAAGAGACCAACCTAGTTTTAAATTGGAAAAAATGTCACTTTATGGTGACTGAAGGAATTTTCCTTGGACATAAAATTTCAAATAAGGGAATAGAGGTGGATCAAGCTAAAGTGTAACTAATTGAAAAATTACCATCACCTGCCAATGTTAAGGCAATCAAAAGCTTTCTGGGACATGTAGGATTCTATAGGAGGTTTATAAAGGATTTTTCAAAAATTGCAAAACCTCTGAGCAATCTGCTAGCTGCTGACATGCCATTTGTGTTTGACACAGAGTCTCTGCAGGCGTTTGAAACCCTGAAAGCTAAGCTGGTCACAGCACTAGTTATTTCTGCACCAGACTGGACATTACTATTCGAACTAATGTGTGATGCCAGTGACCATGCCATTGGTGCAGTACTGGGACAGAGGCATAACAAGCTTCTGCATGTCATTTATTATGCTAGTCATGTTTTAAATGATGCCCAGAAAAATTACACAACCACAGAAAAAGAATTGCTTGCAGTGGTTTATGCCATTGACAAGTTTAGATCATACTTAGTAGGATCCAAAGTGATTATGTACACTGACCATGCTGCTCTTAAATATCTACTCACAAAGCAGGATTCAAAACCCAGGCTCATAAGATGGGTGTTGCTTCTGCAAGAGTTTGATATAGAAATAAGAGACAGAAAAGGGACAGAGAACCAAGTGGCTGATCATTTGTCCCGGATAGAACCAGTAGAAGGGGCGTCCTTTCCCTCTATTGAGATCTCTGAAACCTTTTCAGATGAGCAATTATTTGCCATTCAGGAAAACTATGGTTTGTAGACATTGCAAACTATAAAGCTGCAAGATTCATACCCAAGTAGTACAGCAGGCAACAAAAGAAAAAATTAATTACTGATGCAAAGTACTACTTGTGGGATGAACCATATCTCTTTAAGAGATGTGCAGACGGAATAATCCGTAGGTTTGTGCCTAGAGAAGAAGCACAGAAGATCCTATGGCATTGTCATGGATCACAATATGGAGGACATTTCGGAGGTGAGCGAACAGCCACAAAAGTCCTCCAATGTGGCTTCTACTGGCCCACTCTCTATAATGACTCCCGAGAGTTTGTGCGTAACTGTGACAGCTGCCAGAGAGCTAGTAATCTGCCTCATAGTTACGCCATGCCTCAGCAAGGGATCTTAGAGATTGAGTTGTTTGACGTATGGGGTATTGACTTCATGGGCCTTTCCCACCATCATACTCAAACACTTATATTCTGGTGGCAGTCGACTATGTATCCAAATGGGTAGAGGCCATTGCAACACCCACCAATGATACTAAGACAGTGCTGAAGTTCCTCCAAAAACATATCTTCAGCAGGTTTGGTGTCCCTAGAGCACTAATCAGTGATGGGGGCACTCACTTCTGCAACAAACAACTTTACTCTGCTATGGTCCGATATGGAATTAGCCACAAGGTGGCAACTCCATATCATCCACAGACAAATGGGCAAGCTGAAGTCTCTAATAGAGAACTAAAAAGAATCCTGGAACAGACTATAAGTACCCGTAGAAAGGATTGGGCAAGAAGCTTGGATGACGCTCTGTGGGCATACAGAATAGCATTTAAGACTCCTATAGGGACCTCTCCATACCAGCTTGTGTATGGTAAGGCCTGTCATCTGCCCACGGAACTGGAGCATAAGGCCTACTGGGCAACCAGGTTCCTAAACTTTGATGCCAAATTAGCTGGAGAAAAAAGATTGCTCCAGCTGAATGAGCTAGAGGAATTCAGACTCACTGCTTTTGAAAATGCCAAGCTTTACAAAGAGAAAGCAAAAAGGTGGCATGACAGAAAGCTGTCATCTAGAGTCTTTGAACCAGGACAGAAGGTTCTGCTCTTTAACTCTAGGCTCAGATTATTTCCCGTGAAACTAAAGTCCCGGTGGAGGGGACCATATGTGATTACAAGTGTGTCACCATATGGCTATGTGGAGCTTCAAGACATTGATTCTAATAAGAAGTTCATTGTTAATGGACAGAGAGTCAAGTATTATCTTGAAGGCAATGTTGAGCAAGAATGCTCAAAGCTGAGACTAGATTAAAAGCTCAGTATGGTCCAGCTAAAGACAATAAAGAAGCGCTTATTGGGAGGCAACCCAATTTTTACTTATCTATGTTAATTTTCTGTTTTCCATTTTTATTTTATGTTTTCTTTAGGAGGATGATCATGTGGACTCACAAAAATCAAACCAAAATAAAAAATAGCTCACCCTAGAGGAAGAGCTTACTGGCGTTTAAACGCCAGTAAGAAGCATCAAACAGGCTTTTAACACCAGAAAGAAGCATCAAGCTGGCATTAAACGCCAGAAACAAGCTACAGTCTGGTGTTTAATGCCAGAAACAAGCACCAACTTGGCATTAAACGCCAATAAAGGGAGAAAAACTGGCGTTTAATGCCAGAAACAAGCAGCAGTCTGGCGTTAAATGCCAGGATTGCACTCTAAGGGCATTTACACGCTTAAATGGAGTAGGGATGCTAAGTCCTTGACCCCTCAGGATCTGTGAACCCCACAGGATCCCCACCTACCCCACCCTCTTTTCCATACTATCTTCACCACACACATCCATCCATCATAAACCTCTCATACACACTATCACCCTCCCTTGGCCGAACCCACCACACATCTCCATCTCATCCTTTCTTTCTTCTTTTGCTCGAGGACGAGCAAACATTTTAAGTTTGGTGTGGAAAAAACCCCGCTTTTTAATTTTCCATAACCATATGGCACCTTCCATGAGATTAGAGAAGATCAAAGAGCTATGAGGGAGGAGCAACAAAGGCAAGGAAGAGACATAGAGGAGCTCAAGAGCACCATTGGTTCTTCAAGAGGAAAAAGATGCCACCCTCACTAAGGTGGACCCATTCCTTAATCTCCTTGTCTATTTATTTTTCTGTTTTTGTTCTCTATGCTTTATGCTTATTTATGTTTGTGTCTTTATTACATGATCATTAGTGTCTAGTGTCTATGCCTTAAAGCTATGAATGTCCTATGAATCTATCACCCTTCTTAAATGAAAAATGTTTTAATCACAAAATAACAAGAAGTACATGATTTCGAATTCATCCTTGAAATTAGTTTAATTATATTGATGTGGTGACAATACTTTTTGTTTTCTGAATGAATGCTTGAACAGTGCATATTTTTTAATTTGTTGTTTATGAATGTTAAATTTGCTGGCTCTTGAAAGAATGATGAAAAAGGAGAAATGTTATCTGATAATCTGAAAAATCATAAAATTGATTCTTGAAGCAAGAAAAAGTAGTGAATAACAAAGCTTGCGAAAAAAAAGGGCGAAAAGAAAAAAAAAAGAAAAAGCAAGCAGAAAAAGCCAATAGCTCTTTAAACCAAAAGGCAAGAGAAAAAAGCCAATAACCCTTTAAACCAAAAGGCAAGGGTAAAAAGGATCCAAGGCTTTGAGCATTAATGGATAGGAGGGCTCGAAGGAATAAAATCCTGGCCTAAGCGGCTAAACCAAGCTGTCCCTAACCATGTGCTTGTGGCGTGAAGGTGTCAAGTGAAAAGCTTGAGACTAAGCGGTTAAAGTTGAGGTCCAAAGCAAAAAGATTGTGCTTAAGAACTCTGGACACCTCTAATTGGGGACTCTAGCAAAGCTGAGTCACAATCTGAAAAGGTTCACCCAGTTATGTGTTTGTGGCATTTATGTATCTGGTGGTAATACTGGAAAACAAAGTGCTTAGGGCCACGGCCAAGACTCATAAAGTATCTGTGTACAAGAATCAACATACTGAACTAGGAGAATCAATAACACTATCTAAATTCTGAGTTCCTATAGATGCCAGTCATTCTGAGTTTCAAAGGATAAAGTGAGATGCCAAAACTGTTCAGAGGCAAAAAGCTACTAGTCCCGCTCATTTAATTGGAACTAAGTTTCATTAATATTTTGGAATTTATAGTATATTCTCTTCTTTTAATTGGGGACAAGCAACAATTTAAGTTTGGTGTTGTGATGAGCGGATAATTTATATGTTTTTTGGCATTATTTTTAAGTAGTTTTCAGCATGTTTTAATTACTTTTTAGTATATTTTTATTAGTTTTTATTCAAAATTCACATTTCTGGACTTTACTATGAGTTTGTGTGTTTTTCTGTGATTTAAGGTATTTTCTGGCTGAAATTGAGGGACCTAAGCAAAAATCTGATTCAGAGGCTGAAAAAGGACTGCAGATGCTGTTGGATTCTGACCTCCTTGCACTCGAAATAGATTTTCTGGAGCTATAGGAGACCAATTGGCGCGATATCAATTGCGTTGGAAAGTAGACATCCAGGGCTTTCCAGAAATATATAATAGTCTATACTTTGCCCAAGTTTTGATGACGCAAATTGGCGTTTAACGCCAAGTCTTTACCCTATTATGGCGTTAAACGCCAGAAACAGGTTGCAAACCAGAGTTAAACGCCAGGAACAGGCTACAACCTAGCGTTTAACTCCAAGAGAAGCCTCTACACATGTAAAGCTCAATGCTCAGCCCAAGCACACACCAAGTGGGCCCTGGAAGTGGATTTCTACACTATCTGCACTTAGTTACTTATTTTCTGTAACCCTAGCTACTAGTTGAGTATAAAAATAACTTTTAGAGACTTACTATGTAACTCATGACATTTCACATCTGAAATTTTGTTTCTTCTACGGCATGAGTCTCTAAACCCCATGGTTGGTGGTGAGGAGCTCTGTTGTGTTTCGATGAATTAATGCAATTACTACTGTTTTTCATTCAATCACGCTTGTTTCTATTCTAAGATATTCACTCGCACTTCACTC